>NC_133535.1:128944998-129277498 GCF_048544455.1 Silene latifolia
AACACGTGTCTTCAATCCCGTCAATAAGGTCAACTGTATAAATGTCACTCCGTCAAAGTCAACACTCGAGTCTAAAATTAAAAGTCAAACATCGTGAGTCCAAACACGAGAAGTCACTCACGGATTCACAAGTCAAGAGTCTAGTCATCTCGTCTCGTCGTGTATCCTTTGTTTGTTACCTTAGTATGCGTAATCCCGTGTCAAATCAAGTTGTAATGTGTATCATTTTCTTCTCGGTAGGAATTCCACAATTTCCAATGAAAGTGTTCAAGAACGTTTATCTGTCGACGTCAAGGGACTAAGTACTGCACTCATTAAGCTTCAGGCCATCATCGAAGACTTGAGCGCTCGTGTCATCAATATGGAAGACAAGATAGGCATGTGATGTGACCATAATTGGCGCATATTTAGCCCCCGAATTACCATTGTTTCCATGCTTTTTAGTGCCTATTTGGGTCATTTCTTATCTTTAGTTCTTTGTTTTGCATATTCTTTGAGATTTTGATCCCTTGGTAGGAAAGGAGTAAGAATCTTGCATTTTCATGGCAAAACGAGGCTAAATTGATTGTATTCAATGACCAAGCATCAAGGAGAGACAAGACTAGAAGGCCTTTGTACATATCATAGTAGAAGAACAATGTTGAGAAAAGGATCCTTGAGTCCCCGAGGAAATCCCCAAGGAATTTATGAAGAAAAGGGAAGAAAAGAAGAAGAATTGACGCTGAACTACAATCCGAACGGATTGTACCAAATCCGCCCGTCCGTCCAGCCCAATCCGAGCGTCCCACCTTGGAATCCGCTCGGATTCCCCCAGCACAATCCGAGCGTCCCTCTCCTGAATCCGCTCGGATTGCCCAGCCCAAATCCGGCCGTCCCGACTCTGATCCGCACGGATTTCAGTACAGCACGATTTTCATTCTTCAAGCTACGAAAAGAGAAGCCCTTCTCTCAGAAAATACCGGATTCTCCTTGCTCAACTTAAAAAGTGTAATTACTAGTTTAGCCCTTAGTTAACCCTAATGCATCCTCCCTAATTTTCACTATAAATACTCCATTAGTCTAATTAGAGGAGCATGTTCTTCTTATCAATAATTAGTGTAGTTAATATCAATCAAATCTCTCTTTAATATTGTAATCAAGTATTAATCAAGTTTTAATCCAAGTTTTAGTTCTTTAATCTCTCTCTTGTTCATCCTTTATTTTGGGTAATTGAAGATTATTTGGGTTATTATTGGGAGATTGACAACCTCTCAATCTAGGATTCAAGTACTTCTATTATTCTTGCTTTATTATTGGAATTATTAGTAGGTATAATCTCTTAATCCCTTTTAATTATTGTTAATTACTTTCATTTATTCATCATGTTTCATTATGTTAGTATGATTGACAACCTTTCTAGCATGATCAACATAATAATGAGTGAGTAGTCTCTTAGCTAGGGTTTAATGGGTGATTAGGGGAAACCAACATGGGGAATGATTCATGCTTAAATCAATATGCTTTCATATCTTATTTTGCTTGCTTGTTTTGATCTTAATACATGCACATGTTATATTTGATGAAATGCTAAGCCTATGAATCCTAGCATTTACTATCATCTTCTATCTTTTCAATGAGACTTGTAAGACATAACCCAACTCGAGTCTTGTTAGACCATGCATGTGTTGAGTAGGAGAGATTAAGTCGACTTGTAGGTGTTGTACAATCTAATCGATTCGGCTCCGGGACCCAAACTTTCCTAGGATTGTAAGATATAACCCAACTCAATCCATCACAACAATAATTGCTTGCTTATAATTTGAGAACATGTTTGTATGATCATATCCCATGATTCCCCTATGAACCCATGACACCCTAGTGCTTTTAATCAATTGTTTACACCCCTTTTTATTTATCTTGCTTGTTTATTTTCATTGTTATTCTAGTTTAGTGACCTTCTACATCAACCCAATTTGTGACACCCCTAGACACTACTAGTTACAATAGAATTCTCATTTCAATACCCGTCCCTTGGGATCCGACCTTTACTTGCCTCTTTACTAATTGTAGAGTTGTTTGTGAAGTATAAATTGTGTTTTGTATCGACCATTGACCAACGACCACATATACTTAATTGTGAACACGAAATGGCCTCGATCAAAAATGGCGCCGTTGCCGGGGACGGTGTTTAATTGATTTAAGATTTCTTTTATTGTTATTAGTTGTGTCTTTTTCACCTTGGGGAAGTAAAACTCCTCAAGGTTTGTTCTAATTGTTTTTGAGTTGTTTGATATTTTGCATGTCTAGAAGGTTACAAAGAGATTTGTTACCTTTTGACCGTGAAATCGAAAGAACCTTGACGAATAATAGGAGACTTGTAAGGAGGAATTTGGGAGGTGTTGGTGAAGTTGTTCAACCCACTAGTGAGTTTGTCAATCCTTTCGCAATAGAAGGAGAAGAAAACCCATTACACAATATCCCACAAAATCCACCTACAATGCCTAAATTCCCGTCACACTCTATACCCACCGAGGAGGATCTACCAAATGGTACTCCTACACCGCAACATCTCACCGGTAATTTTATTGCCAAGTCCGCCTTCATCCAACTAGTTGAGAGGAGCCAATTCGGGGGAATGCCTAGTGAGGACCCTCATTCTCATATGGAAACCTTTTGCGATTATTGTGATGCTATCTCTCAAACGGGCGTGACTCAAGACCAAATAAGATGGGTCTTATTTCCTTTTTCGTTAATCGGCACCGCAAAGCAATGGTTGAAGGGCCTTGATAAGGCCACCCTTGGAATAGATTCTTGGAAGAAGCTAGCTCTAGCTTTCTACAAAAAATTCTACCCACCGGAAAAGACTAACATGCTAAGAGCTCAAATTACGGGTTTTAAGCAAAGGGATGAAGAATCTTTGTATGAAGCTTGGGAGCGGTTCAAAGGTATTTGTCGCTCATGTCCTCACCATGGACTTAGCGAATGGTTTTTAGTGCAACAATTTTGGAATGGTTTATATGAAGACTCAAGGAACATTCTCAATATGGGATCAAATGGAATGTTCACCGAAGTTGATGACAATCAAACATGGAACAAGATTGAGGAAATGGCGGTCCATAATTCACAATATAGTAGGCCTCGCAAGGCTACTAGAGGAGGAAAGCATGAAGTGGACTCCGTTACTCAATTGGGTGCTCAACTTAGTGCCCACATTGACACAATCAACTTGAAGTTTGAACAAGCTATGGCTAGACTTGAGGAAAACTCAAAATCATCAAAGCTTCATGTCAATGCCATGACGGCATCCTCATCAATCCCAAGTGGGATATGTGAGAATTGTGGAACTTTGGGTCATGACCCAAGTGAGTGTAGGGGAACAACCGAACAAGTTAATGCTTTCCAAGTTTACAAAAGTGGTACCCCTTATTCAAATTTTTACAATGAAAACACCAAGTTCCATCCAAATCTCTCATACAAAAGCCAAAATGTTCAAAACCCTCAAACAACATACACTCCACCACCCATGAGAAATCAAAATCAAAGACCCTTTTACAATCAAAACCAAGGTTACCAAAATCAAAATCCATACAATCACCAAAATTACCAAGGTTTTGATGTCCAAAAAGCGGTCCTCCAAATGCAAAAGAATCAACAAGAATTTTTCACCCAAATGCAAAAAGATAGCCAAGCAAAAGACACCACCATCAACAACATTCTAGCTCACACCAAGATGTTGGAAACACAATTGACTCAACTAGCATCTTCAAGCTCACAAAGACAAAAGGGGCAATTACCGCCTCAAAGTAATCCCCCTAGACATGAAACGGTTAGTGCCATTCACTTGAGAAGTGGTACAAGATATGAGGCACCAAAGAAGCAAGTTGAGGATGAAGTTGTGAAAGCTAGTGAGAATGAAGTTGTTGTGCAAAGCCCCAAAGAAGGGGAACCATCAAAAGAAGAAAGTTCAAAGAAAAATGAAGACAAGGCCAAAGAAAAGGAGCCCATTATGATTAGACTTCCTTTTCCAAGTCGTCAAGCCAAGCCCAAATTTGATGATCAACTTGGATAGTTCATGGAGATTGTGAAGAACTTAGAAGTCTCAATTCCTTTCACGGAATTAATCAATCACGTACCGGCCTATGCAAAGTACATGAAAGATATCCTCACAAAGAAGAAGTCGATCCGGAAACTTGAGACTATCGCCTTTACTAAGGTGAGTAGTGCAATACTTCAAGGGAGTTCACCTCCAAAGTTAAAGGATCCGGGAAGCTTCTCAATACCGTGTACCATTGGCGACACGACGATCAACAAAGCCTTATGTGATCTAGGGGCTAGTGTGAGTGTCATGCCATACTCGGTAAGTAAAAGGTTGGGAATGGGAGAGCTTAAATGCACCAATATCACTCTTCAAATGGCCGATAGATCGACGAAGACACCATTAGGGATATGGGAAGATGTCCCCGTGCGAATTGGGAAGTTTTTTATCCCGGTGGACTTTGTCATTGTTGATATGGAGGAAGATTCCAACATTCCAATCATCTTAGGAAGACCTTTCCTACACACCGCGGGTGCGGTAATTGATGTGAAACATGGAGAGCTCACTCTAGAAGTGGGAGATGAAAGCATAACTTTTAATCTTGACAAGACCATGAGAGCTCCTCGTTTGCATGAGCCATGTTTCATGATTGATCATTATAGCCGGAAAGATGAAAGGAAGAAATCGGAACTCCAATGGAGGAAGAAAGTTGAAGATGCTCCATTCAAAGAGCAAGTGAATTGTGACAAGGAGAGCTTGCAAAGCTCATCAAAATCAACCAAGGAAGAAGAGGATGGCCTCATTGGCCAAGAGAAGAAATTGGGAGAGTTGTCTCCATCTAAGCAAGAGATTTTCAATGATCAACTCAATGAAGTTTGTGGTCTTTGGGACGACGAATTTGAAGGGATCTTTAATCCCTACATTGGGCATGCCATCGATCATGATCAACAACAAGGGGCACGGTCTATTGAGGACCTCTACCATAACAATGAACAAGCTTTTGATTACTTTTTCAAGGTGTTGAGCAACATCAACAACACCTTGAACATGCCCCCTTGACATCTCATCAAGAATGAGAGTTTGGTGGAGTCCTCCCTAAACCACCACTTGTAAATATTTCTAACTCCCTAACTTACATTTCAATTTTTGTATTGCATTTTTGTCATTTTTGGATTTTTATTTACTTTGATCAAAATAATTGTCATGAAAAGAGAGAAGTGAGGGAGGGACTAACAATTTTAATTGATGTGTAGTGCTTTACCTTAGTGTGGGGATGGCAATTGCCTAGGCTATTCATGCCTTAGTAGTACCCCCACAATGAAGAACACAAGATTTGAAAGAAAGAATGGAAGAATGGTAAAGGGAAATGCATTGTGCGCGAATGGAATGAATCCGGGTACAAAGGACCAAAATCCGAGCGGATTACTGCTAATCCGCCCGTCTTCAAAAAATCCGAGCGTCCTGCTGAGAAGACGCCCGTCCTGAGCTGAGCTGAAATTGAAAATTTCTTGACTGTTGAAGAATCCGAGCGGATTTCTGGAAAGACGCCCGTCTCACAGAATCCGTCCGTCTTTTATACAAGACGCCCGTCTTGCAGCTGAAGAAAACAAAGAAAAATCTCTGGACTGAAATCCGTCCGTCCTGCACAAAATCCGCCCGTCCCATCACAGAAGAATCCGAGCGGATTCCCCAGAATCCGCCCGTCTCTAGGCGGGATTTTGAAAATTTTGAAGCTGCAGAATCCGCACGGATTGCGCCCAATCCGCACGGATTGTCCCTGCGTTTTGAAATTGTCGACTTCTTTATAACCCACCCCACCTTCATTTATTCATTCATTCATTCACAAACACTACCCACAACATCAAAACCCTCATCCTCTCCATCACAAAAACAAAAACCCTCAACAAAATCCACCAAAATCAAATCAAACCATCCTTCAAACAACAAATCAATCACTCCATCTTCAATAAAAATCAAAACCAAGAACAAATTCTTCAACCTTTGAGTCGATTTTTGATTTCATAAAGGCAAAGCCTTTCACCTTCAAATCGATTTGGGCATTCTACAAATTGAAGATTTTTGATTCTTTTCTTGGTTAGTTCATCAAATGGCAAGGACAAAGGGTGCAACAAAGGCAACAAAGGCACCAAAAGCAAAGGCTCTCTCTCAAAGGCAAAAAGCTCTCCAAACAAAGAAAGCTTTGGCAATGGTGGTATCAACACCAAATTTGGAAGTGCAACAACAACAACAACAAACGTTTATGGGAGCATCACCTTCTACTCCGGTAATCGATCAACTCTTGCATTATCCGGAGGTAACTTTTATTTCCGATACCCATAGAAAGACATTTGCCAAGTTTGCTTTGAAATCAATTCAATCCACCAAATTCATATGTAAAGATGCTTTGGAGAAATTGGGTGTTCTTGAACAAACAAAAGCCTTTTTCAATGCCATGGGTTTGAAGAAATTGTTTGAAACAAAGGAATTGACATACCCTTCCCTTGTCTTGGAATTCTTAAGTTCTTTAAGAGTCACAAAAGTTGAAAATAGGGAAAATCTTGAGTTTCGTCTAGCTAACACTAGTAGACGCATTGCCTTTTCGAAATTGGGTGAAATTTTGGGTCTTAGCGATGAAAAGAAATATCATAAGCAAAATGGGAAGTATGACCCCGAGCCTCTTTGGGAGGCAATCTCCGGGAAGAAATTTGATGATTTTCATGCTTGTCGTGCTCTTTTGGTCCATCATCCGGGCATAAGAGTATGGCACAAAGTTGTGGGAAATACCATAATTGCTAGGAAAGACACCAATCATTTCACAAGACTTGATTTTATTCTCCTTGAATCGGCTTTGAATATCGGAAGAATTCATACCAAGCCTTACAATTCTTTGAGGCTATTGGTTGATAGATGGCTCCATGTTGATAGTGGGAAGAAGGGTACAACCGTTATTGTTAATGGCGGCCTAGTCACGGTCCTAGCCAAGCACTTTGATCCTAATTTCAATAAGGATAGCAAGTACAAGGCTAAGGAAGGTGGCCATCTTATTGATATGTCTATCATGATTAACAAGTTCAAGTGGGTTGCTCACAATCCCCTTGACACCAAGTATGGGTGGCTTCCTAGTGAGGCTCGATCATTCACTTTACCCGCGAAGATTTGTCGTCTAAGTGTCCACCGGACCAACTATCTACTTCCCCTATCCGAAGAAGCCGAGTACATCATTCAACAACAAAAGGGTGATCATGAAACCCCCTCCTCTTCCATTGTTATACCGCCTTACCCCTTTGTGTATGAAGAATTCAAACCGCAAGGAGTTGAAATTGGGAAAGACTATGTCACTCTTCTTATGCAAGTCATGCACAAGCAAGCTTATGAAGATCGGAAGAATGCATATTTGGCTCAATATCCTCCCCTCCTACATCTAGCTAGGCAAGGACTCCTTGATCCATCTTGTCCTTTGCCTAGTTGGGCGGATAAAGAAGCCTTGTTTCCGGGTGCATCTAGGGACGTGGTAGAAGACAATGAGGTTGTTGGAAATGGTGAAGAAATTGATGATAATATTGAGGAAGAAGCAAGTGGAGATGGAGAAAGAGATGGTGAAGATGATGATGAACAAGATGATGAAGAAAGTGATGAAGAAAGTGCCAAGGAAAGTGGCAATGTGACCACTTCTCATGAGGGAAGTGATGATGATGATAGCATGATGGAAGACTAGCCTTGGAGACTCCTACACTCCTATGGTTTGTCTATATCTCTTTGTATTTTATTTCATTTTGATCATTGTTGGTTTAGTCCTAGCAACATCAAAGGACTCACACCTCGGTTCCATTGAGGTGTTCTTACTTTATTGTTCCCATTTTTTTGAAAATCCAAAATGACAATCTAGTTTCATGCATAGCATAGTGTGTGCATGAACCACCCCAATGCTTTGACATTAGCAATAGTGTCTTATTTGGTTTGGGGAAGTTTATGCATACACAACGGGAGGTAATCTAAATTATCCTCTCCGTCATAACAAAAACCATGCATCATGTAGTATAGCTTAGTGTAGAATTGCATTTAGTATAGAAATCATGCATCATTTTTTGCATAATTTCCATCATTTTGGCCATTGAGGACAATGCCCATATTAGTGTGGGGATGGGAATTCTAACACTTAACTTTTATTCAAAAACCATAAAAATTGAAAAATTTCAAAAAACAAAAAAATTGAAAAAATTGAAAAACCAAAAACAAGTTCATTTCCTTTGTATATATTGTCTTGTATATATTGTGTTTGTTTTATCCTTGTTCACTTTGATTGACTACGCCACATCCGAGACATGAGGATATTGAAGACCGCATGGTATGATCTTTCCAATCTCCTTTTTCCTCTTTATGTTAATGACTATGTGGCTTTATTTTGATTGATGCGGTAAAACAATGTGAACTTAGGATTGCATTTAGCTTATATGCCATATTAGTTGGTAGAATCATTTGCATTAGGATGTGTATATGCTAGTTGCATCATGGCATGTAGTTTGCATGGTTAGAAAAATTTTGCGAAACCGTCTACTTGGGAAGCTTGACAAGTGTATATAGGCCCTAGTAGATGCTTTTTATTCTTAAGACTTTGCTTGTTAGAATACTTGTAAAACACCCTAGGATGTGTCATGCTAGTATCCTTTGACCCATGGTTTAAGGCCTAGTCAAGAGTACCTTGTGGTGTGATAACTCCTTGGCTACCGTTTATTCCAAGGTGACCCTTGAAACCATGCATACTTCCATCATTCATCCATGTTCTACCATACATTTTTGTCATCAAAGGGAATGGGCACAAAAAGAAATCAATTTGAGTTCAAAGAAATGAAAAGTGAAAGAAAGTTTGCAAAAATGCATCAAATGAAAAGAGGAGCAAAAATAGAACTCCTAAGCTTCAAATACAAGGCACCCTCGTTACTAATTGGGGTGACTTTGAAAATGTTCAAAAAGAAATGCAAAAAGTTGTCAAGTATTGAAAAGCCAAAAATCAAAAAGAAATGGCAAGAAAGTGTTCTCAAATGTCAAATGCCAAATGAAATTGGGGGGAAAAACAAAAATGAAAGCAAACTCCCAAAATAAAACTCAATTACTATCGATCCCTTTATCCATCGTATCCATTTTTGTGCATGGTAGAGAGGGGACGACCCTTCTTCTTGTCTAGGCAAGAGGGGGAATTCCGCGATCCTCCAGTGTTTCTAACACCATAGGGAGTCTACTCTTGACAAAAGCATTTAACAATTGAGGACAAAGGTACCCTAGCTTGACACAACTTGGAGGTGATTTATTGGTATCCTTCTAGGCCTAGTAGTTTGAACAAATTGCATCTATGAAGGATTGTGTACCCTTGAATTGCTTCCCTTGTAGATAATTTCCGCCACTTAGATGAGGAAAGTGGCTATTCTTTTGTAGATGCATCCATTACTTGATTTTGTGTGCTTAATGTTTGGATGTGTCGCCATTTTGGCAAGACCCACCTTGCCTTGCAAGAAGGCATCCTACCTCATGGTTGTCTTGTTGTGAGTTGAAGGGGCGGAGTAAGACCCGCTAATTGTCTCATATCGGCTATTATTATTAGGTTAGGTTAGTATTGGTCCTAGTCTTTGTCACCTCTTTACTCGGGACGAGCAAAGGTTCGGTTTGGGGATATTTGATGTGACCATAATTGGCGCATATTTAGCCCCGAATTACCATTGTTTCCATGCTTTTTAGTGCCTATTTGGGTCATTTCTTATCTTTAGTTCTTTGTTTTGCATATTCTTTGAGATTTTGATCCCTTGGTAGGAAAGGAGTAAGAATCTTGCATTTTCATGGCAAAACGAGGCTAAATTGATTGTATTCAATGACCAAGCATCAAGGAGAGACAAGACTAAAAGGCCTTTGTACATATCATAGTAGAAGAACAATGTTGAGAAAAGGATCCTTGAGTCCCCGAGGAAATCCCCAAGGAATTTATGAAGAAAAGGGAAGAAAAGAAGAAGAATTGACGCTGAACTACAATCCGAACGGATTGTACCAAATCCGCCGCCGTCCGTCCGGCCCAATCCGAAGCGTCCCACCTTGGAATCCGCTCGGATTCCCCAAAGACAATCCGAGCGTCCCTCTCCTGAATCCGCTCGGATTGCCCAGCCCAAATCCGGCCGTCCCGACTCGATCCGCACGGATTTCGATGACAACACGATTTTCATTCTTCAAGCTACGAAAAGAGAAGCCCTTCTCTCAGAAAATACCGGATTCTCCTTGCTCAACTTAAAAAGTGTAATTACTAGTTTAGCCCTTAGTTATCCCTAATGCATCCTCCCTAATTTTCACTATAAATACCCCCATTAGTCTAATTAGAGGAGCATGTTCTTCTTATCAATAATTAGTGTAGTTAATATCAATCAAATCTCTCTTTAATATTGTAATCAAGTATTAATCAAGTTTTAATCCAAGTTTTAGTTCTTTAATCTCTCTCTTGTTCATCCTTTATTTTGGGTAATTGAAGATTATTTGGGTTATTATTGGGAGATTGACAACCTCTCAATCTAGGATTCAAGTACTTCTTTTATTCTTGCTTTATTATTGGAATCATTAGTAGGTATAATCTCTTAATCCCTTTTAATTATTGTTAATTACTTTCATTTATTCATCATGTTTCATTATGTTAGTATGATTGACAACCTTTCTAGCATGATCAACATAATAATGAGTGAGTAGTCTCTTAGCTAGGGTTTAATGGGTGATTAGGGGAAACCAACATGGGGAATGATTCATGCTTAAATCAATATGCTTTCATATCTTATTTTGCTTGCTTGTTTTGATCTTAATACATGCACATGTTATATTTGATGAAATGCTAAGCCTATGAATCCTTGCATTTACTATCATCTTCTATCTTTTCAATGAGACTTGTAAGACATAACCCAACTCGAGTCTTGTTAGACCATGCATGTGTTGAGTAGGAGAGATTAAGTCGACTTGTAGGTGTTGTACAATCTAATCGATTCGGCTCCGGGACCCAAACTTTCTTAGGATTGTAAGATATAACCCAACTCAATCTATCACAACAATAATTGCTTGCTTATAATTTGAGAACATGTTTGTATGATCATATCCCATGATTCCCCTATGAACCCATGACACCCTAGTGCTTTTAATCAATTGTTTACACCCCTTTTTATTCATCTTGCTTGTTTATTTTCATTGTTATTCTAGTTTAGTGACCTTCTACATCAACCCAATTTGTGACACCCCTAGACACTACTAGTTACAATAGAATTCTCATTTCAATACCCGTCCCTTGGGATCCGACCTTTACTTGCCTCTTTACTAATTGTAGAGTTGTTTGTGAAGTATAAATTGTGTTTTGTATCGACCATTGACCAACGACCACATATACTTAATTGTGAGCACGAAATGGCCTCGATCAGCATGATGAAACCTTTACCATCTTCTCATACCCTAAGGCCAGGGCATAGCTTCAACACAACTCACCCATCTAAGAAGGCCAATGAAGGAAAGGGAGTTAACCTCTTGCAAACTCCACCCAGAAGGCCGGGACGAGCCCATAGGGAATTCGTTGACCTCGGAACCACATATGAAGTAGCTCTACGAAGATTGGTTTCCCAGGGAAAACTTCATCCAATCGGACCAACCCCAGACCCTGAAAAGATATTCCCTAGATGGAAGGGCGATTCATATTGTCAGTACCATCAAGGTAGGGGACACGATACGGAGGAATGCTTTTGTCTAAAGCATATTATTCAGGATATGATTGAAGAGGGCAAGCTTCCTGTGCCACCTTCCGCCAAGAAATCCAAGAAGACCGACCCTCTTGGGTCCAATATCATTAAACATGATGAAGAATCATTCCTGGATTGTTCTCATCTCCTCAATCATCATGATAACGAAGAGATCAATGTCCTCGAAGACGAAGATATCCAAAATGGAATGCTCATGCTTTCCATGGCCTTGAACAATAAATTCTCCAAAATAGAAAGAGCCATTGATAGCTTAAACTCTCGGCTTTCCAACATAGAAAACCAGTTCACCGAAATGGGTAAGAAGCTTGATGCCCAACCTCTTAAAATGAAAAGTGTCCAGACAAACCCTCAACTTAACAGTCCTAAGGAGAAAGCGACAAATGGACAATCTATTCTTAGTTCTTATCATCCAGGAATCAAAATCAATAAAGGCATCCTCATGGATCCTTCATCAAAGAAACCTAACAACCCTCCAAGGTCATTTACAAAGGCTTCCGAAAATAAGGGCACACCTCCTAGGAAATTTACCAACATTGGTATTAGATACGCCGATGCCTTTCAGAGACTCATGGAACAACGAATGTTGAAGCCTATAGGACCTACACCCGAACCAGAAAGGAAATCCAAGTTCTGGGATGAGAACTCGTACTGCAAATACCATAGAGGCAAAGGGCACGATACGGAGAAATGTTACAAATTAAAAAACGTCATTCAGGATATGATCGAAGACGGGAAGTTGTCCCTCTCAAACTTTAGCCCACAAGGTAACTTAGGCAATCATCATGGATATACCAATTATCAAGAAACTCTTCTTGACTATTATCCTTTCAGTGTTCCCAATGATGAGGATGAGGTGCTCAAATGGGTGAATGCTCAAAGCCTGATGCCGAAGCCAGTTGCTGGAAGAGAAATGTTCAAGCATGGGCCGATGATTACGAGTCTGGATCTAAGATCGCGTCAAAGTCCGAGTCCGAGTCTTAGGCTTTCTATCCCATATTTTTTCTAGGAACTTTCTTTTTGTCCATTTCATTCCTAGTGACAACCTGGGGGCTGTCCCATGAGTCACGTGTCTTCTCATATCTATGTTAAATACATTTATTATCCATTTCAATAAAAGATACACTTTTCAATCCACATATTCTATCATATCTCTTCCTTTATCCCTTTTCCTGTGACAACAAGAATTGATTTGAGACATTTTAAAACGAAAAACACATGACAGTTAATGCGAGTGCACTTATATGATGTTCCGTTCAAAGTTGTAGAGGACCTGAAACTCCGTGTTCTTTTCTTACCTATTCCATGTCTGGCAATAGAAACCACAATATAACCCTAGTCTAGGACGAGCATATCTCTAAAGATTCTAGGACGAATCCAGACCGTCTCCCTTGTTGACAATCCATGACGGAAGGCAAGCCCATTCCCCACAATAAACAACCCGTGTTACTAAAAGACCAACCCGTTTCACACTAAAAGTGCTAGTCTGACCCAAGTCCATCCAAGACGATACGAGCCATGATGAAAGACAAAAGGCTCAATCAAGAGAAACTGAGGTCAATATCTAAGGCCACAATTATGCCCGTAATCCAAGACAAAAGAGTCAAAAGAAGAAGGCTCAATCAAACAAGTCAATATCAAAAGTCAATGTTATCCTCAAAAAACCGAATCAAAAATCTGAGCAAGAAGCCGAAATATATTCTAGACCAAGAATCCGAGTCTGAATCAAGAACAAACCTAAAATCAAATACGAAATACTGACACCGATCGAGATGGTTAGCTAGCCACCCTCACTTAGCCTTTCACACATCACACACCCTAAGTCCTTGTCGAGACCGTTACAGGGAGATAGTTAGGAATTTTGAGAATCCTCTCAAGCTTGTCAAATATACCTATCCTTTAGGGCCAAGACATGGAAACTTGATCCCACGTCATTTTAACCCACCTTTATGTGCTCAGGCTACGTCAAGCCAAGAGACTCCATTTCCAAGCCACGTTACAAGACATAATCCCATAAAGCCTTAACTCCACAAAATTAAGCTCCAGAGATTTGTTCATCAAAGCCTCTTATTACCGAGCTCCACATTCCAAATATCCAATCCAGTTTCATCTTGACCCATACACGGAGTCTTCAAATACTTTGCTACCTAGAACGGGAGATACCCATACTATCCTTAGGGTCCACTTTTGGGTGTGCTCACATGACAAGGAAAATTTTTACAAACCTAATTATACCTCTTTGATCTATGATCAGAGGGAGTTATCTCAAATCAGTTCTTCGAGTCACCAAAGGAATATTACCCTTGTGACCCCTACACTTTAAGGCCCTAACAACATAGCTTAGGCATACACCTGAACTACGAGCATGGTTTGATTTCACCTTTTCGGTGGATACGTAGGCAGTCCTTTCTTACACAAGAAGGATACAACCACAACACCCTTACAAAATTAACCAAACATCAGAACTACGATCTGGTTTGATTTCACGTCACGTGAATACGTAGGCAGTCCTCAAGGATATAACCATCCCAACTTTCAACCTCAACTATCAACCACCTCAATTATCAACTTTCAACATCAATTATCAACCATCCCAATTTTCAACCTTCTAACCTCAATTAACATCCCTTCCACAACCAACACCTCTATACTGGGGGCTCCTTATTGTCGCCCAACCCCTTTTTTCACCAAATGCCAGAGTCATATTCTCATCCTGGGGGCTTCTCTTTCGAGACGCCACCCTTCCTTTATTCCTCTCTTATTTTAAGCCAAGCTAGTACTCGGTCCGGAAAATGACAAAGGTCTTAGATCGATTCTCCAAGTTATCGTGCCTCAAGAGGGCTCTCTTTTACAGCAAACGGGGGCGAGAGATGTCCAAGTAGACAGATGATCCATGGCTCATGCCTTGTCATTATATGCCATCATCATTCTTGTGATTCTTCTACCTTTGGAACTGATACGCATTGTCACCCACACTTGGCTAGGGGTTGCGCATACTTAAACAAAGTCTGTCAAAGTCATCCCTGTGTCGCGTCAAATCTAAGTTAGTGTCGCGTCAGTCAAACCTAAGTCTGTATTTCACGTCCGCATAAGGTCTACGTCGCGTCAGTCACGTGTCTAAAGCCCATTGAATATGCATAACGCATTACAAATGACAAATTTCTTTAAGCATGTTTTAAACGACTTTTATAAGGAAACAACTTTTGCAAACCTATGTTTCCTCATTCGAGGTCCATGTGATAATTGCTTACGTGCATATATTAGATTGCATTCTAGTGTGGCTACTAACCATGCAGGTAAGTATCAGAAGCAGTACTTTACCAAGACCTTGCTTGTCACAACGAGCGAGTATTTCCCAACAGGTGTTTCGACACGCCTTCATTATGTTCCCCAACGAGAGTAAGCGGATAGACTTTCCCTCTCAAGACCTGGAGATTAAACATCTACTCAAGCAGATTTATCCTCAGCAGTTCCCGCCTGTGTCCTGCTACTTGCAATATTTCTTGTTTACCCCAACATTCTTCTGAAGTTTGTTTGAAGACTACCCAAGCAGTTTTCTCCTCAGCAATTCCCGCCTGTGTCCTGCTACTCACAATATTTCTTGGCTTCCCGTGGAGTTCGGCAAAGGTGTCGTTCTCCAGAAGTTCCCAAACCAAAGCCTCCTTCCTTAGGTTCGTAAACCCAAAGTTAGGATTCTTACCCCTAGATTATTAGATCCCAAAGTGGCCTCCTTTAGGTTCATAAACCTTTAAGCCCCCACACCAACATCCTTAGGTTCATAAACCCATAAATCCTTTTGGAGCTCTCATACCTCAGAAAGCTTTAACGCACGCGTTTAAAACAAGAATTAGTAACCCAGTAGTTCCTAAACTTAACCCTAGGATCCCCATTCCTCTTAGGTTCATAAGCCTTTAAGTTCCCATACCAGCTGTTCCTTTTAGGTTCATATACCCAGGTTCACACACCTTGCTTCTTTTAGGTTCCCAAACTCCCTAAAGTTCATACACTTCTACTCTTAGAATCACATTCCTTTAGGATCCCAATTTCCCTTTAGGATCATATTCCTTTAAGATCACCTTTTCCTCTTAGGATCACATTCCTTTAGGATCCCAATTTTCCTTTAGGATCATATTCCTTTAAAATCACCTTATACCTTTTAGGATCATATTCCTTTAGGATCACCTTTTCCTTATAGGATCATATTCCTTTAGGATCATCCTTTTCTTAGAGTTCCTACACTCAAACCTTGGTTACCCCTTAAGTTGAACTTATATTTGACCTCCTTCCCGTCGATGCTTTCCTTTAGGGTCCCACACCCTAGCACAATCCTTATATATCTTTTAGGTCTTAACCTTAGCTCCTACGCTTACCTTTAGCTCCTATGCACCTCCGGAAGCATCTCGAGAAAGAAGTCTCAGGTATGGTCTCTTCTTATGGCTGGCGAGCTTCCTTACGTAGTCTAATGGACTTTAAACGACCCTCCCCGATAGTCGACAGACTCTAAAATGTTCCCGACGACGGTCCTTGGCTCGGACCCCTTGAGCGCCTCGCGTCGCCATAGTCGTCGAGTTGTAATCTTCGATTGAACTGATGGCTATACTTTGACTTTCGCCTTGTCCAAGCCTCAGTCAAAGTGGGGGCTCTGTAGACACCTCGTTTCTGCACCCCTCGCAAACCACCCGGTGATGATTGGGCCGCATGTTTGCTACGCGGAACGATTTGTGACAGTTCGTAAGTTTATCGTCAAGTGATTGCTCAAACATTAATGTCTACCTCATAATTGTCATCTACGTGCCGATACGGTCGTTTTGACAGTAATTAGAGTACATTTGGAGTCCGGGTCAAAAACCGTCTTCATTTCCTAACACCGTCAAATCCGAGTCAAAGCAATGGGCTTGTCTACCTAAGGTTAGGATGTCACAAAATGTTGAGATTATATCTCATTTTGAGTCCCATGTCACTTCATTAGGCTAAACTTAAAGTTTACATTACAAAATGTGCATTTCATTTAGTTAAATTGACAACCCGAGCTTTAGGCCCGTTCTACGAGGTCATAACGAGTTTTTTGGGTCAGGCCTATTTCACAGAAAGTTCTAGATCTTTCTTTTAGCTTTCCAACGCCACCGAAATCACCTAATTCCGAGTCTTGTAGAGAAAGTTATGCCTAAAATACGACAGGCTGTCAAACGCGCTTTCTTGCGCAGGAGGAACCCGCTGAGGAAAGGACGCAGCAAGTGCTGCGCCTCTTCCTCAAGTGCTTTCTTTTTGTCCAAGTTTCCGTGTTTAACCTAAGTCGGTTGTTTCCGGATCTTTCTCTCCTTTCCTAAACCCTAATTCCGTGATTAGTATAAATAGGAGCCTTCGTTCCTCATATTTCTCACGCGAGTGTCCGCCCTTCTCTTCTCCCTTTGCATTCTAGACCTTTGTTCTTACTTTTTGGCGTCTACGTGCTTGAACTTTCGACCACGTAAGCTCGGATCCTTCTGAGTACCAGCCTCCCCGTTTGCATGACCGACCAATTTGACCAACTCCACATCAATCAACTTAATTAATCTAATCGTTTTCCTCTTACGAGGGCAGTTTCATATTTGCATTATAGTTCGAGTCGAGCATCGCTAATCGATATCTTAGTCCTTCTCGTTTCGTCAAACATGTAAGTCTGAGGGTGTAAATCTCTCCTTTTGTTATTGTTTTATTTACTTTTTGTATCACTAATGTAAGGTTTATGTCGAAAGTACCTTTTAAAACCGATTTCTAAAACCATGCTTTAAAACCTCTTTTTACGGATTTCCGGAAGACAAACCGTCGAGAAAGGACGCAAAGAATCGCTGCGCCTCTTGAAGGAGCGCAGTATCTGCTGCGCCTCTTCGTGAGGCTGCCGCAGTTCCTGCTTCCTTTCTTCTTCCTTCGTCCTCTGTAAACTCGTTTTCTTTTGATTTGTTATTTGTTTCTTCGTTAATTCTTCGACGTAATTGCATAAAAATTTCACATGTATAATTCATCATTCATTAACATATATAATTCATCATTGTTCCGACTTAAATCCCAAGTAATTCATATTTGCGAGTTTTCATCATTAAATTCAATCCGGGTTGTAGAAATTCGATTTGTTCATATTGAGTTTCTGGAGTTCGATCTTTGATATATTTTCATCTGTTTATTGTCGTATTCATCATTATATTTGTTATCAATTCGTCATATTTAACCAAATTAATTAATTAGTTTGTTTAATCCATTAATCAATCTTTTGTTCATGTAATTAATTCGTTTGCATCCGTCTCATCCGTATTTTATTGCTTTATGACCATTATTCATATGTAAATAACCTATTAATCACTTTCATCCGAGTAAATAACTTAATCAATCATTAAATTCACCAACGAGTATTAACAACACGCAATTCCGGCTTCACAGCCAGAATTCAAGTCAGGAACAGACGCAGCAACTGCTGCGCCTATTCCAAAGGACGCAGTTCTACTGCGCCTGTTCCGGGTTGAATTCTGCCTCTGAACTCCGTTGTCGCCTTGACCTAGTTTAATTAGCTTACGTATAATTAACTATTAATCGTATTATCACCCACTGATCTGTTCGTTAATTCTTTCTTTTATTCTTTTTCTCAAATTATCCGTTTTAAAGGTATTTTCGACATAAATCGTTAAATCCAATGTAATTATTGTAATTTTCATTATTGTAATTTTCTTTTGTTGTATTTATCATTATTTCTTGTATCATTTGAATGTTCTCACATGTAATTGGGCATTAAATCCAACTTCGACCTTAATTGTTTGCTAAATTACGTGTCAACCGACTTAGTCTAATCTTCACATGTTAGGATTAAAACTTGGATGTTGCATTGCATGCATATAGCCGACGATATATCAAGTACGAATAACTTCCCTAATCATTAGTAGAGGCCGCTATCGAGGCGGGCGGGATTAGGTGTTCGATCAAAAGAGCTTCCTAATACGTACTCTCACCCCTTACTCCAGATCTCCGTGAACACCCGTGTTCATTGGCATCCACGAGAGTCATTCTAGACATAGAATGCTAAGGGTAACGATTGCTTGGTGTTCATGTCTCTACTTTGTGTCTTGACATGACATGAGGTATTCGAACGGTTCCAATTTCCCATAAAAATTGGTGGCGACTAATAAACTAATTTACATAACTATGCTAAAAGCAAGGAATTATAGTGATACAAACCAAAGAAAAAGAGGGAGACATATGTCCCTTCAAAATATATACAAAACCAAAAGTTAAAAGGTTTACTACAAAAATAGCCAAACTAGGTCCAAAGTTCCTTGCTCACTAGCTCGTCTGTGTACCCCAACTAAGCGTCATCAACCTGTCAATCGCATTTTAGACAAACACGAAAGCCACAATTCAGTGGGGAGTAACTTCGAGTCCTCCCAGCCACGAAACATCATATTTAATGTAACATGTAATGTAACATGTAAACAACATGATAAATAATTCAATTATCAAGTATTCTAACATATGAACCCTAAACTGACCAATTTAAGCTATCATGTGAAACAAATAACAAATAGTAATCCAAACTTTATCAATTGTAACCGGCTTACATCTCACCTATTACAATTCATAAAATCACCATACAAGAAAGGGCAATATATCAAACACAGGCATAAGTTCTTAGTACGGTCAATAGTCACTCTGTAACTCGAGTCTATACCACGAGGTAGGGAAGGTAATCGAACCGGTATCTTGGCTCAGAGGCTCTATCAAAACATGACCAAGACACAACACAACCCTAGCCTAAAATCTGCGCAGACCTAGACATGCGGATACACACCACCGCACCCAAGACCCACAATTTTTCTAAAACAAAGTGAGTACCCTAAGGAGTCCACCAAAGGGTTGGCTAGTACTTAAGCTGACCACTTACTATCAAAATAAGTAACGAGGTCATGCCCCAACTTGGATATAAACCCACCAAGTCAGGAACACAAAGGCTATTAAGCAGTGAACATATACTCGTCAAAGACTATAAAGACCTATCTATGACAAACACAACAACCTGCAAGAAGTATTCAATACCAATTCTAGCAATATCAACAATATTAAAGGCTTCAGGGAATCTAGGGCCGTTTCTACAATATAAGAAACTATTAAATTCAACCAACTATACATGTGAACTAAAAACTTGATAAATGGCCTAAAACAAGAAAAAGGCCGATTATCCAATTCATATAAAATTTCATTCAACCGAATTTTTACCCGCAACCCCACCTGCGGCAGTGCGGGTTAAATTGCGGTGACCAATCACTCAATTAATCGACATCGAATCGATCAAAGGGACTAAGGCTCGGTTTTATTTAATCATCAAAACATTACAATTATCGCTATAAAATTCATTTTGAGCCTAATCATTACAATTTCATTTTATAATTTATCCTAACATGTGATAACTATCAATATGAGCATAATTTTACCAACCTCATTATCTTTACTACTAACATTATTCATTTCAAAGGTTTAACCATATGATACTTATTCTAACTATAACATTAATGAACCTAAAATGATGAACAAAGCATGAAAAACCGCTGAAACAAGCAACGGGCTGACCGGGCCAGCCGTGGGCCTGCACGAACTGCCGGCTTTCTTGGCCGCCACTCCCACACCTCCATTTCTCCATTTTTGTTCAAGATAACACCGTCTCGAAACATAATTAATCGTTCCCATACTAATATGTTAACTTAAACTAACCAAAAGACATGAATTAGCCATGCATGCAACCATATTATCATGTGGAATTAACTACTTCAATAAAAATCACAAAAACATACAAAAACAACAAAGAATGTGACGATTATTCGTCGAGTAACTCGAAATATGTTACCTTAAGCTAGAAAACGAGCAATTAGCACCTTGAATACCAAACCCTAATATACACTAGCCACTATCTTCAACAATATACGAGTCCCCAAACTCGTCTTCCAATTCTTCACCTAAATAAACCATAAAAACACAATAATAAGTACAAATACCGAAATTATGCCAAAATCGTCTTAAAACAACTTCAAGAAAACTGAAATTAAAATATACCAGGAGGTAGATCTCGAAGAGAGGATTCCGGAAATATAAATTATGTGAAAATCCGACAAGAAATGAATGAGTTATAGTGAATTTTAGCTTAAAAAGTAAGAAAATGGTGTGTTTTTGTTTAGAATAGGATAGAAGGTTTAAGGAAGATGAAGTTAGGTGAACAAAAATCAGAAAAAGGAAGGAAGGGGGAAGGGTGCCGCGGGAAAGGGAGAGGAAAGGAGGAAGGTGCGGGTTTTAGTCGGGATTTTACGAGTCGGTTTTGGCTCGTTTCGATAATAATTAGAACCGCTTGTCAAACGCAAATTCCGACAAGACCAAAGTTCTTAAACACGAGATTACAAGAAAATTGAATACTCATACGACCCATTTCCAAAATCGTTTGCCCAATTTTCAATAGAGTTGTCATTTTTTCCCCGAAATGCCCTTATTTCGAAATAAAAGTTTTTACACGGTTAAAACTATTTTTAAACATTTCGAAACTATCAAAATAAATACTTTTGTTCAAAATATAATAAAATTATATTTCTTTGAATTATTATTACTTCAAATACATTAATATCAAATTTTACTTGATTAATAAATTACTTCCGCAAAATAATAATGGTTCGAAATTACGGGGCGTTACAATCACCCCTCCTTTTAAAAAGTTTCGTCCTCGAAACTTAGAAGGAGAAATTATAGTATACAACATCTTAATAATATAATCATAAGAAAAATATAGGTATCTTTTCAATGAAACGGTGATACTCTCGTTGATCAGACAAGAACATCCACATTCATATCAAGATATAAAAGTAATTCTACACCAATAAATGAGAAAACCCATTATTGGGACGTCACCAACAACGAGATTCAACACTCATTAATGATAAAACCATTGAAAATCATAAAAGCATTTTCAAAACTTTAGTTTAAAGTTCTATAATAAGAATAATATCTTTACTAATTATGATTAAACACGGCTTAGTAACTCGGAAAAAGAGTAAGAAAAGGAATACCTTACGAGAATAATTCAGGATATTTAGCTAACATAGAAGCTTCAGTCTCCCAAGTCTCTTCTTAGACATTTCCACAACGCCAAAGAACACGGACTAGAGGTACAACTTTGCTCCTAAGTTGCTTGTTGGCTTTTTCAAGAATCCGAATTGGCCTTTCTTCAACCACCAAGTTAGGCTCCAATTCAAGAATCTCTTCTTGGATGATATGGCTAGGGTCACTAATGTACTTCCTCAATTGAGAAACATGGAAAACATTGTGAACCTTGCTCAGATTTGGGGGCAATTTAAACGGTAAGCAGCAGGACCAATCTTTTCAATCACCCGGAAAGGTCCAATATATTTAGGGCTCAGCTTCCCTTTTACGCCAAACCGTTTCACCCCTTTCATAGGTGACACTTTAAGGAATACCGATCATCAACCTCAAAGGAAAGTGGTCGACGACGGACATCAGCATATGATTTTTGACGGTCCTGAGCGGCCTTCATCCGCTCCCGAATGATCTTAACTTGTTCAATGGACTCGGTCAACAAATCAGGTCCTAACATTGGAACATTTTGGGTTTGATCCCAACAAACTGGAGTACGGCATTTTCTACCATACATAGCTTCATATGGTGCCATTTTAATGGAGGCTTGATAGTTGTTGTTGTAAGAGAATTCAACCAGAGGTAAACATTTCTCCCAAGAAGTTTGGAAATCTAAGGCACAGGCACGAAGAAGATCCTCTAAAGTTTGAATCGTTCTCTCGGTTTGACCATCAGTGGCGGCGTGAAAAGCAGTGCTCATTAATAGTTTACTACCCAAGGCCTCTTGTAATGCAGTCCAGAACCGAGAACAAAATCGAGGGTCTCGATCTGAAACTATATCTTTAGGAACCCCATGATAGCGCACAACTTCATTCACATAGGCACCAGCTAGAACTTCTAATCTCCAGGTCTCTTTGATAGGAATAAACCGAGCACACTTAGTCAATCGGTCCGCAACCACCCAAACAGCATTCTTCCCAGTGGAAGTCCTGGGTAAAGCCATCACAAAATCCATGGAAATAGACTCCCATTTCCAAAGAGGAACATCCAAGGGTTGAAGCAAACCCCGGGCTTTTGATGCTCTATCTTTACTCTCTGGCAGGTGAGGCATTTACTGACATACTCCATAACTTCAATCTTCATCCTAGGCCACCAGAATTGCAATCTCAAATCTTTGTACATTTTGGTACCTCCCGGATGAACGGAGTAAGGAGAGAGGTGTGCTTCATCAAGAATTCTTTTTCTCAAATCGGCTGCACTCGGAACATAGATTCTACCATGATAACGAAGATACCCATCATCATCAATCTTACAATCCTTAGCTTGCCCAAGTTGAATTTTAGCTTGAATGGATTTGAAAGTAGGATCATCAGGAAGACAAGCACGGATCTCACGGTAGAAGTCAGGTTCGGCTGACATGGCATCAAGATGATGAGAGCCCCTTTTTACGAGGCTTACTCCTAATTTTTGAAGTTCTAAAGCAAGTTCAGGAGGTAATTCCTGAAAAGAATTCAAAGAATGACAGGATTTTCTGCTAAGAGCATCAGCCACCACATTAGCTTTTCCTTCGTGATAAATTAGATCGGCATCATAGTCATTCACCAATTCTAACCATCTTCTTTGTCTCATGTTCAGATCTTTTTGGGTAAAGAGATATTTCAGACTTTTGTGGTCGGTGTAGATGTTGCAATGGACTCCAATGAGGTAGTGTCTCCAAATCTTCAAAGCATGCACCACCGCAGCTAATTCAAGATCATGAGTCGGGTAGTTAACTTCATGAACTCTAAGTCATCGAGAGGCATACGCAATGACTTTCCCTTTTTGCATCAAGACACAACCTATACCATGCTTGGAAGCATCACAAGTATACATCAAAGTCCACTCCTTCTTCGAGGTAAGGTCAACACCGAGCGGTAGTCAACCTTTTTTCAATTCTGGAAGGCATTTTCACACTCCTCGGACCACACAAATTTAGACTCTTTCTTCAAAGAATCGAGTCATCGGCCTAGCAATCTTTGAAAAATCCTTTACAAACCGCCGATAGTAACCCGCCAAGCCAAAGAAACTACGGATTTCAGAAACATTGGTTGGACTTTTCCAATCAACAACGGCTTCAATTTTGGCAGGATCTACCATAACACCCTCTTTTGAAATGACATGACCAAGGAAGGTCACTTTAGGTAACCAGAATTCACATTTAGAGAATTTAGCATACCATTTTTCACGGCGCAGAATCTCTAAAATAGCACGAAGGTGTTGGACATGTTCTTCTTCAGATTTAGAATAGAACAGGATGTCATCAATGAACACTACAACGCATTTGTCAAGGTGTTCTCTGAAAGTACGGTTCATCTGATCCATGAATACTGCTGGAGCATTGGTCAATCCGAATGGCATCACTGTAAACTCGAAATGACCATATCTCGTACTGAAGGCGGTTTTAGGAATATCAGCTTCTCGGACTGGAATTTGATGATAGCCCGAACGAAGATCAATTTTAGAAAAAGTAGAAGCACCTCGGAGTTGGTCGAAAAGATCATCGATTCTAGGAAGAGGATATTTATTCTTGATAGTAACCCGGTTGAGTTCACGATAATCTATGCATAACCGCATAGATCCATCCTTCTTCCTTACAAAGAGAACAGGAGCTCCCCAAGGTGAAGAGCTAGGTCGGATAAAACCTTTGACAATCAAATCATCCAGCTGAGTCTTCAGCTCTTTCATTTCAGACGGTGCCAGCCTATAAGGAGCTTTAGCAATAGGGCCGGTACCAGGAATGAGATCGATAGTAAATTCAACTTCCCTTTCAGGAGGAATTCCCGGTAGCTCATCAGGAAAAACATCGGGAAATTCACATACTACAGGAATGTTCTCTTTAGGAGGTAGAGAGGAAGAATCAGAAGGAGTCACCATACACAAGAAGGCTTGATGACCCTTTTTCATCGTATTGACAAACTTCATAGCAGAAATTAATTTAGTACCGGTTTGTCTTTTAACCATTTGATAAGACACACGGTGACCTGAAGGGCTTGTAAGAATTATTTTCTGATCCCGACATTCAAATCGAGCATGATAAGTATGTAACCAATCCATGCCCAAAATGACATCAAATTCTTCAAGCGGAAATTGGAAAAGATTTGCTGGAAATATAGATCTCGCAATAGAAATAGGGACTTCAGGATAGATTTTAGAACAGGAAAAGACATCACCAGAGGGTAAGGATATAGATGTGCTTTCTTCTTGTGATGATTCAAGTGATAACTTATCGGAGAGTTTCATTGAAATAAAAGATAAAGAGGCACCCGTATCAAATAGTACCAAACAAGGAACATCAAAAATAGAAAATGTACCAGTAATGATATCAGGATGTGCCTCAGCTTCAGCTCGGCTCATGACAAAAATACGGCCTTTCGGCCTCACTGGCCTCACTGGGGCGGCAGGAGTAGTAGGAGCCGTCACCTTCTTCTCCGGGCAAACATTGGCCTTGTGGCCCGGTTTGTTGCAAGAAAAGCATATGATAGGATCAACAAAGCACTTACCAGGATGTGCTGGTTTCTTGCAGTTATAGCACACTCGGTCTTTAGTACTTTTATTGTCGTTAAAAGCTGAAGATTGACCACCCCGGTTAGCTTGCACATTAGAAACAAATCTCCTCTTGTTTGGGTCAGAGGAAGAAGAGATAAACCTGGGTGAAGGAGTATAAGGCCTAAAAGATGGATATAAAGGCCTCTTGCCAAGATTAGAACTAGTTGCACGAGCTTCATTTTCAATGTCTTTCAGGGAATTTTCAGCCCATAAAGCATCATTGTAAATTGAAACAAAGCTGGTGGAATCCCGTCGGACCATACTTTTGATCTTAGGAGAGAGCTTTTCAAGATAAAAGAAGGCTTTTTCATTGTCATCCTTCACCAATCTAGTGGCATAATGAGCCAACTCATTGAATTTATCGGTGAAGGCCTGAACAGGAAGGCTTCCTTGCTTTAACTCCATGAATCCCTTCAACTTCTGCTGCTTAAGTTCTTGCGGATAGAATCGGGCCTCCACTAATTCCTTGAAACGTTCCCAGCCAAATCCTGGTTCAGATGAAACGGTAGGCCCAGTCATGGACCACCATCGATCTGCTTCTCGTACTAGGAAGTGAGATGCCAGCTTCACTTTATGTTCCTCCTTAACATCATACAACGTAAAGCTTTTCTCCAACTCCCGAAACCACCCTGTAAGAGCAACTGGATCAATCTCTCCACCATAAGTGGGAGTGTTGATTCGGGTTAATTGGTTAGCCACCCAAGTATAGGTGCCTGGAGTACCCTCAGGAGGCGGAGGAGGAGGAGCTTGTTGATTCTGCTGATTTTGTTGGTTTTGGAGAATTTGAGTAAGAACTAATAAAAGAGCATCATCAATTCTTCTTGGCGGAGCCATCTTACAAAAGAGAAAATTTAATTAGTACCTATCAATTAGCAATCACAAATAGACTACCACATAAAATCCTAAATCTACCCATCCTACCCATCTCTCAAGTTCATTATTTAAAGGTCAAGTGATTTTAAGTGGGGTGCACAAACGCGCGTCGGGAGCAACAAGCTCTGATACCAACTGTGACACCCTCAATTTAAGCCTTAAATAATCACGTAAAATCTACAGAAAAACTGACAGGATATGTTTGTAAATGGTTCAACTAGACAAAACCTGTAATTTTTAAAACTTTCCCAACCATTCACAAACATCTCCGACTCAAGAGTGCCCAAAACCTGCAATAGCTAATAAACTAATTTACATAACTATGCTAAAAGCAAGGAATTATAGTGATACAAACCAAAGAAAAAGAGGGAGACATATGTCCCTTCAAAATATATACAAAACCAAAAGTTAAAAGGTTTACTACAAAAATAGCCAAACTAGGTCCAAGGTTCCTTGCTCACTAGCTCGTCTGTGTACCCCAACTAAGCGTCATCAACCTGTCAATCGTATTTTATACAAACACGAAAGCCACAATTCAGTGGGGAGTAACTTCGAGTCCTCCCAGCCACGAAACGTCATATTTAATGTAACATGTAAACAACATGATAAATAATTCAATTATCAAGTATTCTAACATATGAACCCTAAACTGACCAATTTAAGCTATCATGTGAAACAAATAACAAATAGTAATCCAAACTTTATCAATTGTAACCGGCTTACATCTCACCTATTACAATTCATAAAATCACCATACAAGAAAGGGCAATATATCAAATACAGGCATATGTTCTTAGTACGGTCAATAGTCACTCTGTAACTCGAGTCTATACCACGAGGTAGGGAAGGTAATCGAACCGGTATCTTGGCTCAGAGGTTCTATCAAAACATGGCCAAGACACAACACAACCCTAGCCTAAAATCTGCGCAGACCTAGACATGCGGATACACACCACCGCACCCAAGACCCACAATTTTTCTAAAACAAAGTGAGTACCCTAAGGAGTCCACCAAAGGGTTGGCTAGTACTTAAGCTGACCACTTACTATCAAAATAAGTAACGAGGTCATGCCCCAACTTTGATATAAACCCACCAAGTCAGGAACACAAAGGCTATTAAGCAGTGAACATATACTCGTCAGAGACTATAAAGACCTATCTATGACAAACACAACAACCTGCAAGAAGTATTCAATACCAATTCTAGCAATATCAACAATATTAAAGGCTTCAGGGAATCTAGGGCCGTTTCTACAATATAAGAAACTATTAAATTCAACCAACTATACATGTGAACTAAAAACTTGATAAATGGCCTAAAACAAGAAAAAGGCCGATTATCCAATTCATATAAAATTTCATTCAACCGAAATTTTACCCGCAACCCCAGCCCTGCGACAGGTACGGGTTAAATTGCGGCTGACCAATCACTCAATTAACTGACATTGAATCAGTCAAAGGGACTAAGGCTCAGTTTTCGGCACAATCATCAAAACATTACAATTATCGCTATAAAATTCATTTTGAGCCTAATCATTACAATTTCATTTTATAATTTATCCTAACATGTGATAACTATCAATATGAGCATAATTTTACCAACCTCATTATCTTTACTACTAACATTATTCATTTCAAAAGTTTAACCATATGATACTTATTCTAACTATAACATTAATGAACCTAAAATGATGAACAAAGCATGAAAAACCGCGAAACAAGCAACGGGCTGACCCGGGCCAGCCGTGGGCCTGCCGTGGGCCTGCACGGGCCTGCCGGGCCTGCTGGCCGCCACTCCCACACCTCCATTTCTCCATTTTTGTTCAGTATAACACCGTCTGAAACATAATTAATCGTTCCCATACTAATATGTTAACTTAAACTAACCAAAAGACATGAATTAGCCATGCATGCAACCATATTATCATGTGGAATTAACTACTTAAATAAAAATCACAAAAACATACAAAAACAACAAAGAATGTGACGATTATTCGTCGAGTAACTCGAAATATGTTACCTTAAGCTAGAAAACGAGCAATTAGCACCTTGACTAACAAACCCTAATATACACTAGCCACTATCTTCAACAATATACGAGTCCCCAAACCCGTCTTCCAATTCTTCACCTAAATAAACCATAAAAACACAATAATAAGTACAAATACCGAAATTATGCCAAAATCGTCTTAAAACAACTTCAAGAAAACTGAAATTAAAATATACCAGGAGGTAGATCTCGAAGAGAGGATTCCGGAAATATAAATTATGTGAAAATCCGACAAGAAATGAATGAGTTATAGTGAATTTTAGCTTAAAAAGTAAGAAAATGGTGTGTTTTTGTTTAGAATAGGATAGAAGGTTTAAGGAAGATGAAGTTAGGTGAACAAAAATCAGAAAAAGGAAGGAAGGGGGAAGGGTGCCGCGGGAAAGGGAGAGGAAAGGAGGAAGGTGCGGGTTTTAGTCGGGATTTTACGAGTCGGTTTTGGCTCGTTTCGATAATAATTAGAACCGCTTGTCAAACGCAAATTCCGACAAGACCAAAGTTCTTAAACACGAGATTACAAGAAAATTGAAAACTCATACGACCCATTTCCAAAATCGTTTGCCCAATTTTCAATAGAGTTGTCATTTTTTCCCCGAAATGCCCTTATTTCGAAATAAAAGTTTTTACACGGTTAAAACTATTTTTAAACATTTCGAAACTATCAAAATAAATACTTTTCTTCAAAATATAATAAAATTATATTTCTTTGAATTATTATTACTTCAAATACATTAATATCAAATTTTACTTGATTAATAAATTACTTCCGCAAAATAATAATGGTTCGAAATTACGGGGGGTTACAGTACCCCTCACCCACCATGCCAATGACCCATACTCCAAAGTCCTCAACCACTCATGGTGAATAAAGTACCCCCGGTCTAAGACAGGTGCGCCCACTAACGCGGCAGAAGGAGGCTCTTTGGGAGAAACAAAGTCGGTCAACCTCTGGCAAGTCGAGTCATGATGGACCCACAACTAAGGTGACGAGTCAAAGAGCTAGCCATGAGAGTTAGACTAGCACACACTATACTCGGAGCAATATAATACCAATGTTTCTCTCGAAGAGGTTTAAGATAAGACATTAAGAGCATCACCTAATGTGAGTTCAACTTACTCACATCCTTCCGACCATAAAGAAGGCAACTCAGCATCCTAAGGAGTATGCGGATAGACACATGCTGCACATCATTAATTAGCATGACAATGGAGCTAGGGATAGGTTGCCGAGTGATGAAAGGAAGGTAGCTAGCTGCCCCCATAATCAGACACTACATCCCTATAGTACTCATCCTACGCCTTTTCCAAACCCAAGTGTTCAACAAACTCATCAAGGGTAATGGTGAAATCGGTGTTTATAAGACGAAAGCTTACGGTCTCCTTCACATCATCATACTTCTATTGGAACACCCCCATCTACCAAGGAGCCTTAACAAGACCTTCCCCAGCAGATAAGGGCGTTACCATCTCGGTTACCCGAGGCCAGTAATAACTAAATGTCGATAAAAGAACAATTATATTAATTTACAAGTGATTAAAACAAAACAAAGGTACAACTCGTGACTACTATAAACTATATGAGACTATATCTGCCATGACTCGTGGTAGACACATCCCTCCATGCACCCAGCTATGATCCAGATGTCAACCTGCTAAGACCGACTGCTCACCATAATGGACCACGGCAGAAACACAAAACAAGAAGAGAACATAACAACACCACACAAGGTCAGTAGCTGAAGGAACAAATACGAAAGGCAGACACAACACACAGTAACACGCAAACACCATCTATTCCAATAACCCACACACCACTGACTGCCCGAAGGTCCTGTCCTGCCAGATTACCAGTCGCAAGCAGTAATCCACAACGGCAGTGGGGGGACTGCAGCCGTTCCCACCTAAGCCCCGCTCATCTAATCCGAGCGATAACCCATGTTCTTTAATGTGCACATCCCCATCTGTGGCGGGTTCCACAGAGGGCAAATCAAGGGCGTGAAGCCACTCTCGCAAGTGACTTCACTTAGCCGAGGACGCACCTCGAGTAACATAGGCAAACAATCACAACCAACTACATTATACAACCACAACGGTCAGTAATAACCTATCTACACCATCAACAACGACACCAAACCAATCATACGACAACAATCGACACTCTAGACTACCAACAATACTGAGTAGGAAAACCTACCTTTAGCAAACCGCATCGATTCCGCGCACGACCATAAGACAACAAGCAATCACCATAACCACCTATAACAACCAGCATAACCATCCATTACAACTACCATAAACACAACTGAAATCAAGGGAGACGATGATGATGACGACAACATACCTATACAAAGCAATCCGGCATCAAGACTGCTACCCGGCTCGAACATCCCATCGCTAAGGTGTAACCACTCTCAAAGGCCTCAAGGAGATGAACCATGGTGAAGTGGAAGTGATATGACGACATCTAGGTTTAGGAGAGAAGGAGATGAAATAATTTGGGTTACACGATATCACGATTTATAATTCCCCGCTGAACTCCCATTACTCGATCGAGTAAACAACTTACTCGATCGAGTGACTAAGCTACTCGGTCGAGTAGCCTCCGCTAGATCGAGTAACCAAAACTTCAAAGGGTTAAAACGTCACAAGGTTAGCTCGCAAGGTTTCCGAAGATCTAGATAGGTGTCTAAGGTCAGTCAACGACGGTCAACGGGTCTCTAAAAAGACAGGTATTACAGTCTTCTCCTCTTAAAAAGAACTTCGTCCCCGAAGTTCAACTCAACCTCCCCCACGACACAAGGCAAAAGGAACTAAGGCAACCTACAACTATCCATTCCGACAAGGACAAGTACAATCGTTCATGAACACCACTCCGATATGAATGCTCGTCAATCATCATCATCATCTACCTGAGCACACATCACTCGACACGACTTTCTATCAAATCGTCAACCATATATTATATACGAGAACAAACCAACACAACCATTACTTCCACTTATCTCATGGCATTACTCAAGTATAAACCAACACGACTATCTGTTTATCCTCCATCAATTACCTATCAACCACCAGTGGTTATCAATCACTCAAAAGCAGTAAATTATCACAAACAAAATAGCATTCATTTAAATTAATTCCTTTAAGTCATTTCTATTACTCAATCATACAACAACAACTCAATTAATTAACAACTTTGTGAATAATTACTTGGAAGCGAAATACGACATGGTAGATTTAATCAATAATTGCCAAAATTTATACAATAATCACTAATAATTACTCAAACAGCTACTCAAAATACTATGAGATTGTCATAATTTTATCATTTTCCCATGCGACATTACTCTTCCCCTCTTAAAAGGAACTTCGACCCCGAAGTTCACCTTCAAGACGAACTATAACTAAAGGATGGAAAGATTTCATATTTGACTCGGTTTTAAGATGAATTTTAAGATGGATTTTCTTGCTCAAAATACCAAAATCGGCTACCAACCATATAGGATTACTACTGTTTAAACATCTATGAACACCCTGTGTCTAATACCCGCCCCGATAGGGACCCGTTGACCGCAGTTGATTGACCTTAGACACATGTCTAGACCTCTGAAAACCTTATTAGTTCGACCTTACGTAGGCTACTCGATCGAGTAGCTTAATGACTCGATCGAGTAGAGGCCACTCGATCGAGTAAGTTCCCTACTCGATTGAGTAAGTCGAGTTCAGCGGTAAAATATAAATCGTGAAGTCGTGAACCCAAAATCAGTTTTCATTTCATTTCTTCCTAAACCTAATCGTCGATAACTTTCTCTCCTTCACCAACCTTCACCTCTTGAGATCCTTATGCTTGGGGACACAATTGGAGTTAAAGCTTGAGTCGGGTAGCGGTCTTGTCGCCGGAATGCCGTGTATAGGTGAGTCATCATCATCATACCTAGATTTGTTTACGGTTAGGGTTGTTAGTAATAGGGTTTTTCCCTACTGTTTTGATAACTGCCTTTGGTGGCTGCGTTGTCTTCATACGGTTGTATGCGGTGTTAATGCTAATTGCTAAAAGTAGGTTTTCCTACTCAGTACTGTTGACTGTTTGGTATGTTGGTTGTGTTGTTAGTTGGTATTGGTTCTGTTTACCTTGGTATTGTGATTGGTTATTGTTGATTGTCTTTGGTTCGCGGAGTGCGTCCTTGGCTGAGTAGAGTCATCTTGGGAATGGCTTCACGCCCTTGATTCGCCCCTTGTGGTTCTCGCCATAAAGGGTGCACATTAATGGACATGGGTTATGTGCTCGATGGAGATGAGCGGGGCTTAGGTGGGAAAGACCGCGGTCCCCCACTGGCGGTGTAGAATATCTGTTGCGGTGGATATTCTAGCAGGACTTTTCCTTCGGGTTAGTCAGATAGTTGATTGGTGGTTGGAGGTGGAGTTGGATTGTGTATGCTGTACCTTGTGTTCTGTGTTTGTTCTTCAGTTACTGACTTTGTGTGGTGTTGTCTGTGTTTCTTCTTGTGTTGTATCTGCCGTGATCCATTATAGTGAGCAGTCAGTCTTAGTAGGTGTTGTTATTTGGAGCTTAGCTGGGTGATTTGGAGGGACGAGTCTATCACTGAGTCATGGCATGGATAATATCACCGTAGTTGATAGTGTTTGTTATCAGTTGTATCTTTTTTTTTGTCAAGTTAAACTTGTAATAAACTTAATTTTTCTTTTATTGACGTTATGATATTTACTATTCCTCGGGCAACCGAGATGGTAACACCCTTATCTGCTGGGGAAGGTATCGTTAAGGCTCCTTGGTAGATGGAGGTGTTACAAAGTGGTATCAGAGAGACGATTTTGGAACCTGTAACCAATGAGCCTAATGAATGTAGTGAGTCTAATAAAATGAACCTGGTGTATGTATATTGGGAGCCCCTTGAAATTGCTTGATTTTGGATGAGTTGGCACCCTCATTCCAAAATCATGGCCCCAATATGCTTAAGCCAGCCACTCCGAATGGGAATATCGAGTCGAGAATGGTGTGTGTATGTGTGTATAGTGTATGAAATAGATATATGTATATAGATGAGTAGGATATATGTCTTGTGTGTACAAGTGATAAAATAAGAAGGTGCAATTTGCTTGGATAGTTGTGTATGCTTAAGTGTATGTTGATGAATGGTGAGGTGTGTGAGAAGTATACATGAGGATATGTGGAGACGTGAAAGTTGGTAATGGTTTTCAAGTTTGCCTTATTGATAGAATATATGAACATGCTATGTAGTGTTGTAGAATTTTATATATGGATAAGTGGAATGCCGTATTTGATATGAAAGCATATGTGAATTTAAGAGCTTGTTGTGTGTAGAACTGATATGCATAAGTGTGAGTAGAATATCATTATTGTTATAAGTAGTTATGTGAATTAAGGTGAGTAATGACAAAATCAAATTGTATGTCGCTTGGAATGTAGTAGAACGGGAGTAGTAATGTTGATTGCGGTAATCGTGTTATATGCAATGTTAATCGATAGTAATCGTATGGAAATAATTAGTGACGAGTTCTAAGTATACCTTAGACTCCGAACGATTTGTTGTTTTCCAGGAACGATTAACCGAATTCGTAATCTTTTGTTGCTTATTTTAATCTTACTCAACCGAGTACGAGTGAGCACTCGGCCGAGTAGGCCTTACTCGATCTAGTAGGTGGGTCTCTTGATCGAATTCACTGAAAAACAGAATCGTTATCTATTCTGCCCAGCGGAAACTCGATCGAGTAGAGGCTACTCAATCGAGTACCGCAGTTACTCGATCGAGTAAGTACGCTACAGTACACGAGATTTTTCGGACTTATACCCCTTTCTCTTAATTCTTTTCTTTACTTACTATCTTTCTAAAATCTCAAACCCTATTAAAATTTATTCTCTACAATTTTTGGGGGTAATTAGTGCTTGATTCTTTCCCAAAATCCTTCTAGTTCTTCCTTCAATCCACTTGCAACTTACTCAAGGTAAACATCTACCCTTTTTCTTTGATTTTAATCAATTTGTAATATGTAATAGTGTTGTATTTTATGAAATTTTGGTTTATACCCAAAGTTTTATATTATAATTGTTGGATTTTGATAACAATCACCTTACATCATTGTTGTTGATGTTAGAAAGTGCGAAATTGAACCGATTTATGACTATATGTGAACCGAATTTTCTAGGGTTTACTCTTGAAATTTGATTTTTCTCATCTTTTGCATCTTTAAAGGTCGAAATAGAGTAAGGAATGCTACTAGTACCATGTTTAGTGCTTGTTTTTGGTTAATTTCATCTAAAATTTCGTCTTAAATGTCCGTCTTAAAAGTGCCGAAAACGGAAATTTCGCCTCAACTTTTGTTATAATAATCGATTTGTGAATTTTTGAGAGAGTATGATCCAATTACTTCCGCCACTTGTAAAAACTTGGTGTTTTGGAGATTTGAAACCATCTTTTATAAAATTATAAGAGTAAAGGGGAGGGCAAAATTCTTGTTTTGTCTCAAAATCTTACTTGTTTCGGCAAATAAATCTTCTTTAGTTGTTGCTTTTCTCCACATGAATCCTTTGGAAAGTTTACTTTGATATTGTAAAACCCGATGTGTGGCTAAAACCATGTTGAAACAGATGCCAAGAGCTGCAGCTGCAGGCCGCCAAAGCAAGAGGTCACAAGCCACTGAGCCGGAGGTAGGGGAAGGAAGTCAGGGGCCTACTGTTCCACCATTTTCTGACTACCCTATGGTAATCTTTGCTGATTTTAAGCAAAGAGATGCTTTCTTAGAGTTGATGAGTCGTCGGATGAGACCCACGAGGTGCAGCGACACGGGTATTTTGGAGGACCTGAAAATAGAAGTAGATGCCAGACACATCTTTGAGATACTGGGCTTGGAGGGGTTGTATCATCTAAGGAAACACTCTTATGCTTTTCTGACCTTAGAATTTATGAGTTCCTTCACTTACGATGTGGTGGAGAAGACATTAGCTTTCCGGTTGATGAACACTAGTTTCTATCTGACCTTAGACCAACTCGCCGATCACCTGAGGCTTGCACCCAGAAGGGATATCTTAGAGATGTCCCGACTGAGTGTGGTGCTAGTGGTTACATGCCTTGTTTTACCGGTAGACTTGCCCCTACTTTAAGTAACATGTTGATTAATGACATTCAACATGTTACTTTGAAGACCTTTCTCCGAGCCCTGACATGTTTACTCTATGATAGAGAAGATGTGAGTAAGCTCAACTCAAACGAGGTTATGTTATTGGTTGCTTACCTAAACCCCACCCGAGTGGAGCGCGTTGCTTACAGTGCCCCGGCCATCGTGTGTGCCAGTTTGGCCTTGATGGCCAAGTCCCCGACCCGTTACCTCAGTTGTGGTGCTATTGCCACCCGCCTAGTAGAGAGGTTGGCTAGTTTGGAGGCCTCTTTGACTCTCAGACCTTTGGTTCTGGTTGTTCCCACTATGAGCAGGGCTTACTTCATCGTTCAAAAGTGGCTGAGGGTGTTGGATTATGGTGGGTTAGCTTGGAGTGGGGTGAGAGGTAGGAGTTGGATGAGAGTACCCGACTCGGACCATCTTTTAGTGACTGAGCCATTGACTGCGACTGCAGTTGCATTGGACTCGGATGATGATGAGCCCGCCCCTACCCGTCAGACATAACTGATCATGGATTATCTTTTGGAGGAGATGCCTAAGCCGTTCGGGGGAGACCACACTAGACCAGAGGACCAGGTAGCTAGAGTAGGGAGAGGCCCTAGGAGAGTGAGAGAGGCGGTTGTGTAGGGAAATATCCGTAAAATTCCCTTAAATTTTAGGACTATAACGTAAATTTAACATGCGATTTATGGTCATAAACGAAATATAATAGAGAAACGATAAAGAACAAGAATTAACCTCGGGTCCTTTGAGATGCGGCCTAAGAACAGAAATCAAAGTAGATTTCCTCCTAATCGTTGCACCCAAGACCGTCTGAGACTATGCCCCTTGTGCTAGAATGTATTCTCTAATTGCCTTGCAATGTTGAGAGAATTATTGTGAGTTTTGCTAGATGAGAGATCTAGGTTTCAGGGGAAATTTTTCCAAAACCCTAGTTTTGTTTCAAATGAATCAGTTAGGGCAAAAGGAGAGAATTGCTCTCCTTTTGTTGAGCTCGGCCAAACCGTGAGCCCTCATGGGGAAGTGGGCTTCCACTTCCTCTTAATTTTTAACTCGTGGTCTGGCTCGAAATTGCTAAATGTATATGACGCGGTTTCATTATAAATTATCATCGGTTATCGGTTATCGGTTATTAAAACATCAACTAATAACACGGATTAGTTGAAATATTAATACATGTCCGACAAAGACAATATTGTATAATTAATTCAATATACATTAATCAAATATAATCGTTTATATTTAATTTACGAATTAACTGCTTAATTCGCCTTAGCCATTAATATTTAATCCGTATTAAATAAATATCTCATCATCGCGTTTGACTAATTACTAGTCAATAACTCCGACTAACTGGTTAGTCATATTAGGCATCAACATGAACTGTATTTTCATCTTGTCACATCTCTCAAACGTATCCTATAGGTGTGACTTTTAGGGACCAGTTGATCACCGCCATCAGTATGACAATAACGTCAAACTTATCTAGCAAGCCAACCGTTATTGATAAACGTGGACCAACTGATAATAGTACAAAAGTATACCCTTTGATCCTTTTAGAGATTTAAATGTTATTGCACTACTTGTAGAGGACACCAGCCCCAACAAGCTCCCACTTGTCCGTACAAGTGTATGTGTAATAACGTTATCCTCACTAACTGGAGGACACAGCTCCAACAAACTCCCACTTGTCCGTACTAGTGTATGTGCGATAACCGATTCTCATATTCATTTAAAATTTCTCCCACTCAATGTAAAACAATTTGCAGATCCGGATCCGCAAAGGTCGTATTTTACAATCGATCTGTATCAAGAGTGGTTTCCCCGACTAGAGAGTAACTTAACTGATAAAACGAATTCGTATTCGAGCATGGCCATGCATTTCAGTTACAGCTCCTCTAGTGGCCCTGAGAAATATCGAGTACCTGATAAAGGCTGAATATTTCCTTCACCTCGACTCCTTCCGATCTAGGCACAGCATGAAATGACCCAGAAAAAATCTACTTGGCCCCCTGTTACGGATGACCGTGAGAAAGAAACCAAAGTCACCCAAAATCTGCCTTAATCTCAAGAGACAGTCGATAGTCAAAAGAATCGACTCTTAGGATCACCATGGAGGTCCTATCCACGACCTGGCACCGAATGTTATAAAACATTTAGGACTCCACGTCGATGTCACAATTGTGTCCTACGAGATATCTGTATAAATCGCCTTTGTGATTGGTCAGTCAACCTTTTGACTTATGGCTTGTTGAACCCACCATCAACCAACGTCACAAAATAATTGCCAGAGTTATCAGCTCATGTGGGCAATTAAGGACTAAAAATATAATGTTTGTTCAGTTCACTTTGTGGTGTTCAAAATTGTCGTACAATTCCACATGAAAAACAAAATATATAAATATCAAAACGATGATGTCGTATAGAGTACAAAAGAGAATGAATCTAATCCATAAAAGAGTACTACAACTCAGGAACACGTTTAATTCCCATGGAATTAACATGCCCTTCATGCTTATCTTGTCGTAATGGTTTAGTGAGAGGATCTGCTATATTATCATCTGTAGCAATCTTTTCTATCACTACTTCCTTTTGCTCCACGTAATCTCGGATTAGATGAGCTTTCCGTTGTACATGTCTAGACTTGTTGCTAGACTTGGGCTCCTTAGCTTGGAAGATGGCACCTCTATTGTCACAATAGATGGTGATCGGGTCATTCGAACTAGGCACTACAGATAGTCCTTGTAAGAATTGACGCATCCATATCGCTTCCTTTGCGCCTTCGGACGCGGCATAGTACTCGGACTCGGTCGTAGAATCTCTTTGTAACACTTTGTTTGGAACTCTTCCACCGATCTGCAGCGCCATTAAGAGTAAAAACGAATCCAAACCGAGATTTCGAGTCATCACGATCCGTTTGGAAGCTAGCATCTGCAGAATCGGTTGCGCATAGCTTTTGATCGCCTCCATAAGTCAATGCCCAATCTTTAGTCCTCCGTAGGTCTTGAAGAATGTTCTTGACAGCCATCCAATGTGATTCACCTGGATGCTGTTGGAATCGACTTGTCATACTCAATGCATATGCCACGTCCGGACGTGTGCATATCATGGCATACATGATTGATCCTATAGCCGAGGCATAAGGAATCCGTGTCATGCGCTCTTTCTCTTCCGGTGTCTCTGGTGCCTGAGACTTGCTCAAATGCACCCCTGGAGCCATAGGAAGAAACCCCTTTTTGGAGTTAGTCATGCTGAATCTCTCTAGGATCTTGTCTATGTAAGACTCATGACTGAGAGATAACATCCGACGTGATCTATCTCGATAGATACGGATGCCCAAAATTCTTTGTGCCTCACCCAGATCTTTCATCTGGAAATGGTTCTTCAACCATACTTTTACCGAAGTTAAGAGAGGTATGTCATTCCCAATCAGGAGTATGTCATCGACATACAATATTAGGAAGACAATCTTGCTCCCACTCGACTTGATATATAGACATGGTTCCTCGACCGATCGAGTAAACCCATTTTCTTTTATCACTTGGTCGAAACGATGATTCCAACTCCTAGAAGCTTGCTTAAGTCCATAAATGGAACGCTTAAGCTTGCACACTTTCTTAGGGTGTTCAGGATCAATGAAACCTTCGGGTTGTACCATGTACAACTCTTCCTCCAAAAAACCGTTTAAGAAGGCGGTTTTCACATCCATCTGCCAAATTTCATAGTCATGAAAAGCGGCGATCGCTAAGATAATCCGAATGGAACGCAAAGATGACTACGGGTGAAAAAATTTCATCGTAGTGCAAACCTGGCACTTGGGTGAAACCTTTAGCAACTAGTCGTGCTTTATAGATATCTTGTTGACCTTCCACGGAATGCTTTATCTTGTAAAGCCATTTGCATTGAAGGGGACGAACCTTAGCGAGTAAGTCAACAAGATCCCATACGTTGTTCTCATACATGGAGTCCATCTCGGATTGCATGGCCTCAAGCCATAGCTTTGAGTCAGAACTAGTCATGGCACCTTTATAGGTTGCGGGTTCACTACTCGTTAAGAGTAGAATGTCATCTGTGTCATGTTCCTCGACCATACCAATGTATCTGTCCAGAGGAATAGAGACTCTTCCCGACCTCCTAGGTTCCTCAGGAATATTCACCGCAGCCGGGATTGAAGGAATTGGTTCCTCCAATGGTTGCTCGGTATTTGGTTCTGGAATCTCCGACAGGTCGAAAGTTCTATCACTCTTTGCATTCTCGAGAAATTCCTTCTCTAAGAATGTCGCACTAGCCGCAACAAAAACACGTTGTTCGGTTGGCGAATAGAAGTAATGACCAAGTGTTCCTTTAGGATAACCTAAAAAGTATGTCTTGACCGATCGCGGGCCGAGCTTATCCTCGTGTCTCCACTTGACATAAGCCTCGCAGCCCCAAACCCGTATAAAGGACAAGTTAGGGACCGTTCCCTTCCATAATTCATTTGGAGTCTTGTCAACAGCTTTAGACGGACTTCGGTTAAGTATTAGAGCAGCTGACAGAAGAGCATAACCCCACAATGAGTCAGGCAACACGGTGTGACTCATCATGGATCGAACCATATCAAGTAGTGTTCGATTTCTCCGTTCGGACACACCATTCAACCGAGGTGTTCCGGTGGAGTTAACGTAAGGCAATCCCATAGTCTTTGAGGTGTTGATCAAACTCGTGAGAAAGATACTCGCCACCACGGTCCGAGCGCGGTGTTTTAATCTTTCTACCCGATGGGTTCTGTACCCGATTCTCGGTATTCCTTGAATTTCTCAAAGGATTCACTTTTGTGCTTCATTAAGTAGACATAGCCATATCTACTTAAATCGTCCGTGACAGTGATGAAATACCTATAGCGTTCTCGTGCGGTGATTGACATAGGTCCACACACATCCGTATGTATGAGTCCTAATAGGTCAGCAGCGCGCATTCCAACACCTTTGAAGGAAATTCGAGTCATCTTATCGATGAGACATGATTCACACGTGCCAAATGATTGAAAATCAAAGGCCGAGATAGCTCCATTCTTTATGAGCTGTTTTATGCGTTTCTCATTAATGTGTCCCATACGACAGTGCCATAGATACGTTTGATCTTTGTCACCAACCTTTAACTTTTTATTCATTACGTGTAATATTTCGGTGGTCTGATCTAAAACATAAATTCCGTTCATGGAGACTGCCTTGCCATAAATCATATCGTGTAAAGAGAAAATGCAAGAATTATTCTCTATTACAAATGAAAAACCAAGTTTGTCAAGTGCAGAAACTAAAATAATGTTTTTAGAAAGACTGGGTACATAATAGCAGTTATATAAAAATAACTCGAATCCGCTAGGAAGCTGGATCACGTATGTTCCCCTCGAGACGGCAGCCACTCGTGCTCCATTCCCGACACGCAGGTCCACCTCACCCTTTACGAGGGGTTCGATGTTTCGGAGCCCCTGCACATGATTACACAGATGAGAACCACAACCAGTATCTAGTACCCAAGTTCCGTAACTTGCGTGGTTAATCTCAATCATATGAATAAAAGTAGAAGAGGAAGAAGACATACCAACAGGTTTAACGCGACCTGCTTTTATGTCCTCATGGTAGACAGGACATGTACCCCTCCAATGCCCAGTCTTGTGGCAATGATGGCATTCCATGTTTTCGGTCTTGCTCTTTGTCGCGCCTGATGAGTTGCTCGACTCACCGGCCCACTCTTACCCGACCACGACTTCTTGAACTTCGGTTTACCTCTCGCTAGGTTTGCCTGAGCTTTGCCCTTACCCTTGCCCTTGTTTGACACAACGAGAACATCCTGTTTCAAGCTCCCACTGAACTTCATGTCCTTCTCGGTATGTACGAGAAGGGAGTGTAGTTCATGAGGACTTTTCTTCAAATCATTCATATAGTAATTCGCTCTAAAGAGCGCAAAACCATCGTGGAGTGAATGAAGCATGCGGTCAATCACGATGTTCTCGCTGATTTTACAATCAAGCGTCTCCGATCTCTCGACATTCTCAATCATCATCTTTGAGAATGTGTGGGCTAACCGGTTGGCCCTTCTGGAGTCTCGCATCAAAGAAGCGAGTGGTATGCTCATAGGTCACGATTCTCGGTGCTTTCGAGTATTCCTTGGTGAGCGTGGTGAAAATCTTGTTTGCACCTTGGGCTATGAAGCGTTTCTGCAAATTGGATTCCATTGCAAAAATGAGTACGTTTTTAATCGCACCCGCTTCCATGACGAAATCGTTATACTTGGCGATCTCGTTAGCTCCACCGTGGGACCTGGGTTTGACGGGATGGGCTCGATCGAAACTTGAGCTTCCGTCGGTGCGGCGAAGATTCCGTAATGCCGCCTCCCGGTCCGCGAAGTTTGATCCATCATTCTTCGATCGAGTTGACTGATTCATCTGATTCATGAAGATCCGAAGCCAGGACTCACGGTCCAATGTGGCACTAGGCATTGGGTCGTCAGCACGGCCAGCCATATTGTTATTAGCAGTTTAAGTGATCGTGATCTACACTGAAAAAGAAAGGAAAACAAAACGAAATAAGCAACTCATCGAGGTGATTTAAGTCTATTAAAAATTCATTTTAATCATGTAGACTCATTGCACTTGCATAATTGATCTCCCTCAAGAATAATACAAGTGATCCCAAGACTCAATTTTCGTAAATTGATAAGCCAACTGTTTAGCTAGTTCTTCCGTAAGAACTCTTGGTCGATAGATTTCCGTAAATCCTATCTATAGTCCACCATAATCACAGGATCGTACGAGTGACCATAGTGTTGAGATAAAATAAGTCAATCAGTTCCAACTTACCCGACGTAGAAGGGGTCATATTATGCCTACCGACGAAGAAGGGATTCATTGGAGTTTGACCTATAAAGACTATTCTCAATTTTTGGTTATACGAGGAAGATCCCATCAACTTAGTTTTAATTCATTTTAAGTGAACGAAAAACTAGCATTACGTGAATGAATTAATTTAGGTGATGGCTTAAAATTGATCGTGTGACATAAGAATGTCAAAGAAAACTAACGCGTGACCTCTATATGAGTCAGTTTTCATGCAATTATTAGGTGGTTTGGTTTTAGGCGGAATATGATGCAATCTATCGTTACGATAAAATAAATAAAAGAATGCAAAAACGTAAGTAAAAATTCCTAGTGTGGCCTATCCTAGTAAAAAGAACATAATACAACTTTGGAATCCACCGTTGGACCCGAGAAGCTTGTCTTGATGTTCCATCTTTGTCCATGCAGCGGGAGTGAGCATCCGATCTCCATCTTTGGTCTTCTCAAAATTACAATTAAAATTTACAAAAATAAACCTATTTACATTCTAAATAAAAACTGTAATTACAAGGGAAAAATCAAAATGGAGATACGAGATCTCAAAATACAACCAAGACCGTGTTCCATCATTACGGTAACACGTTCTACTAAGGTCACACTAAGTTACAACCGTTTGTAAAATTAAATAAATACGTAATGTAAGCATTCAAAACATTCAAAATAACGATAAATAAAATGCATCAACTAAAATAAAATTTATTTGTGACATAATTCCGTAATTATGTTAAATTTATCCAAACCACCTTTAATGATTAAAATTATGTGACAAAAACGCTTTAGTCAAATTAATTTTAATCCATGATAATCCGTTACTTTAAATCGCTTTAAAATAACTAAATGGTACGTGAGTGAACCGTTTCACTATTAAGCGAGTGTACAACATCCGTATGATGTACATTTTATGGCCAAAAGAGAATTTAAAACAAAAAGAGTAAAATTCAATGCTGCCAAAAACGAAATCCCTCGATCCAGGGACAAAAGTTCTCGATCGAGGAACAAAAAGGGTCGATCGAATGATGCTGCCATTCGATCGAGAGGTTTGCCAAACAGCAAGTATTCGATCGACAGAACTAGTGGTCGATCGAGGACTCATATTAGCAAAACTGTTCGATCGACTACGAGGACTTCTCGATCGAGCAGTGGGGGTTTTAAAACAGGTCGATCGAGTAAAGCAAGTACTCGATCGAGTAAAAACATGACAGAAAAGCTCTCGATCGAGTAGAAATACGCTCGATCGAGTGCAAACATGGCTGAAAACTGTAAAACCCTCGTGAAAACGATTTGATATAACAAAACCAATTGCAATTTGATCTAAAACGCATAAAATCAATTCTCAATTGACAAAACTTAACATATTGCTATAATCTCCGTATAAAATAACAATATGCAAAAGGACAAATCAAAAACAAGATAAAACATCCGTGTAAATTCATGTCACGGTTTCAAAAACGCAACAGCTGAATAAAATTTCTGCCGAGAGAAAAATCGCTGCTGCAGCACGAAATTTCATGCAAAAACAAAATCGTTTCAAATCGATTTATGAAAAATCACAATGAAAATTTACATGGCCTCGCTCTGATACCACTTGTAGGGAAATATCCGTAAAATTCCCTTAAATTTTAGGACTATAACGTAAATTTAACATGCGATTTATGGTCATAAACGAAATACAATAGAGAAACGATAAAGAACAAGAATTAACCTCGGGTCCTTTGAGATGCGGCCTAAGAACAGAAATCAAAGTAGATTTCCTCCTAATCGTTGCACCCAAGACCGTCTGAGACTATGCCCCTTGTGCTAGAATGTATTCTCTAATTGCCTTGCATTGTTGAGAGAATTATTGTGAGTTTTGCTAGATGAGAGATCTAGGTTTCAGAGGAAATTTTTCCAAAACCCTAGTTTTGTTTCAAATGAATCAGTTAGGGCAAAAGGAGAGAATTGCTCTCCTTTTGTTGAGCTCGACCAAACCGTGAGCCCTCATGGGGAAGTGGGCTTCCACTTCCTCTTAATTTTTAACTCGTGGTCTGGCTCGAAATTGCAAAATGTATATGACGCGGTTTTATTATAAATTGTCATCGGTTATCGGTTATTAAAACATCAACTAATAACACGGATTAGTTGAAATATTAATACATGTCCGACAAAGACAATATTGTATAATTAATTCAATATACATTAATCAAATATAATCGTTTATATTTAATTTACGAATTAACTGCTTAATTCGCCTTAGCCATTAATATTTAATCCGTATTAAATAAATATCTCATCATCGCGTTTGACTAATTACTAGTCAATAACTCCGACTAACTGGTTAGTCATATTAGGCATCAACATGACTTTTTATTTTCATCTTCACATCTCTCAAACGTATCCTATAAGTGTGACTTTTAGGGACCAGTTGATCACCGTCATCAGTATGACAATAACGTCAAACTTATCTAGCAAGCCAACCGTTATTGATAAACGTGGACCAACTGATAATAGTACAAAAGTATACCCTTTGATCCTTTTAGAGATTTAAATGTTATTGCACTACTTGTAGAGGACACCAGCCCCAACAGGTTGGAGAGTCCCAGCCAGTGCAGCCCTGTCCGTCCCGGTATCAGTATCCCAGCTACCCGTCTTCTTTTAACCCTCAGATGCAGGTGAGTGAGCTCACAGAGAGGGTGTCCAACACCTTAGTGCTCCGGAACTTCCATGAGATGGCCTACATGCAGGGTGTGGGAACCAACTTGGCCCAACCTGTTTGGTGGCGAGGCATGGAGAACGATAGTGGAATCTTTCACTCCTACGGAGTGGACCCGAACACGTGGGGAGTTCCAGAGAGCTATCCCTACAGATGTCTAGCGGCATGGACAGCAGGAGGAGACCCCGGCATGGGAGCGACCACCGAAGGAGGCACGTCAGGAGCCGTCACATCAGGAGGAGGAGGAGGAGGAGGAGGAGGAGGAGGAGGACCGAGGTGGAGACCTCGAGTGATTTCTTGTTGGTGTTGTTTTAGAGGACTTATGTTACTTGTTACATTTGTTTGTTCGTACTTGGATTTATTTTGGGTTGTATTTGCCATAAGGCCGTATTTTGTTAGATTTTATGGACTTCTTATACAGGTATGTGATGTCCGGTATAAAACCCCGGAGATTGTTATATTTTCTTTGCTTAACGTTGCATGTGGAGGGCATTCTGATCAGCAGTTACTCGATCGATTGCCCGAACTCGATTGAGTACCTGCTGATGACCATTTAGAGGGCATTCTGATCTATAGGTACTCAATCGAGTACGCTTAAATCGATCGAGTAGCCTAACCTAAACTCGATCGGGTGCCCCTGTTTAGCCTTATAATCCAATTTCTTGTGATCATGGGAGTATTTGGTTGATTTATGTATTGTTTTCATGGCTTTTAGTCACGGTCCTTATGCTTTATATTTCAATAAAGGTGATATCAAGACGTTGTTAAGCTTATTAAGTTGTTGGTAATACTCTTAAGATAGTTATGTCGAGTAATCATGTTTCGTAATGTCACATAAACAATTATTTTAATTTCCACATATATTGGTTTGATAACGCTGCGCTTTATTTAATCGTTTGTGTGTTGTTTTCTTTTAGTATACTCATATGCATACATCTTATACAAATAATGTCAAAGGAGGTTAGATTGCAATTGTTGGTTTCATCATGTGTTGGATCATCTCGTAATGTCAAGATTATGTGGCGATTTTATTTTCTTGTAATATTTATATCTTGTCTTGAAGGTTAACTCCGGGGACGAAGTTTTAAGAGGGGGAGAGTAATGTCGCGCGTGAAAAATGCCTAAAATATAGTCTTTTAAGTACTTAATTGGTAATTTACTTATTATTTCTGGTATATATATAATTTAATTGTTGATTCACGTAATTTAGATATTTGATTGAGTAACATAATTGTGGTGTGGGTGATTTAAACGAACATTGAATAAGGTAGGTCGTAATCTATGCATGGGATGTTTAGTGAGTTAATTTGTTGCGAATAGTAAGTTGATGGCGATAAATTGTATGACGTCGTACGGTGTGCGACTCGGCTGGTAAAATGGAAGTGATAGTTTATGTTTGTGTATCTTTTAACTGTTGCTAGTGATGGCTCGGAAGGAAGTTGTATTTAATGGCCATATCCGTGAAGGTAGATGATGATGGTGAGTAGTCGGCATGGGCAGTTGGGTGATGTGTTGGGATGGTTATAATAGCTCTAGTCGAAGTTGGGTGGTGGTCAGTTACCTTATTTCATGTTACACCTTGAGTTGTGGGAGACGATGAGTTGAACTTCGGGGACGAAGTTCTTTTTAAAGAGAAAAGACTGTAATACCCTCCCCGTTAGGGGCCCGTTGACCGCCGTTGACTGAACTTAAACACATCTGTAAACCTCTGGAAACCTTATTAGTTCGACCTTATGTTACCATAACATTTGGGGATGAGGAAACGCGATCTAGCGTAGGCTACTCGATGGAGTAGCTTAGTGACTCATCTAGTAGAGGCCACTTGATCGAGTAAGTTCCCTACTCGATCTCGATCGAGTAGCCTAGTGACTCGATCGACTAGAGGCCACTCGATCGATAAGTCAATTTCAGCGTTAAAATATAAATCGTGAAGTCGTGAACCCAAAATCAGTTTTCATTTCATTTGTTCCTAAACCTAATCAACGATACCTTTATCTCCTTCACCAACCTTCACCTCTTGAGATCCTTTATGCTTGGGGACACCATGGGAGCGGAAGCTTGAGTCGGGTAACGGTCTTGTCGCCGGATTGTCGAGTATAGGTGAGTCATCCTCATCATACCTATATTTGTTTATGGTTAGGGTTGTTAGTAATAAGGTTTTTCCTACTGTTTTGATAGGTGCCTTTGGTGGCTGCTTTGTCTTCGTACGGTTGTATGCGGTGTTGATGCTGATTGCTAAAGGTAGGTTTTCCTACTCAGTACTATTGATTATTTGGTATGTTGGTTGTGTTGTTAGTTGGTATTGATTTTGTTTACCTTGGTATTGTGATTGGTTGTTGTTGATTGTCTGTGGTTCGCGGGGTGGGTCCTCGGCTGAGTGGAGTCATCTCGGAAATGCTTTCACGAAATTGATTCGCCCCTTATGGTTCCCATCACAACGGGGATGTGCACATTAATGGATATGGGTTATGTGCTCGATGGAGATGAGCAGGGTTAGGTGGGAAAGACTGCGGTCCCCCACTGGCGGTGTAGAATATCTGTTGCGGTGGATATTCTGGCAGGACTTTTCCTTTGGTTTAGTCAGATGGTTAATGGGTGGTTGGAGGTGGAGTTGGATTGTGTATGTTGTACCTTGTGTTTTATTTTTGTTCTTTAGTTACTGATCTTGTGTGGTGTTGTATGTGTTTCTTCTAGTGTTGTGTCTGCCGTGATCTACTATGGTGAGCAGTCAGTCATAGCAGGTGTTGATATGTGGAACTTAGCTGGGTGCTTTGGAGGGACGAGTCTTCTGAGATTTATCTGTATGCATCCCTTTAACTTTAAGGATTATAACGAATTTATAATGATGAAAACGAGTCATAAAATAAATTGCATAAACAAAATAGAAAAGAGATGAAGATTCAACCTTCGGTCCTAGCAAATTCGGCCTAAGAACAATATCGCAATGATATTCGCCTATTAATTGCACCCAAGATGCTCCGAGAAATGCCCCTCAAATTGCTAGAATGAGATCCCCAATTTTCTGTAAAAATTTGGGGTTTTGTGTGTGAGTATTTTTTGATGAGAGAAATGCTGAAAAATTAGGTTAAGAAAATAATCTCCTTCCCCTCTTATTATAACCGAAATAAGAGAAGTCAAGGGGAGATTTTTCCTCTCCTTAATTTCGGAAATTCCAACCGAAAATAAGAGAAGTATATTCTTCTTATTTTCCGGTTTTATCCAGCTACCAAAATGATGATTAAATCTACTTATTTTTGGTATCTTACAAAATGTATACAAAGTGTATAAATTATAACTTGTCATTTAACTTATTCCGTATAAATAAATCCTCATACAACAGCTTGCAGTTGATTTATTAATATCGGTCTGTAAAAATTTATAATGACAATCATGTATAATAAATACTTTAATTATAAATATTGCATATTTATAATTAGCTTATTAAATATAATTGATTACATTTAATTACGAATTAACATATTAATTCGTCCAAGCTAACATTATATACATTAATTAAATATAACTTATTATATCCAATTTACGAATTGACAGTTAATTCGTCTCAGCTAATATTATTTAATCGGCATTAAATAATCCTCTCATCAACACGTTGACTAACTGTTTAGTCATATAAGGCATCAATGTGATTACATTTCCATAATCACATCTCTCAAACACATCCTTTAGGTGTGACTTTTAGGGACCAGTTGATCACCGCCATCTGTATGATAATAACGTCAAACTTTCTAGCAAGCCAACCGTTATTAGGTAATCGTTAATCAACTGATTAAAATACGAAGTATACCCTTGTGAACCTGTAAGAGATTTACAAATGTTATCACACTAATTTGTGGAGGACACAAGCTCCAACAAACTCCCACTTGTCCTCACAAGTGTATGTGCGATAACCAATTCTCATATCCTAAAATTTCTCCCACTCAATGTAAAACAATTTGCAAAATCCGTATTCACAAAGGTCGTATTTTACAAGTGATCTGTATCAAGAGTGGTTTCCCCGACTAGAGAGTAACTTAACTGATAAACGAATCATCATTCGAGCATGGCCATGCATTTTAGTTACAACTCCTCGAGTGGCCCTGAGAAATAACTATACCCTATAAGGGTTGGATATTTTCCTCAACTCGAATCCTGCAGATGTAAGCACAGTATGAAAAGACCCAGAAAAAATCTACTTAGCCTCCATTTACGGCAGACCGTGAGAAAGAAACCAAAGTCACCCAAAAACTGCCTTAATCTCAAGAGACAGTCGATAGTCAAAAGAATCGACTCTAGGAACACAATGGACGTCCAATCCACGACCTGGCACCGAATGTTTTTAAACATTTAGGACTCCATTACGTTGTCACCAAAAATTTGTCCTACGAGGTGTCGTTATAATCTCGCATCTGTGATCGATCAGTCAACCGTTTGACTTATGGCTCGTTGAACCCACCATCAATCGACTGCACAATATAATAGCCAGAGTTATCAGCTCTTGTAGGCGATTACGGACCAAAACAAATATAATGTAATTCAGTTCACTTTGTGGTGTTCAATGTTGTCAGTACAATCCACATGAAAAACAAAATATTATATATAAAACGATGAAGTTATAAATAGTATATGAAAAAGATAATATATCAAATCCATAATCAACTACTACAACTCAGGAACACGTTTAATTCCCATGGAAATAACGTGCCCTTCATGCTTATCATAATTCAATGGTTTAGTGAGTGGATCCGCGATATTATCATCCGAAGCTATCTTGTCAATCACTATCTCTTCTTGCTCCACGTAATCACGGATCAGGTGAGCTTTCCGATGTACATGTCTAGATTTGTTGCTAGACTTTGGCTCCTTAGCCTGGAAGATGGCACCTATATTGTCACAATAGATGGTGATCGGGTCATTTGAACTATCGTGAGTCCTTGTAAGAATTGACGCATCCATATCGCTTCCTTTGCTGCCTCCGAAGCGGCATAGTACTCGGATTTAGTAGTAGAATCTGCTACAACACTCTGTTTGGAACTCTTCCAGCTGACTGCAGCACCATTAAAAGTGAAGACGAACCCGGACTGAGATTTTGAATCATCTCGATCCGTTTGGAAGCTAGCATCTGCGTAACCGATTGCGCATAGCTTAGTATCTCCTCCATAAGTCAATACCCTATCCTTAGTCCTCCGTAGGTACTTAAGGATGTTTTTAACAGCTATCCAGTGTGTTTCACCTGGATTGCCTTGGTACCGAATCGTCATACTCAATGCAGATGCCACGTTTGGACGTGTGCATATCATGGCATACATGATCGATCCTATTGCACATGCATAAGGAATACGACTCATGCGTTCAACCCCTTCAGGCGTCGTGGGTGACTGAGACTTGCTCAACTGCATCCCAGACGTCATTGGAAGGTTCCCCTTCTTGGAGTTGGTCATGCTGAACCTCTCAAGAATCTTATCCAAATTGGACTCCTGACTAAGTGATAACGTTCGTCGTGATTTATCTCGGTAGATACGGATTCCCAAAATGCGTTGTGCCTCACCAAGATCTTTCATCTGGAAATGGTTCTTCAACCATCCTTTAACCGAAGATAAGAGAGGAATGTCATTCCCAATCAAGAGTATGTCATCGACATACAATATCAAGAATATAATCTTGCTCCCACTCGACTTGATATATAAGCATGGTTCCTCGACCGATCGAGTGAAACCATACTCTTTTATCACCTGGTCGAAGCGATGATTCCAACTCCGAGAAGCTTGCTTAAGTCCATAAATGGAACGCTTAAGCTTGTATACTTTGTTAGGATGTTCAGGATCTATGAAACCTTCAGGTTGCACCATGTACAACTCTTCCTCTAAATAACCGTTTAAGAAGGCGGTTTTCACATCCATTTGCCAAATTTCATAGTCATGAAAAGCGGCAATCGCTAAGATTATCCGAATGGAATGTAACATGACTACAGGTGCAAAAATTTCATCATAATGCAATTCGTGCACTTGAGTGAAACCTTTTGCCACAAGTCGTGCCTTATAGGTATCTGGTTGCGCGTCTACAGAATGTTTTATTTTGTAAAGCCATTTGCACTGTAGAGGTTTTGCCTTATTAGGTAAATCAACTAGATCCCATACGTCATTCTCATACATGAAGTCCATTTTGGATTGCATGGCTTCGAGCCATAGCTTTGAGTCGGAACAGGCCATAACACCTTTATAGGTAGCGGGTTCATTACTCTCTAGGAGTAAAACGTCATTCTCCTCGACCATACCAATGTATCTATCCGGAGGATTAGAGACTCTACCCGACCTCATGGGTTCCTCAGGAATATTAACCGTGTCATCAGTTGGAGCTACAACTTCCTCCATCCGTTCCTCGGTTGTTGGTTCTGGAATCTCCGACAGCTCGAAGATTCTATTATTCGTCTTATTCTCAAGAAATTCTTTCTCTAAGAACGTCGCACTAGCCGCAACAAAAACTCGATGTTCGGTAGGCGAATAGAAGTAATGACCAAACATTCCTTTTGGATAACCAATAAAGTATGTCTTGACCGATTGCAGGCCGAGCTTATCCTCGTGTCTCCACTTGACATAAGCCTTGTAGCCCCAAACCTGAATAAAGGACAAGTTGGGGACCGTTCCCCTCCACATTTCATATGGAGTCTTGTCGACAGCTTTAGTCGGACTTCGGTTAAGTATAAGAGCAGCTGACAAAAGAGCAAAACCCCGTAATAAATCAGGCACTACCGTGTGACTCATCATGGATCGAACCATATCAAGTAAAGTTCGATTTCTCCGTTCGGACACACCATTTAATTGAGGTGTTCCAGGTGGAGTTAACTGTTAAACGATTCCACAGTCTTTCAGGTGTTGATCAAACTCATTTGAAAGATATTCGTCACCCCGATCTGAACGGAGTGCTTTAACCTTTCTACCCAGTTGGTTCTCAACCTTGTTCTGGTATTCCTTGAATTTCTCAAAGGACTCACTTTTATGCTTCATTAAGTAGACATATCCGTATCTACTCAAATCGTTCGTGAAAGTGATAAAATATCTATAGCCATCTCTAGCTGTAATTGACATAGGTCCACATACGTCAGTATGTATGAGTCCTAATAGGTCACTAGCACGCATTCCATCACCTTCGAAGGAAATTCGAGTCATTTTTCCAATGAGACATGATTCACACGTGCCATATGTAGAAAAATCGAATGCGGGAATAGTCCCATTATCGACGAGTTTCTTTACACGTTTCTCATTTATGTGTCCCATTCGACAATGCCATAGATAGGTTTGATCTTTGTCACCAACCTTTAATTTCTTATTATTCACGTGTAATACTTCCGTGGTTTGGTCTAAGATATAAATTCCATTCATGGAAACTGCTTTGCCATAAATCCTTTCATTGAAAGAGAAAATACAGCTATTATCCTTTATTGAAAATGAAAAACCGTCTTTAGCAAGTACGGAAACAGAAATAATGTTCTTAGACAAACTGGGTACATAGTAACAGTTATATAAAAATAACTCAAAACCACTAGGGAGTTGGATTAGGTATGTTCCCTTCGAGACTGCAGCAACTCGTGCTGCATTCCCGACTCGCAGGTCCACATCACCGTTTTCGTGAGGTATGATGTTCTTTAGGCCCTGCAAATGATTACACAGATGAGAACCATAACCAGTATCAAGTACCCAAGTTCCGAAACTTGCATGGTTAATCTCAATCATACAAATATAAGATGACATACCAACAAGAACGACGCGGCCTGCTTTTATGTCCTCACGGTACATGGGTCAGTTCCTCCTCCAATGTCCAGTCTTGTGACAATGGTGGCACTCAATGTCACCGCCCTTGCTCTTAGCCTTGCCCTGCGAGCCACTAGTCTCACCAGGCCCACTCTTACCGTTTCCTGGCTTCTTAAACTTTTGCTTACCTACAGTTAGGTCGCCTGGAGCTTTGCCCTTACCTTTCTTGTTGGAAATCATGAGAACATCTTGCTTCATGCTCCCACTCAATTTCATATCCTTCTCGGTCTGTACGAGAAGTGAGTGGAGCTCATGAGGACTTTTATTCATGTCATTCATATAGTAATTTGCCCTGAAGAGGGCAAAGCCATCATGAAGTGAATGAAGCATACGGTCAATGACTATGCTCTCACTGATTTTGCAATCAAGTGCCTCCAGCTTCTCGACATTCTCAATCATGTGAAGAATGTGTGGGCTAACCGGTTGGCCCTTCTGGAGTTTCGCATCAAAGAAGCGACAGGTATGCTCATAAGTAACGATTCTCGGTGCTTTTGAGAACTCGTTAGTGAGCGTAGTGAAAATCTTGTTTGCACCTTGAGCAATGAAGCGTCTCTGCAAATTGGTTTCCATTGCAAAGATGAGTACGTTATTTATCGCACCCACTTCTATGACAAAATCACTATAAGCAAGTGACTCGTTAACTCCTGCATTGGGGCCTGGGTTGACCGGTATTGGCTCAGTTAAGTACTTGAGCTTACCGTCAGCTATGACAGCATTCCGTAGTGCTGCCTCCCAGTCCGCAAAGTTGGACCCATCATTCTTCAGTCGTGTGGACTGATTCATGTGGTCCCTGAAAGCATTCAGCCAGGACTCGCGTTCAAGTGTGGCACTAGGCATTGGGATTGCGTTATTTCCAGCCATTTGTTGTAACAGTTTTATCAAAATAAACGTGTTCTACACTGCGAAAAGAAGAATAAAAATAATAAGCATGTGCATCGTTATGATTTTAAGTCTAATGAACTAGTGTCATAACGCGAAGACTCAAGCATTTATACAATTGACCTCCCTCAAGAATTATATAAATGATCCCAAGACTCAATTATCTGTAAATTGATAAGCCAACCTTTTAGCTAATTCTATCGTTAGAATTCTTGGTCGATAAATTTCTGTAAATTCTATCTTTAGTCCATCATAATTACGAGAAACTCTTCAGACTATAATGTTGAGATAAACTAAGTCAACACAAACAACTTACCCAACGTAGAAGGGGTCATATTATGCCTACCGACGAAGAAGGGATTCATAGTTGTTTGCCCTTATAAAGACTAGTCTCAATTTCCGTTTTAGAGGAAGATCCCATCAACTTTATTTTAATTCATTTTAAGTGAACTAATATCTAGCATGTGAGAATGAATAAACTAAGGTGATGGCTTAATAAATATGTGACATCTGTATGTCCATGAAAACTAAAATTCAATCTATATGAGTCAATTTTCATGCATTTTAGTAGTAGGTGGTTTGGTTTTAGGCGGAAAAATGATGCATAAACTATCATGTGAATGAAAAGCAATAGGAATGAAAACGTAAAAACAATAATAAAGTCCTAGTGTGGCCTATCTACCAAAATGAACATTAAATACAAATTTGGAATCTATCATTGGACCCGAGAAGCTTGTCTTGATGTTCCATCTTGGTCCATGTAGCGGGAGTGAGCTCCAATCTCCATCTTTAGTCTTCTTTGAAATTACAATAAATAAATTACAAATAAACCTATTTACATTCTAATTTCAAAACCCCAAAACTAAAGAAAATAAAAGGAGATTCGAGATCTCAAATTACATAAAAATTATGTTTCCTTCATTACGAAAACATAATTAACTAAGGCCACACTAAGTATTACAAATTACAACTGATTGCAAAAATACGTAAATAAATTCATTCAACGATTCATTCAACAAAAGAAAAGCATCAACTAAAAAAACTTAAACATGCATGACATAATTCTTTAATTATGTAGATTAATTTTCCAAACCACCTATTTAAATGATCAAATTAAGTGACAATTCCTCAATTAATCACATTAATTTCAATCTTAATTCACATTAAACTTGTAATATGAATTTAATCCATCAATATTTTAAACTTCTTTAAAATAATTAGGTATCTTAAAATTGTGAACCGTTTCACAACAATTAATCATACATTGTAAATGTAATGTATAATTAATATTGGCCAAAAACAACAAAGAAAAAAAACAGAAAAAATTTTCTTCAAAAATGCTCTCGGCATAACAGGAAGAAAAACAAAAACAAGTTTTTTTTTTCTTTTTCGGCAAAACAGCAAAAAACAAAAAACAGCCCGTTTTTTTTCTTTAAACACGGGTTTTCTGTAAAAACCGAAACAAAACAATATTTTTTTTTTTTAAAAAAATTTGCCCTGCGTGAACAGTAACAGAAACCAGGAAAAAAAATTTCACGGTTTAAAAAAAACAAGAACCCTAATGCCTCTTTTTTTTTCTTTTGCGGCAAAAATGCCCTAAAAACAAAAATTCGATGAAGAAAATCGTTTATAGTTGCTATTAGAACATGATTAGCATATGAATTAATGAAACATGATTAACTGTATATGCCAAAAACTATATAGCAAAAACAATTTTTATATCATCAACATGACGATTCCATTTACATTTTAACTTAATCTTCATTAAATCAAAATCTACCAATCCTTCATATGATAATTTTAACTGATTAAAACAACAATATGAAAAATAAAAAATGAAAATAGATCATCAAACAAAAGAAAAAAAAAAGAAAAAAAAACGAAAAACAGACGGCAAAAAAAAATATTCCTCTCGGCAAAAATATTTTTCAGCCGATTTTTTTTTTCGAAATTCCTCTTATTGTTTACATCCAATTTTATGAAAATCATCAAAATAAAATTCGTGGCCTTGGCTCTGATACCACTTGTGAGATTTATCTGTATGCATCCCTTTAACTTTAAGGATTATAACGAATTTATAATGATGAAAACGAGTCATAAAATAAATTGCATAAACAAAATAGAAAAGAGATGAAGATTCAACCTTCGGTCCTAGCAAATTCGGCCTAAGAACAATATCGCAATGATATTCGCCTATTAGTTGCACCCAAGATGCTCCGAGAAATGCCCCTCAAATTGCTAGAATGAGATCCCCAATTTTCTGTAAAAATTTGGGGTTTTGTGTGTGTGTATTTTTTGATGAGAGAAATGCTGAAAAATTAGGTTAAGAAAATAATCTCCTTCCCCTCTTATTATAACCGAAATAAGAGAAGTCAAGGGGAGATTTTTCCTCTCCTTAATTTCGGAAATTCCAACCGAAAATAAGAGAAGTATATTCTTCTTATTTTTCGGTTTTATCCAGCTACCAAAATGATGATTAAATCTACTTATTTTTGGTATCTTACAAAATGTATACAAAGTGTATAAATTGTAACTTGTCATTTAATTTATTCCGCATAAATAAATCTACATACAACAGCTTGCAGTTGATTTATTAATATCGGTCTGTAAAAATTTATAATGACAATCATGTATAATAAATACTTTAATTATAAATATTGCATATTTATAATTAGCTTATTAAATATAACCGATTACATTTAATTACGAATTAACATATTAATTCGTCCAAGCTAACATTATATACATTAATTAAATATAACTTATTATATTCAATTTACGAATTGACAAGATTAATTAAATCTCGGCTAATATTATTTAATCGGCATTAAATAATCGTCTCATCAACACGTTGACTAACTGTTTAGTCATATAAGGCATCAATGTGATTACATTTCCATAATCACATCTCTTAAACACATCCTTTAGGTGTGACTTTTAGGGACCAATTGATCACCGCCATCTGTATGATAATAACGTCAAACTTTCTAGCAAGTCAACCGTTGTTAGGTAATCGTTAATCAACTGATTAAAATACGAAGTATACCCTTGTGAACCTGTAAGAGATTTACAAATGTTATCACACTAATTTGTGGTGGACACAAGCTTCAACAAGTCTATCACTGAGTCATGGCATGGATAATATCACCGTAGTTGATAGTGTTTGTTATCAGTTGTATCTTTTCTTTTATCAAGTTAAACTTGTAATAAACTTAATTGTTCTTTTATTGACGTTATGATATTTACTATTTCTCGGCAAGCGAGATGGTAACACCCTTATCTGCTGGGGAAGGTCTTATTAAGACTCATTGGTAGATGGGGGTGTTATACTATGAGGAGCAAATTGACTAAAAGTTCAAAAGATTTGGGGCTAAACCCTTCCGGTCCAAAATCAAAGGTTTGGGGGTTGAAATCGACTATTTCCGCAATACCAACAAGATATAAAGTCAATTTGAACACCTTTGAAGTATCTGCAACAAGATTATAGAGCTTAGTGATCGAATTTTAGTTTTAAAACTACGAAACATTGGGACACATTACCTTGATTTGAAAGGAAGGATCGATTGAAGAATTAAACAAGCACAGATGAAGAATTACTAGCACCCATAAGCACTTAGGTTTGCTTAGGGATAGATTATGAGAGGATTTTAGGGGAAAGTTATGAAATAAGTGTCGAAATAAGGAGGGGAATTGGGGTTCTAAAACCCGACATTGCACTCACGAAACCCGGTCGAAGAGATCAGACTCGATCGAGTTCTGGACCTGCTCGCTCGAGTTAGTCGTACTCGGTCAAGTTACTCGGACACTCGGTCGAGTAGCTTTTTGGCAGATTCTGACTTCTCTCTGCCTGATAGGTACTCGGTCGAGTACTTCTTTTACTCGATCGAACTCGTCCAACTCGGTTGAGTACTGACCCGTACTCAGTCGAGTTCAACAAATCTCGATCGAGTATCACCTTTACTCGGTCGAGTGCTAACAAAGGATTTGCAGAACGTTATATGATTAAAACATTGTCGGTCCTGCAACACGATCGACGGTGTTCGGAGTCTAATATGTGCTTAGAACTCGTCACAATTAGTATCTACCGATCATTTAGGCATTAATACATCTTAACTCAACCAACTTACACTAACGGTAACTACATCCTTCTAACACAACTTACGACTTAGCTGACAATTCATATATACGTCATACAATTCAAATTCCATAACTAACAATTACATCATTTACACCATATCACATGTCATCTACTCATAACACAATTGCCTTCATAATTCACGCCCTAACGCCTACCAGGCACATTAGTACTAACACCATGACACATAAACACACAAGATCATCTACATATGCATACACACATCGTACTTTCGTATTCAAGCCATAGTACCACCCGCACATACCCGACAAGAAACCAAGATAAACCACGTATCACACAACATTCATACACGCAACCCCACAACTTCTCCAGCGCATAGTTACTGGCTTAAACATGTTAGGGCCGTGGTTCTGAGATGAGGACGCCTTCTCACCCAAAACCGACTTAAGAGGGATCCCAATACATATACACCAGGTTCATTTTAATTTGACGCCTTATGTTCATTGAGTTCATTGGTTCAGGTTCCAAAATCGTCGCTCTGATACCACTTTCTAGCACCCCCACTTACCGAGGAGCCTTAGCAAGACCTTACCTAGTAAGTAAGAGCGTTACCATCTCGGTTACCCGAGGTAAATATATCAAATAGATAATATCAGGACGTTTATTAAATGTATTCTTACAGTTGTATGTACAAACATGACAAAGGAAAATAGCTTCGAAACTACTTATAAGACTACTAAGCATAAGTGTCAACTTGATGACTCGATCACATCCGTATCCCGCGAGCAAGTTAAACAACCAACCTGCTAAGACAACTGCTTACCATCCTCGAATGGATCACCACATTTTGAAAACATAGAACGGGGTTAGTCAACTGAGTAATGAAAGTAAAGACGCACAATAAATACAATCTAAACAATCTGTAAACAATAACCTCCAACTCCCAAAGTAACCAGTAACCGACTTAACACCAAAGTGTGTAGCCCTGCCAGGTTCCCATCGCAACGGTAAACTCAAACCGCTAGTGGGGACCGCAGCCTTACCACCTAAGCCCTGCTCATCGCAACGAGTGAATCCAGCTCCTTAATGTGCACATCCCCTATGTGACGAGAGTCATAAGGGGCGAACATGAGGTTGGAACCATCTCCCGACATGGTCCCACAACAACAACCAACCAACAGTACAATCCAATCAACCTCCATCAATTCCAAACAAGAGATAACATGCCAATTACAAATAAACACAAATAACTTAATCAATTACACAGCCAACTGAGTAGGGAAAACCCTACCTTTTTGCAAGTCCACATAAAGCATCCATCATACCACGTCAAGTAAGACTCCCTACCAGATCCTTGTTGCACAGTCGACTCGACTCGATAGCCTTGCCCGCAAGACGCATCCCTCCCGTGGTATAGATCATGGTTAGATGATAGATGGGTAATGAGAGATGAGAGGCTAGGGAGAGAGAGAGAGAGAGAGAGAGAGAGAGAGAGAGAAAGAGAGAGAGAGAGAGAGAGAGAGAGAGTTTAGGTTTAGGAAGTGACGAAATAAAGAAATTAAATGTTATAAGACGCCACCTCCGTGTAATATAAACTATCACGCTGTCAACAGGTACTCGGTCGAGTAAGCCCAACTCGACCGAGTACACCGCACTCGGTCGAGTTTTTCTTACTCGGCTGAGTTACTGCTACTAGATAGAGTTTCTGGTTTGGTCTTTGACTATACGTATCTCCCTTTTCTATCTCTCACTAATGTCAAAAGGTCGGTCAATGAGTCCCTAACATGGCGGGTATTACTGTTTTCACTTTACCTATCATTTACCTATCATTTACCTCTAATTTAACCTCAAACCTTCTCATATTGCTCACCACTAATCTCTAAAATTTTCCCGAAATTTTCCCCAAATCTTTCCCTAATTTCTACTGTAATTCATTATTTTACTCAAAAACTTGCACCCACGAACCTTAGTGACTGGGTTGTATGTATATCAGGCTTGAAACCTCTTACCTGGGTTGTTATGTAACAACCCTATACACCAAGGTGCCATACCAAAACCACCTAATGCATGGAAATGCTACCATCTCGGTTACCCGAGGCAATGTATATCAAATAGACCATTAAGAAACATACTTAATTAAGTAAATGAGTTTAAGTGATTACAAACCAAACCAAAACTCTAAAGTAAAGTATAACTGCTTTAAAACCAACCAACAACTAAAGTACAAAAGGTATTATGATAACACAGCGAAAGACTACTATTAGACTCGTGGCGACTCCATCCCCAGCTAATCCTGCGCGTATCCATCGTATACTTGCTAGACAACTGCTCACCACCCCCGAATGGATCACCACAGTTTTTAAGACATTTAAACGGGGTCAGTTACTGATTACACAAAAAACAATACAACAGAAACAATACAACAATCACCCAATCTCCATCATAACTCCACACACCTGACTACACACTAAAGTGTATAGTCCTGTCAGAATACCCATCTCAACAAGTATTCCACACCGCCAGTGGGGGACCGCAGCTGTTCCCACCTAAGCCCCGCTCATCTCATCCGAGCGATAACTCATGTTCCTTAATGTGCACTTCCCTCTGTGGCGGGTTCCACAGAGGGTGAATCAAGGGCGTGAAGCCACTCCCGCATTGACTCCACTCAGCCGAGGACGCACCTCGAGTACCACAGACAAACAATCACAACCAACTACATTATACAATAATAATTACCAATTACCAATTCCAATATGATACAAATCAACAACAATGATCAACCACCAATAATACTATGTAAACAATAACCGAGTAGGAAAACCCTACATGGAAAAGCAATTACCAAGATCGTCATAATTAGCTAATCAAAACCGTTCTTCAACGAAATCACCTCCTATCAAACATACAATCATACAATCATCACCATATAATAATCACAATACTCCCAAAACCCCTATTTTACCCAATTAGGGTTTTAACCAAAATCAAATAAATGATATAAAAACTATAGTAGGATCTTACCCACAATATGACGGTCTCAACGACGTAAAGAACACAACGATCCGATGACTCTATCCCTTAGGATTTGATAGAAATGCGAGAGAATGATGCAACGTAGTTTTGTTTTCTTTTGTGAAGGTTTTAAAGCAAAGTAGAAAGGTAAAAGAAACTGACGGAAATCTTTATATAACTTCTTCACGCATTACTGTCAAACCCAGAAAAACCCGTATAACTCAACTTACTTGATCGAGTGAGTCACTTACTCGATCGAGTACCCCACTTACTCGATCGAGTACCCTTCAGACAGTATACTGTTTCGAAACCAAAACTTACTTACTCGATAGAGTACCCAACAGTATAGAAAACCATAGTATTACATGTTAGTCGTTCATTCTCAGGATGGCAACCTAGTATCCAAGAAGGTGCTGCTGATTGGGACAAATATTGGGATAAATTTGAAAATGAAGGTATTTGCAACACTACTACTTATTTTCATAAATCTTGCTCTCACAACATCCTGAATCGGGGGAAAATGATTAACATGACCCTAACTATTTTCAATTTCGGGAAAATTGATGAAGAAGAATACTAATTAATTTTAAGAGAAAATTGAAATAATAGAATTAGAAATATATTAAATTGATTAGGGTAGAATTTGAATAAAAGGAGTGAATTAGATTTGATGATATTGTTGAAGAAATGGAGAATTAGAGAGAACATGAAGTTGTCAAATTTGATTTTGGAGATGAACGTAAAGGTTAAAGGTAAGGGTGTTTTGGTCTTAAAAAATGAACTTTAGTCAAAAAAATTCAAATTGGCATCAATCTCCTGCCGGAGTTATTGTTTTGATTTAATTTATGATCAGAAGTAATATTATGGATGTAATTTACAAAAAAACAATTTATAAGCCTATAATTTTCAAAAAGTGGTTTTTAAAAGGCTGTAATCAACAATTTTCTCTTAAAAAAAAATTACCATAAGAAGTTGACCGAGTGTTGTTACTAATGTGGAATTATGAATTTTCTTGCTACTATGAATCATTCAAGTGTGCATAGGATTTGCTAGAAGCTTATTATTGAGTGGTATGGTGTCTTATGCGGCATGCTTTAATGAATATCGAGATTATTGTAACTAACATTACGTCAGCTCTTTGTATTATTGAGAGAATAGGGCGGCCAATTATTCTTAGCTTGTATGTTGTCTTATTGTTGTTAAGGTGGAGAACTACCTCATTTAATGAGTTGTACATTGATGTTCTAACCAAAGGTGGCTGGTGTGAATGGTAAAGGCTCTTATTTCTTAAACAAGTGGTCAGGGGTTCGATTTCTGACTCGTGCGAATGAAAAAGTCAGACTTGTGAGGGGTTAACTGTAATACCCGCCTTGTTAGGGACTTGTTGACTGACCTATTGGCCAAAGGAGAGCCTTTGCAAAGGATACGAGAAAGAGTAGTCGACCAACGTAACTGATTACTTGACCTAGCTAGGGTTACTCGGCCGAGTAAGGCGTACTTGGCCAAGTATGTCTGTACTCGACTGAATACGTCGTCAGCCAACGCGTTATTATAAAACGCGGAGTCTTAAACGTAATTCATTTTCGACGGTTTCTTTCTATTTCTAAACCTAATCTCTCTCTCCCTCTCAATCCTCTCATCTCACCCTACACTTCTTGAATGGCCTTGAACATCAATCCGGGAAGGATGATGGTCTAGACATGGAGTAACCGAGTCACGTTGTGGCCGTCGTTGGCATCGGTCTACGTCTCAAGGTGAGTTTGTGATTTGTTGTTGTCTTCCAGTAGATCTTGAATAGTTTAGTGATAAGATCTGGGTGGTACATATAGGGCTTGTCATGAAGTCTTGCTTGGCTTGTATGGTGGACACACTTTCATGGAATAACGAAAAGGTAGGGTTTCCCTGCTCATTTGCATGTTGAATTGATTTAAGACGATGTTGATTGATGTACTGGCATGATTAGTATTATTATTGGAATTGTCTTTCTTAGATATTTGGATTGGTTGTTGTTTGTCTATGGTTCGCGAGGTGCGCCTTCGGCTTAGTGGAGTCATCGTCGGGAATGGCTTCACGCCCATGATTCGCCCCTTGTGGTTCCCGTCACAAAGGGGATGTGCACATTAATAAACATAGGTTATTTGCTCGTTGCGATGAGCGGGGCTTCGGTGGGCAAGGCTGCGGTCCCCCACTGGCAGTGTGGGTCTCCTGTTGTGGTGGGAGCCCGGCAGGGCTACATACTTCGGTGTGTAGTCAGTTACTGGTATTAATGGAGTTTGGAAGAGTGTGTATTGTGGGACTTGTATGTTGTCTTGTTATTTTTCTTACTTGGTTATACACGTGACTGACCCCGTGTTATGTTTTTAAAACTGTGGTGATATGTTCGGAGATAGTGAGCAGTTGGTTTAGTAGGTGTTGATTGTTATGATGCTAGTGGGACATGGAGGGGAATCGAGTCATCCCACTGTTTAGCAAGTTGCCGCTGTCACTCATGTGTAGTAGTCTTTCAGTTGTTATAGTTGTAATCCATGTCACGTTGGTTTAATTTTTAAAGGACACTTAATAAATGTTCTATTATGGTTTATTTGATATACTTACCTCGGGCAAACAAGATGGTAGTGCCCTTACTTACTGAGTTACTGGGGAAGGTCTTGTTAAGGCTCCTTGGTAAGTGGGGGTGTTACAAAATGGTATCAGAGTGACGATTTTGGAACCTGAACCTATGTACCAAATGAATGTAGGGTGTCAAATTAAAATAAACCTGGTCTATGTGTGTTGGGAGCCCTCTTATATCGGTTTTGGGTGAGAAGGCACCCTCATCTTAGAATCCCGGACCCATCATGCTTAAGCCACCAATGTCACGTGGGGTAAACGTAGGGAACTATATATATGCTTGCATGTGTGTGTTGGATGCGTAATATATGATTCCTGAAGTGTTGCTTTGTGTTGGGTGTCAAAGGTTGAAATAGTTAGATTGCAAGTATGGTGTAATGTTGTGTGCATGTATATATAGATAAGCCGAGTAGTTGATCTAAATTTTTACGTATGGTTGTACGTGAAAAAGGAAGTAATGATAGATGGTAATGCCATAGCATGTAAAGAGATGACAATGAGTATAAATGATTTGAGTTAGAGATGTATGCTTAAGTGGAGTGATGTTTCCAGACGTACGATTTTGCTTATGCTTTATTGTTAATATAATCAATTTGAGTACGATATATGTGCTTGTAACATGAATATTTTCTGCTAAAGGGTCTATGCGAAGTATAATACGTGAGTGAGTTGTCGTGGGGTGTGTAGCTGATGTGTTGCCTAATGCTTGACAGAAGTAAGGTCTAAGCATGACGAGTCCCGAATGAGTGGAACTCCGAGCAATGTTTACTGTTTTGCAGGGAATTACTCACAAAATCTTCAAATTTTGGTACTGTACAGGTATACTCGACCGAGTAAAGTAGATACTCGACCGTGTAAGCCAAATTCGGCCGAGTACTCAGAATGACGTTTTAAGCCATCTCTTGATCTCTGAGTACTCGACCGAGTAGAGGCTACTCGGACGAGTAGGCCCAGTACTCGGCCGAGTACTCCAAAATAGCGGTTCAGCTCTTGGTTTGCCGGAAACCCTATAAGTTCTTTTAATTCTATATTCCGCCTCATATCTTCATTTTTACACATACTCTCATCAAATTTTCTCTCTAAAACATAAACTTGGGTGATTTTGTTAAACTTGTTCTTGGATTTGCTCCTGCCCTTGCTCTTTCTACTCAAATTCCGACTTAAGGTAATGCAACTATCAAAACTCTTTATTTCTAATTAAGTTAGGTGAGAAACTTGCCCCAAATCTGAAAATTTTGCTCTTATAACTCAAGGATTCATGTTTGTATGGTACTAGCTTGGTAGTAATTGCTCTTAATCACCAATTTGCTCATGCAAAAGACAGTTTTTATGCTCAAAACTCCCGATTTGTACCGAAAATTTTCTAGGTTTTTGCCCCAAAATTTTGATTTTGGTCCCTTAGATTGCTTCTAGGATGATCTTAAAGGTTTAATTATTGGTGGTAATACTCTAATAAGTGGATATTTCATGCCTTTTTATTGAAAAATCCGTCTTTAAAGTGTAAAAACTGAAAAAAAAAAATGGCCTTACCATGGTATAATTTCCGGAAAAATTGTTGTTGAACTTGTATTTTTGCAACATGCCGAAACCAAAAGCACCTGCTAAGAAGCGGACTCGAGCTAATGCCGCTATGGAGGTGGGCCAATCAAGCCATGAACCGCTTTCGTGGCCTCGATGAGTCGAACCATGAGACCAACTCGTTGTGTGGACCCTGAGATTTTGTCTACTTAAGGGGTGGACTCGAATATATCACATATATTTGAGATTTTGTGGATGGATGGATTGTACAACCTTCGCAAGAAGTCCGATCCGTTTCTTACTTTGGAGTTTTTGAGCTTCTTTGTATATGGTATGAGTGGGAAAACGGTGAGTTTCCGTCTTCTGAACTCTGACCATGAGCTGACCCTTGACCAGTTTGCTGACCACCTTAGGTTAGAGGCCGAGGAAGAGGGGTATCTGAGTGATGTTGAGACTAATAGGGGGGCGGGCCACAACCTACCTTATCTTACCGGCAGAACCGCCCCGAGCTCGAGTGCCACGTTTATTAATGATGTTCAACATGTGTCTCTCCGCATGTTTCTAAGGATGATGACCTGTTTGATGTTTGGTCGGGATGTTGTGAGTAAGTTGAACAAGCACGAGGTGATGCTTCTAGGAGAGGCGCTTTTACTACAGTGCTCCTGGGGATGTGTGCTTCCGTTTGGCACTTATGTCTCGATCCATGAGCCGTTACCTTACTTGTGGGGCCATAGTGACCCGCTTAGCTCAGAGACTGACTGACTTTAAGGCCCCGCCAGCGACGGGAACTGGGTTATTTGAGACTGCTCCCACTATGGATGAATAATATTGGTGCCACATCAAGTGGCTTAGGAGGCTAGAGGACGGGACTTTAGCTTGGAGGGTGAAGAGGACCAAGTGGATGAGACTTCCTGACCCGGAGAACCTACCGGTGGTCAACCACTTACAGGAGTATGACCCAAGGAGTGCGGAACCTCGACCTCTGCCCCAGTACTATCTGATCGACCCCGCTATCCTTCTAGATTTGCCTAAGCCAATCCTTGCTTCTAGTAAGCAAACGGCTGCCCCGACACCTCGTGAGCACTATGGAGGGAGGATGGTTAGAGAGGTGGAGACTGGACCTTCGTTTATCGCACCTAGCTTCTACCCAACCCAGTACTCTGTGGGAAATATCGGTATACTTCATCAAGAAATTCGGATTATAACGAAATTATAATTATGAAATTACGAGTCATAAACGAAATTGCATAAACAAAAAAATAGAAATTAGAATCAACCTTCGGTCCTAGCAATTAGGCTTAAGAACAAATATCGAGATCGATATTCTCCTAATCGTTGAACCCAAAATGCTTCGAGAAATGCCTCTCCTTTTGCTAGAATGAGATCCCTAATTTCTAATGTTTTTAGGGTTTTTTTGTGATGTGAGAATTAGGTCAAAAAGAAGTGGAGAAAATCATCCTTTTTCTTTTTCTTTTAACCGTCCAAATAAGAGCAAAATAAGGAAGATATTTTTCTTCCTTTTTTCTCACTTTGACCGAAAAAACCACCAACCAAAATAAGGAGATAATCTTCTTATTTTGGTAGTTCTCATATTGTATAAAATGTGTATAATTATCAATTGTCGTTTATGTCGTCACGTATTAATAAGTCCAAAAAATACCGGTCTGACATCATTTAATATGACAATTTCGTATAATATATACATTAACTATAAATATCGCATATTTATAATTTTCTAATTAAATATAACTGGTTACGTTTAATTACAAATTAACATCTTAATTCGTTTAAGCTAACATTATATACATTAATTAAATATAACTGTTTATATTCAATTTACGAATTAACAATTAATTCGTCTCAGCTGATATTATTTAATTGTATTAAATAATCGACTCATCATCACATTGACTAACCTTTTAGTCAAATACATGGACTAACCTTTTAGTCATATAAGGCATCAATGTGATTATATTTTCATATAATCACATCTCTCAAACACATCCTTTAGGTGTGACTTTTAGGGACCAGTTGATCACCGCCATCAGTATGATAATAACGTCAAACTTCTAGCAAGCCAACCATTATTAGTAAACGTTAATCAACTTATAAAATACTAAGTATACCCTGTGAACCTATAAGATATTTACATACGTTATCACACTAACTGTGGAGGACACTAGCTCCATTATACTCACCCTATCCCATCGTTCACGACCCTAGGATGCAGATCAGTGAGCTCACGAAGCCGATCTCTTCCACTCTAGTGTTGCGAAACATGCATGAGGTGGCCTATACCCAGGGTATAGAGATGGAGTTTGCTGATCCGGTATGGTAGAGGGGGCCGGGGAATGACACCGGAGTATTCCATAGTTACGAGGTGGACCGTAACTCCTGGGGAGCACCAAAGAGCTACGAGTATGGCCGTGTCACGGAACTGTGGGGTGCCAACTATGGTAGCCAGCTAGACGAGGCAGGGAGGTCGAACGGCGGTGGTGGCTACTCATCCGTAGCTTATCAGGGAGCGAGGACATCCGGCGCAGGTGGTGGCGAGGATATGGATGAGGATGCGGACATCTGAGCTCCGTTGATTTATTTTGTTTTGGTCGTTTGGATAATTTATTGGATTTCTCTTTATACTTGACATTTGATTTGTTTTGGATGATTGTAACCGGCTATAAGACCAATAACTTGTTTCGTTTTCTTCGTATTGTTGGGGTTGCTAGGACCGGGATTCTTGCTTTGGTAGTGAACATGGTACGTGTTTTGCAGGTGAAGCTTTTGTGAGTCTGGATTGTGAAATATCGCATTCTGGTCTAGAAAACTCAACCGAGCAGCTGATACTCGGCCGAGTATCGAGTACTTGACCGAGTAGCCTGGCGTTGCACCCACGAGTGTTTAAGCTTGTTGTGTGATAGTATTAAGTTGTTTTGCTTTTGTTTTATACATATTCATGGGTACCTTGGTGTCGTTATGGGTCTGGTATGGTATAAGTATGGTCTATATGATGACGGTACATCGGTTTGGCTTGGAATGCGCCGAAAAGTGATATGAGAGTAAGTATGGATGACGGCATATTAATAACATCGTACTCGTTAGTGTGTATGTCTTATATGCCTTTCATAGTTTTGATGTTTGCAAGTCAGCTCCTTTCTAAATTGCATGAACATGGTCGTCCTATATATGTCTAATACATGCTTATAATTGTGAAACAAGTTATACATGCTTTCATGGTCAATGTGTTCATATATATATATATATATATATATATATATATATATATATATATATATATATATATATATATATATATATATATATATATATATATATATGTTTATCTCATTTCTTTATTTGGGAGTGAATTTCGGTGACGAAGTTCCTTTTTAAGAGGGGTAGATAACATCGCGGCAAAAAGAAATTGCAAAGTTAGTAAAACCTCTGTAATGTGGTCACTTTTAATCTTTAAATTGTCACCTCGTAACTTAAATTATTGTATGACGTGACTTTGTGACTTGCATATAGTAGTAACTGTGGACAATGGGCCCACGGGGGCGCTTGGGAGGAGAACAAGCGTTTGCATTTTGTGGAGTCGCCACCAATTTATTGTGGAAAATTGGAAACCGTTCGAATACCTCGTGTCATGTCAAGACACAAAGTAGTGACATGAACACCAAGAACTCGTTACCCTTAGCATTCTATGTCTAGAATGACTCTCGTGGATGCCAATGAACACGGATGTTCACAGAGATCTGGAGTAAGGGGTGAGGGTACGTATTAGGAATCTCTTTTGATCGAACACCTAATCCCGCCCGCCTCGGTAGCGGCCTCTGTTAATGATTAGGGACATTGTCTATACTCGATATATCGTCGATTATATGCATGCAATACAACATCCAAGTTTTAATCCTAACATGTGAAGATTAGACTAAGTCGGTTAACACGTAATTTAGCATACAATTAATGTCAAAGCAGGATTTAGTGCTCAATTACATATGAAGGCATACAAATGATACAAGAAACATGACAAATACAACAAATAAAAATGAAAATTACAATAATTACATTGGGTTCATTTGATTTGTGTCGAAAATACCTTTAAAATGGATAATTTGAGAAAAAGAATAATAGAAAGAATTAACGAATAGATCAGTAGGCGATAATACTATTAATAGTCAATTATACGTAAACTAATTAAACAGGTCAAGGCAGAACGGAAATTCAGAGACAGAAATCAACCTGGAACAGGCACAGCAGGACTGCGCCCTTTGGAAGAGGCGCAGCGGTTGCTGCGTCTATTCCAAGGGTGAGTTCTGGCTGTGAAGCCGGAACTGCAAATCGTTAATGTAAATTGGTGAATTTAAGGATTGATTAATATATTTGACTCGGATGAAAGTGATTATCAGGTTATTTACATGTGATTGATGGTCATAAAAGCAATAAAACATGGATGGGACGGATTTAAGACGAATTATTTACACGGATGAACGATTGATTAATGACATGGGGGAACAAAATAGGTTAAACATGACGAATTAATGACGAATATGACAATAGACAGATGAAAAATATATCAAGAAATCGAATTCCAGAAACCCGATATGAACGAATCGAATTTCCACAACCCGGATTGATTTTAATGACAAAAACCCGCAAATATTGGATTATAAGGGATTTAAGCCGGATTTAGCGATGAATTAGACGTATTAATGATGATGATTTATGTACATGTGAAATTATTATGCTATCATATCAGTCAATAAAGGAAAACAAATGAAAGCGAATAAAAGTTGACGAATTACAGAGGACGAAGGAAGAAGAAAAGAAGCAGGAACTGCGGCAGCCTCACGAAGAGGCGCAGCAGACACTGCACTCCTTCGAAGAGGCGCAGCAGTTGCTGCGTCCTTTCTCGACGGTTTGTCTTCTGGAAATCCGTAAAAAAGGGTTTTACACGAGGTTTTAGAAATCGGTTTTAAGAGGTGTTTTCGACATAAACCTTACATTAATGATACAAAAAGGCAAATAACAATAATAAAAGAGAGATTTACACCCTCAGACTTACATGTTTGACGAAACGAGATGAACTAAGTTTACGATTAGTGATGCTCGACTCGAATGTAGACGAAAGTGCCTTCGTAAGAGGAAAACGATTAAGATTAGTTAAGTTGATTATTGTGTAGTTGGTCAAATTGGTCGATCATGCAAACGAGGCTGGTACTCAGAAGGATCTGAGCTTACATGGTCGAATGTTCAAGCACGTAGATGCCAAAAAGTAAGAACAAAGGTCTAGAATGCAAAGGGAGAAAAGAAGGGCGGACACTCGCGTGAGAAATATGAGGAGCGAAGGCTCCTATTTATACTAATCACGTGAAGGAATAGGGTTTTCAGAGAGACTTTGGAAGTGAATCTCGGAAAGATATGAAAAAGATACGAAAAATACGCAGAAAAGGACCTGGGAAGAGGCGCAGCGATCCATCTGCGTCTCTTGGAAGAGAGCGCGGACTGCTGCGCGTCTTTCCCAAGTGGTTTCCTCCTTCGGAAGAAAGATTTCCGTGTTTAAGTTATAGAATAACGGGATAATTTGGTTTTCCTTAATATTGTATGAATATTACGGGAAATTGTTTACCAAAGATTAAAAGATTGTGAAATATTTATAAAATATGGAATAGAAATATCCGGAACATTCCAGAACATTCTGACTCGGGATTTAACGGTTATCAGAAAATGAATACGGTTTTAGGCCCGGACTCCAAATGTACTCTAATTACTGTCAAAACGACCGTATCGGCGTGTAGATGACAACTACGAGGTAGACATCAGTGTTTGAGCAATCACTTGACGATAAATTTATGAACTGTCACAAATCGTTCCGCGTACCAAACATGCGGCCCTATCATCACCGGGTGGTTTGCGGGAGGTGCAGAAATGAGGTATCTACAGAGCCCCCACTTTGATTGAGGCTTATACAAGGCGAAAGTCAAAGTATAGCCATCATGTCAATCGAAGATTACAACCTAACGACTATGGTGACGCGAGGCGGCTCAAGGGGTCTGAGCCAAGGACCTGTCGTCGGGAACATTTTAGAGTCTGTCGACTATCGGGGAGGGTCGTTTAAAGTCCATTAGACTACGTAAGGAGGCTCGTCAGCCATAAGAAGAGACCATACCTGAGACTTCTGGATGAAACGGGACTGAAGACGCTTCGGCAAAACTCTTTGGTCTGAAGATAACTTGGTGTCTGAAGGTATGAAGGTTTATCCTGAAAAGTGGTATTTGAAAGGCATGAAGGGTTTATCCTAAAAAGGGGTATCTGAAGGATTATAAGAAAACGATGATTTTGGGGAAAGACAACAGGACACAGTCTGGAACTGCTGGGAGAAATCTGTTTGTGTTCAGCTTCAAACAAACTTCGGAAGAATTCGGGGTCGATGTTGATCTCCATGACTCGAGAGGAAGTGACTGTCGGTCGTGAACTCTCGTTGGGGAACATAATCGGGAACTTATCTCCATGTCTCGAGAGAGATTGTTTATCCGCTTACTCTCGCTGGGAATATAATGAAGGAACTTTCTCCATGTCTCGAGAGGGATTGTCGATCCGGTTACTCTCGCTGGGAATATAATGAAGGCGTGTCGAAACACCTGTAAAGAAATACCTGCTCGTTGTGACAAGCAAGGTCTAGGAAGCGATAAATAACGTATAATAGTCTGCTGCTGGCTTAGAAATGCTGGTCTGAACGAAAGATAATCGTCAAACGGACCAAAAGGATAAAATGGAACCGGGGAAGAGGCGCACCAAAGATGGGCCCACAAATAACGAACTCATAACGAATTTCTGAAAACTCTTATGCAGGGAACACAAGGAAGAGGCGTAGCAAGAGCTGCGTCTCTTGGAAGAGACGCAGCGCCTGCTGCGTCTGTTCTTGGAGGTGTCTTTTCTGCGTAAAAACGCGATAAACAGAGGGTTTCAATTCATTTGTTCGAAACACAAATTCCTCAATTTCTCTCTCAAATCTTAACCATTTCCGCCAAAATTTGATCCAAAAAGCTTCCACTCATCATGTATATCGTTCTTGCATCAATCTTCTATATTTTGCTTAATTTGGATCGAAACAATTAGGGTTTTCAACCCAATTAATTCGAAAATTTGGGGCTTTTCCCCCAAATGGATTTACCTTGTCAAATTGGTATTAGAAACGGATAATTGGTAATATAAGGAACATAACCATGTTTTTGTTTCGAATTTTTGTTGAATTTTGAGCATTTGAGTGAAATTGAGACGGTTTCACAGCTAAACCGTAAATTGCTTCGAAAATAGCCTTAGGATTGCCCATTTACGATGAAACTTGATATTTGGGATCCTTGGATGATGGGTAAACTTCCTACCATCTCGAAATTTTGGTTTGTGACGGCTTTTTCAGGACACTTTCTAGAGCATAATCGCCGTTATAACGAAATGCTGTCGAAATTTCGAATTGAACCCATGACTAGGCTTCAACTTAGGCTTGTATTGACCCTAATTACCACATGAGTGATCGGGTTTGTGAGAATAAGGCCAAATATGGCGAGAAAAGAGTGATTTCAGGGCTTCTGAAAGCTCGAAAATCCCTTAACTAAGCCTCGTCGTCACGTGACGCGGCCTAAAATTACTTTAATGTTGCAGGTGATGAGGCTTCTACTTCTGAGAGACCTCCCATGGAGATAGACACTGCCGTTGACCCTTCTCGTGTTATCGAGGATTCTTTCACCGCCGCGGTGATGGCTGCTCGGGACGAGGTCCACGAGGAGGAGGCTGTTGAGGAGGAGGAGGCCCCGAGGAGGGCCAACGTGGGACGAGGAGGTCGTCAGCTGAGGGGAGCACCCGCGTGGGCGAGACCTGGGACAGCAGGCACTTGCTTTGGGCTGCGGAGGGTCACCTGTCCTATAGGACGGTGAAGAGCTTGGTAAACTTTGAATTCATTACTCATCATTCATTTTTTTCATTTCATTTGCTCATAACTTTTCCCAATTTTCATTCAAAACTAAAGATAGCTTTTGTTTCAAATCACAATAAGAGGCCAGGAACATCAGGTCGTTCTCGGGTTACACGACAGCGATGGAGTGCTACGAGAGGCTGTCGGCGGAGGAGCGCGCCATGATCGAGCGGGAGCGTTCGGCGCTCTGGTGCAGTCCTGGAGGGATATCGCGAAGAGGAAGCTGCGGACTAACCTCAGCCTGGTCCGCGCTTTCTTGGACCGATTCTGGGACACGACTTCCAATTTTCACATGCCTTTTGGTGAGGTGGGAGTCACTCTGGAGGACTACGGCATGATTTCTGGTCTGCCGTGTGGGAGTGAGGCGGTGGAGTGGCCGGAGACTGCCATGAGGGTGGACTTGTCCGAGGCTAGGAGGTTGATCGGCTGGAACTTGTCGCCGAAGGCTTTTACATTGCCTGGTTTGCTGCCCAATTCCTATGTCCGAGACTACTTTGCGGGGAAGACCCCGGCGCTGGTGATGATTGACAGGAGAGAGACGGCTCCTCCTCCCTGTACAGCTGAGCAGAGGGCCCGTTTGTGGCTTTGGTGGTTTTTGACTTCGATCTACCTCAGAGACAAGGGAGAGAGGCTGTCGACGAAGCTTCTTCCCTTCCTTTCTGACCTGAGCTCCCTAGAGCGTTGGGACTAGGTCACTGCTGGTTTTGTGGTTCTCATCTGCTTCATGAGGGCCATGGTTCGTCCGGAGTTGATGGAGAAGGGGACTTCTCCTGGTGCTGTCGGACCTGGATTGCTGCTCGAGGTATGAACCTTCATTTAGATTAAAATCAATTCTTTTCCTTATCAAATTACGAAAGATCGTTATTGACTATCTTGCTTTACAGGCGTGGGTGTACTCCTACTTTCCAAGCCTCTCGCCCAAGAGGACGGAGCCGCTGGAGAAGGCCTATCCCGTCGTGATGGATTGGGTGATGTGCAGGACGAGGAGCAAGCGTTCCTCTCATGGTGTCTACCGGCGGGACGTGAACGCTCTTCAGCTGGATAGCGTGAGCATCTCACTTGTATTAATTTTGCTTCTATATTGCCTTTAGTCGATCATAAGAATGATTCCTTGTTTGTCTTTTCCTAGTGGGTACCCAGGCCTTGAGCGGAGTACGCTGGAGAGCCTCCTTTTGTGGCTGAGGTCCTTCGTCCTAGGAGCTCGAGCCGGCTGCTGTTAAGGACGTCGATGGGTCGACAACAGGTACTTGGGCGAGCGCTTGGCTCGTCAGTGCTTCCGGGATGTGTTGACGGTTCCCATCGACCCTCCTAGGACGATGTTCAGGGAGCCTTCTGAGGCTGAGAGGGAGGCTGACTTGGCTGGCGTTGGTGGTGACGCTCTCCTTCTTCCTGGTGAGGACTACTCGGCGTTCCTTTACGGGAGGTTGGCGTACTGGCCGGTTGTGGTAAGCATCTTTATCCTTCTTTATTTTTGATTTTGGGAATACGATGAAAGATCATCAAATAACGAGAAACATCTGACTTTGCAGGAGGTTGAGGCGGCGGGCATCGAGCCCTCAGAGTACCCCGAGACCCTGTGACGACGATCTCTGAGCTGCGTGACTTTGACGTGGCTGTGACGGATGCTGGCTTGGACGATTGGCAGCATCTGATTCGGAGGGTGAGCCTCTAATTTGCATGATTGTTTGTGTAAGAACACGTTTGATTGAACTTATTCAATTATTTAGAACTTCTTTTTGAAAATGCAGGTTCCGCCGTCTCGGTTTGTGGCGTTATGGAGGGTGGCCAACCGGTTGCGAGCTACTGCCATCGAGGCACTTGTCGGCGGTCGAGATCGTCATGTATGAACCTTGTGTCTATTTCATTTTTGAACATTGATTTTCCAACTTCTCTTGTAATTGCTTGAAACGATTAACATAGGCCAATTTTGTTGTTTACAGGGGGGGCCGTGAGATGGAGCGAGAGTTGGCTCAGTCTCGGGAGGAGACAGCTAGCTTGTTGAGGGAGCTCGAGGTTCGCGACGCTGAGGTTGCTGCTCTCGCGGCAAGAGTTGCGGAGCTATAGGGCGACCGGCAGTAGTTTTGTTTTAGTGTGTCATTTGTATTTTGCACATTTGTACATTTTGGACCTTTGTTTTGAACATTTTGGACTTTGCTTGGGGCTTGAGCCCCCAGTTTGTTGTATATTTCCCTTTTTTGTTGTATATATGATGGTCTGAGTGCCTTTGCTGCTGGGTTGCGTTGCTTGTATCTGCAGGTTAGCTTTAAACAGGTTTGGTAGATGACGGTTTATGCCGTCATGCTGCCGAAATTTACATAGAAATCACGTAGAACATACATTTGTATATACACACGGCCTGAATTAGCACAAAACGAATGACTCAAAAGAATGCGAAAATGCAAAAATGCAAAAAACTTGCCGGAAATGGAAATGACCGGACGGTAGGGAGGGTTACCCCTAAAAAAAGAAAAAAAATAGAAACCTATAAGTTAGAAATGAAATGATTAAAAAAAAAAAAAAGAAGTATATAAGTGAAATATACAAGTTGTGAAATGAACTAAATTACAATGAAAAAAAAATTTCCTAAAATGAATTACATTAAAATAAAAATTATTTTCTAAAACGAAAATATACAAGTGTGTTAGAATGACGGGAATGCTAATATTGCCTCGAAATGCGTGCCTGCGGAATTAGAAAACATGGAATATGGTAATTTCCACGTATTTACCAAAATAATAACCCGTAGGAATAGGAAATTATTCGTCAAGGAATTTAGGAAAGATCCAACGCGGAAAATCACAGAAACCTTGCTGAGGAAGAGGCGCAGCATGAGCTGCGTCCCTTTGAAGAGGCGCAACAGGTGTTGCGCCTGTTCCCAGGTGTGTCTGTTCTGGCAGATTTTAGGAAACAGAGTTTAGTATAAATAGAGACGTTGATAGAGGTTTTATTCACACAATTCTTCCGTCTCTTCTTCGTCTTATTACATAAAACTCTCAATACAAGCACTCATCATGAATACTTTGGAGATTCGCCTAAAAGAGTGGACTAATGAGTTTTCCAACAGGAGAAGTACGACATGGGCGCTTATAACCTTGGATCATTGTTGAGTTTGAAGCTTATCAAGGTTGTCAAACCATTCTTAGATGCTTGTCTTGATTATTGGGACCCGAACTATCATGTTTTTGCTTTCCCCGGAGGCGACATTTACCCGTTTCCTGAAAAAATTGCTGCGATCGGTGGGTGGGATCCGGAAAACTTGCCTGCCATTCCTTCTACTTCGCAAGGGTATAAGAGCAAATTTAGAGACTTGCTTGGATTGACTAGAATTGAGGTGGACCGTTTAGTGACCTCGAAGGGAGTGCAAATGTTGGACTTCATTGACCGATTCATTAACAGGGCCGACCCCACCGTTTCTTATGTTGCTAGGCGAAGGGCATTTGGATTTTGCTTGTTGCATGTGTATGTCCTCCAAGGGCATGTTGATGAAGACTTGAGAGGTGATCCCCATCTCCTGGGCCTAGTTGAGCAAATGGAGCTGCGCAGGAGCCCAACTTGTTTATGCCTAGGAGAGATCCTGTTGGGCTTGGATAATAGGAAAGCCAACCGCGATCTACCGTACTTGGGAAGTCCCGTTATTCTGCAGGTAAAAGAACATTTTCTCTTTTCTTCCCTCTTTTTTTTTCTTTTTTTTTTTCGTTTTTTTTTCGTTTTTTTTTTTTTTTTTTTTTCCGTTCTTATACCCGCTTATGGTAGGTTTGGCTTATGGAGCGTCTTCGATTGATCGAGCCCCAAGTTCATGTTCCTTCTTATCATGTTCGTTCGATTGCAATGAGGACCAGGCTTTACATGGTGGACTTCACTCAAGTTTGCAATTATTGGGAGAATAAATTGAAGAGTGATGATGTCCCCTTGATTAGGTGGATCGTACCATGGTGGCACCCCAAATCTGTCACTGGAGTGTCTTCCTTGGATCCTACTCGATCTGTGCGCATTCCACTACAAAAAAAAAAGGCTCTTTGCGGGAGCATTATGCGACGGAAACAAAAAACTGTCGCAAAAATGACATTTGTGATGGAAATTGCGAGGGAACTTGTATTTGCGATGGAACTTGCGACAAAGTAGTTTGGCGGGGGTTTGGCGCCAAAACATTGCGACGGAATTTGCGATGGAATTTATTTTGCGATGGAATTCGCGATGGCTTATGTTTTTTGTGATGGAATTTGCGACAGACTTTAATTTTGTGACGGAATTTGCGATGGCCTTTATTTTTGTGATGGACTTTGCGACGGATTATATTTCTGCGAAGAATTTGCGTCGGTTTTATTTTTTGCGACGGGCCTTAGTTTTTTTTCGTCCCACATCGGAAGAATTACACTCATTCCATATGTTTATAAGTGTTCTTTCATTTTGATGTATAAGATTGAACTTGATACAAAGAGGGATTATAAGGGTCTATTTGCAAATGTGTTTGTAAAAATTGAACTTGGTAGAAAGTATAAGTTAAAAAAAAAACCTTGTTATTTTAAAATTCCGTCGCAAAATCCATCGCAAAAGAAAAATGGTTTTTTGAAATTAAATTCTGTCGCAAATTCTGTCGCAGTAATAAACTCTGTCGCAAATTCCGTAGCTAAAAACTTTGTGACTACCTACTCCGTCGCAAATAATTCCATTTGCTACTAAATTGTGCGACAAACGGCATTCATCGCAAATTCCGTCGCAAATGACCCTATAGCGATGGATTTCCACTTGTTTGCGACGGATTATTGCTGTAGCTAAAGACACATTTTTTTGTAGTGTTCCTCGCTTGGAATTCATGGTATGCATCTTCCCGGACAGGTTGATGAGACAAGTTGGACTAAAGCAGACGATCCCGAAGCTTGACACCGTCCCGCAGACTGCCGTGGCGCTTACTACTGAGAGTCGAAGGGAGTGGGCCATTAAATGGGCCCAAAGAAACGTGTGGTTCTTGAACTCTTCTTCTAATGCCTTGTGGGTGTCGGATTCTTATCTGCGATGGAGGAAAGCTACTACTCCGGAAGAGCGCGAGAGATTAAGGAAGCGCGAGCCTGTTGACTACAAGGTGCGCGAGGTGGAAAAGGAGAAACAGAAGCATTTGACTGAGGGAGAGGAGGAAGCCGGGTTTCGAGTTGTTCATCTTTCGAAGAAACCGAAGACCTCTCCTGTCGTGGATAAAGTGATTGACAAGAATGGGAAGTCTAGGCCCCGAGAAAGACCGTTGGTGATTAGGTCCGAAGTGGCGCAAGAGCGTGTGGCTCGAGGTCGTGACAAGAAGTATGACAAGAATGACAAGGGCAAAGGGAAGATGGAGGAATAGCCCAAGTCTTTATTATTATTTATTATTATTATTATTATTATTGTAATAAAAAGGTGGGGTTTTTAGAATCCTAGCCTATTTTTATTTTTATTATGTAACGTATTATTACTACTAGAAAGTGAATGAAATAAAAAAGGTTAATTGGTTATGAAACCGTTGTGATTTTTCTATTTATTATTCTTGTCGAATTCCAAATGCAATGCAAATGTCCTTCTATTTACATTTTTAAATAATGGGTTGTATCCTGTGAAGGATTGCCTACGTATTCATTAAGAAAATGAAATCAAACCCTTGCGCGTAGTTCGAGTAAACGTAAAAGAATAATTGTTCTAAGCAAGAGCTTGTAATGAACTTAGAAAATAAGCATGAGTTTTTTGCTTACTCTGAAAGTGCAGATTTAGTTTATTTGATGATATGAGGATGACAAATTTGTCAAAATGCAAGAGCAGAGTGACATTAGCTTATTTCAGCTTGGCCAGGGGCCGTTTATTTAGTGCCACAAGAGCGACACGTGAGGTTACGCGAGGCGCGTTTTTGTTCCTATTCTAGGCATAATACCGCTTTACTTGGTCGAGGTTTGTTGTGTTGGAAAATTCATTCCCATCTAGGTATGTGATTCTAACCGCACTCCCTGGAAGTATGGACTTGACTAGAAATGGTCCGGCCCAATTAGGTTTGAATTTTCCCTGTGGATCGACAGGTAAAAGAGCTCTAACCGACTTGAGTACCAAGTCTCCTTCCTTAATGTTTCTTGGCTTAACCCTTTTGTTGAAGGCTCGTTTGATACGTGCTTGGTATGTTTGGACATTATGCAAGGCGCGTAGCCTACGTTCATCCAGGAGGATGAGTTCTTCATATCTATCCCTCTTCCAATCGGCTTCCGGGATTTGACTTTCGAGTAAGATACGCAATGATGGTATTTCTAACTCGACTGGTTGTACAGCTTCCATGCCGTAGGTCAAATAGAAAGGAGTGGCCCAGTGGGCGTCCTAACAGATGTGCGATATCCCCACAAAGCAAAGGGTATCTTGCTTGGCCAATCTCGATAATTGTCAATCATTTTCTTGAGAATTGTGACAACGTTTTTGTTTGCTGCCTCTACCGCGCCATTAGTCTGTGGTCTATAGGGCGAAGAGTGGTGATGCCTAATTTTGTACTTGGCTAGCAATTGCTCAGTCTCAGCTTGGAAATGTGATCCATTATCACTAATGATCTCATGTGGGCAACCGTATCGACAGATGATGTTGTTTTGTATGAACTTTGCCACGTTTTTAGCCGTGAGACTAGTGTAGGAAGCCGCTTCTACCCATTTGGTGAAATAGTCGATTGCCACCAGGATGAAACAGTGACCTCCTGTTCCGGCTGGGGTTATCTTCCCGATTATATCAATTTCCCAGGCAGTAAATGGCCAAGGAGATGTCATCGTATAGAGCAATGAAGGAGGGACATGTTGTACATTCCCGAAGATTTGGCAATTGTGGCAATGTCTTACGTATTTGATGTAATCGGATTCCATTGTGGTCCAATAATACCCCAAACGTGTGATCTTCTTTGCCATCATGGGCCCACTCATGTGAGGACCATATTCTCCATCGTGGACTTCTTCCATCACTTTCCGTGCCTGTGAATGATCAAGGCAACGTAGGATTACACCAAGAGGTGTTCTTTTGTACCACTCTCCTTGCATGAGAACGTATTGGGAAGCTAGTAGGCGTATAGCACGTTGTCCCCTTTTGTCCATATCCGGTGGATAGGTACCGTTGAGCTTGAAATTTAGGATTGCTTGGAACCAGGGTTCCTGTCCGATTTCTTCGTCGGTGATTTGGTGGACATAAGCTGGCTCTGACCATCGTTCGATACATAAAGGCATTTCCCCCATGTCATCTGGCATATTAATCAAAGATGTAAGTTTTGCAAGAGCATCTACAAATTGATTTTCTTCCCGAAGTAGGTGTAGATAGGTCACGTGATCAAAGAATTGGGCAACTTGGTCTATTCTGGCTTGATAAGGTGCTAAGCTTTCGCTTCGGATTTTCTAAGATCCCGTAACTTGATTGATGATCAGGGATGAATCCCCATGTACTCGGAGGTTTTTAATGCCTAGGCTCACTGCCGCTTGTAGTCCAATGAGATAAGCTACGTATTCTGCAGCGTTATTTGTCACCTCGAAGTCGAGTTTGACAGAGATTGGTGTATGCTCACCTTCAGGAGAAATGAGCAACACTCCTATTCCAAAGTTTGATGCCTCATCAAAGTAAAGGTCCAAGGAGTCTACATCAGTTTGGAGTACATCCTCGTCTGGAAATGACCAAGTGTCTATTGTTTGTGCATCGTTGATGGGATTCTCTGCAAAGAATTCGGCAACGGCGCGCCCTTTTATAACTTTCAGGGGCACGTATTTGAGATCGAACTCTGAGAGCATCAAAGTCCATCTTGCTAGGCGTCCGTTGAGGACGGGTTTCTCGAAGAGGTATTTGACTAGATCCATTTTGGAGTATATTTTGACGGAATAGCTAAGCATGTAATGGCGTAGCTTCTTCGTCGCCCACACAAGAGCGAGGCATGTCTTTTCGAGTTGTGAGTATTTGTACTCATACTCCAAGAACTTCTTACTAAGGTAGTAGATAGCCCTTTCTTCTTTTCCTACGGTTTGAGCTAGCATGGCACCCATGGCTGTTTCAGTTACTGTGAGATATAAACCAAGAGGTTGATCTCGTTGAGGTGGCATGAGCACTGGTGGTTTAGCCAATATCTCTTTGATTTGGTCAAATGCCTTTTGACAATCATCATCCCACATGGTGTGGTCTGTTTTCTTGAGCTTCTTGAAGATAGGCTCATAAATCATGGTGAGTTTCGATATGAATCGACTTATATATTGCACTTTTCCCAGGAATCCTCTGAATTCTTTTTCTGTTTGAGGTTGTGGCATTTCGATCAGAGCCTTGATCTTGGAAGGGTCTATTTCTATACCTCGTTGGCTAACAACATATCCCAGGAGTTTACCCGATGTTACTCCAAATGCGCACTTCTGAGGATTGAGCCTCATGTTGTACTTTCGTAGCCTTGCGAAAAATTTGCGAAGGTTTGCAATATGCCCCTCTCTATCCTTGGACTTGAAAATCATGTCGTCTACGTATACCTCAACTTCTTTGTGCATCATGTCATGTAAGAGTGTAGTTGCGGTGCGTTGATATGTAGCTCCGGCGTTGATTAACCCAAATGGCATAACCGTATAGCAATAGGTTCCCCATTGAGTGAGAAAGGCGGTCTTATACATGTCTTCTATGGCCATCTTAATTTGGTTGTAACCCGCATACCCATCCATAAAGGATAGTAACGCGTGGTCTGCGGTATTGTCCACCAATATGTCGATATGTGGTAGAGGAAAGACATCTTTAGGACTTACTTTGTTTAAGTCCCTAAAATCAACACAAACACGGATTCTCCCGTCCTTTTTGGGTACAGGTATTATGTTGGCTACCCAGTCAGAATACTCGGAAACTTTGATGAACCCAGCGTTGAATTGTTTATCGACTTCTTCCTTAATCTTGAGAGCCCATTCCGTTCTCATTCGACGAAGCTTCTGCTTCACAGGCTTGAAACCTGGCTTAATTGGGATTCTATGTTCGGCGATATCCCTGTCGATCCCTGGCATGTCTTTGTAGGACCAAGCGAAGACGTCTTTGAACTCGTGTAGGAGGTCTATGAAGTCGGCCCTTTCGGCAGAGCTCAAGTTAGTCCTTATCCTAAGTTCTTGGGGTTCTAGTTCGGTTCCTACATTGATGGGTTCGGTATTCTCTATTACTGGTCCCCCTTCCCCTTCCTGTAGTATTTCTTTGGCTATGTAGGGAGGTATTTCAATTGAGTCTGGGTCTTGGTCATCCTCAGTATCATCGTAAACAGAATTGCACTCAAGATAACACAAAGAGTAAGCAGAACCCGATTTATTCATATTAAAGTTTGAGAAACGTTGAAACAAAGAAGCCATCTGATCTCTGGTCAGTGGCGGTAAAGGGACAGTTGTTGGGACATTTCCCGAACTACTGTTACTATTTGAGGCTAAGCTAGGAGAAACAAAAGGAATGGGGATGACGACAGGAGGGGACTCCTTAGCGACTTCTCTAGACTCTGACTCTTACTCGAATTCATCGTCTTCTGGTTCTCCTTTGAACATCTCTCCTTCTCCAGTGGTGAGCTTGAAGAGTCTTCCTTGATTGTTGGTCCACTTGATTGATTTTCTCCATCCTTTCTGCTGTTTCGCGTTTGTTTCTGTGATTAACGCGGTAGGGTTGAAGTGATCATCTTGAAGTATCATGGTAATGATCTCATCCTGCGCGGCTCTAACAAATTGATCTTCTCCAAACAATAGACTAACAGCTTGTTCGTCTAAGCAAGGTGCTTGACGGGTTTTGACGGTAGGAACCGTTTCTGGAGGGATGAAGTAGCAATCGTGAAAGATCTCGATTCCGGCTAGCTTCCTTTCGAGATAATGCCAAGGTTCTGGAAATCCGTGAAAGAGTTCTAGACTTCCTTCCTTAACGAAGTATCCATTTAGGGTAGGGAGATAGGGTCGCATTTGGACTCCTACGTACTTACGGTTTTGAACTTGAGCAAGCATCTCGAGAAATTCCTCTTTGGTGGGTTTGTACCCTAGTCCAAGTGGTATCCTTTTTTAGTTGCCTTCCTTGTATGGTGCGAAGGTGTTTCTTCGGATAGGGTTCAAAGGCATTCCAGAGAAGTTTCCCTGGGATTTGAGTATATGGTTGACCACCAAGTTGGAGTAGGGATCGTAGTATAAGGGTGCCAATTCACTTTCTATGACGCTTATGCTTTGGAAGCCCCTAAGCTCATATACTGGATCCGCAAGGGCTTGATTGTTTGACTTCTTTTCGATTATTGCCTTGATGGGTGACGAAGTGATCGTCACCACTTTGCCATTTAGTGGGATCTTGATCTTGTGATGAAGGGTGGATGTCACCGCTTTGGAAGCGTGAATCCATTGTCTTCCTAGAAGTATGTTGAAGGAGGCTTCAATGTCCACTATTTGGAAGTTAACCTTTCGTTTAATTGGCCATGTGGCTACGGTTAGGTTAACGAGTCCTACTACCGTTCGTCGTGTACCATCATATGCGCGAACACCTTGATTGGTAAGGGTCCAATCCGACTCTTTCATGCCCAATTTGTATGCCTTTTTGAGGGGTATGACGCTGACCGTGGAGCCATCATCAACCAAGGTCATTGGCACATTCTTCTTTAGACAAATGATGGTGATGTAAAAAGTTAAGTTGTGACTAGCGCCAAAGGGTGGTAAATCTTCATCTGAGAAAGTAATAGGATTACTTAGCTTTGGTGATTCTTGGAAGACCAAGTTGACTACATCTTCTGGTGTGGAGTTATGTGCTACATTTAGTTTGGCCAAAGCTTGCAGTAAAGCTTGGCGATGTGGGAATGAGCTTGCTACTAGTTGCCAGACTGAAAGATCAGCCTTTGTCTTCTGTAATTGCTTGAGCAAATGATCAGTGAAGTCATCTTCGTTATCATTTGGTGTGACAACATTGGTTGGACCGTTTTGAGCAGTATTTTGATATGGACGCCCCAAACGAGTTAGGTGATCCACATCTTGGTCTTCACCATTTTGGACTATTTCTTTGACTAGGGAGTTTTCAATGAGATACTCGTCCTCGTCATCATCGGCCCATACTCCATTAATTGTAGCTAGTTCCCTCATTCTCACGACTTCATCTTCTAATTGCGTGATTTGGTCGACTAGTTTATCAACCACGGCGACTATTTCTTGCATAGTAGCATTTTGAGAGAAGATTAGTGGCACATGCTCCTTAGGTGTTGCGTTGGGGTCATGTAAAGTTGTCACCATATTTTCTAATTCCCAGACTTGCCTATCCACACTCCTTGCCCATGTGATGAAGTCGGAAATGGTAGGGGAGATGGTGGAGTAAAACCCTTCATTCTCGATCACGTAGATCTCATCTTCAATTGGAGAAATGAGGTGTGAACATTCTAAGGTAGATTCTTCACTTGTGATCACTAGAATCCCAAGAGGGTTCTGAGTGTTGTTGGGTTTACCTCCCGGCGGTATTGGTAGTCGACCATCCTCAATCATGTCTTGAAGCACATTTTTCAATTTGTTGCATTTTTCTGTGTCATGCCCCTTGCCCCTATGGTATTCACAGTACGAGTTCTCATCCCAGAATTTGGATTTCTTTTCGGGTTCGGGAGTAGGTCCTATGGGTTGGAGTTTGCCTTGTATCATTAACCTCTTAAGAGAGTTGGAGTAAGTGTCCCCAAGATTTGTGAATTTCCTTGGTGGGGTACTTTTCTTGGATGGCTCGAGAAGGTTAACCTCATCGGTCTTGCTAGTGGAGCCGCATGAACGACTTGTTGAGCCTTGATATCCTCGACCTACCGTTTTGGACAAGAGACCTTTACGGATGTCATCTTCAATCCTTGTTCCGAGTACGGTTAAGTCCTTGAAAGTTTTGATGTTTTGGTATCTCAAATGATTGGCATAGATGGGTTTGAGATTGTCCACGAACTTCTCTACAAGGGTAGCCTCATCCGGGCGTTCAACTAGTTGGGTACTAGTCTTCCTCCACCTACTTAGGAAGTCGGTGAATCCTTCTTTGTCATTTTGGGTAAGAACCTCTAAAGTGCGCATGTTAACTTGGATCTCAGCATTATCCGCATATTGCTTAGAAAACTCGATTGCGGCATCTTCCCAAGTGGCGATCTTCTTGTGTTCTAAAGAGTAGAACCATTGGTTTGGGATGGTGTCAAGAGATGAAGGAAAGATCCTTAAGAACATCTCGGGTTTAATGCCTTTGATAGACATGTAATCCTTGAAGGCACGGATGTGGTTCAAAGGGTTTTCGTGCCCCTTGAATTTAGGGATATCCGTCATATTGAAGTTGGTTGGCAATTTGGAATTGACGGCCTCATATTTGCGATTATTCTCCCTATAAATGTCATCCTCTTTAAGATACATCAATTGCTCCTCTAAGTATTGGAGCCTTTTCTCAGCTGTAGTTACACCCATGGGAAGGCTGTCATCCCTGAAGTCATTCACGAATTCATCAACGACTTCACTTTCTCGAGGAGGAATCCTTGTTTCTACGGCGTAGATTCGGACCTCGATGGTGTCAAGGCGATCATACACTTGGTCTTGGGTAACTTGGATTTGAGCTAGTGCGGCTAGGATTCGATCATTACCATCTTGAAGTTGATTTGAAGTTCACGTCACTTGTTTCAGGCATCTTGGAAACTGGATAAGAGATCGACAACGAATCAAAACACGATCGACCATTCTAACACGCTTGCTGAGAGAAGAAATGTTTTGACTGGTGAAGTGGGTATGTGCCACTTGTCTTGAGTGAGCTTTGAAGAAAAGACAAAGTTTTGAAAATGTGTATCCTAGTCAACTATAGTGTAGTTGTAGGAGTGGACTCGAAGTGAGGTTTTGAAATGGGCTTGGGCTCGAATTTTGACTCGACAAACGGACAGAGTTTTGACTGGGTTTTGCGCTAATTAATGACCTTTTCGAAATTTTCATTTAAAAAATGAGTTTTGATTTTTTTACAAAAATCGTCATGGTTTCGTTTACAAATGGTGATCACGTAAGGTACAAACATTTATACAAGCATTATAACGGGATGTTGAGTGCATTTAAAAGGGTTTTGGTTTAAAGGGTGAGTTGCCATACCGAACAATCAAACTCGAAGTCTGTGGAGAGGCTCGCACCAAACAAGAGTAAGGCCGATTCCTAGTCCATTTCCTCAAGTAGTGAAGGTCCTTGATACAAACAAGAGTAAGCATCATGGTATGGATGACGTCAATCGCTATCCATCCTTAGGCCCAAATAAGAATTAGGACCGTTTAGACGGGATGATTGGTCGAATGGGTTGGGTTGGGCCTAGGAAGGCCGAATGAAACGATCTAGGAAGACCGAGTTATGAAAACCGACAATTGTCTTATACAAACTATTCCCTAACCTTGTTCAAGTTTCACCCTTTTGGCTACACGTAAGTGTATTGTCCTCAGCGGAGTCGCCAAACTGTGGACAATGGGCCCACGGGGGCGCTTGGGAGGAGAACAAGCGTTTGCATTTTGTGGAGTCGCCACCAATTTATTGTGGAAAATTGGAAACCGTTCAAATACCTCGTGTCATGTCAAGACACAAAGTAGTGACATGAACACCAAGAACTCGTTACCCTTAGCATTCTATGTCTAGAATGACTCTCGTGGATGCCAATGAATACGGATGTTCACAGAGATCTGGAGTAAGGGGTGAGGGTACGTATTAGGAAGCTCTTTTGATCAAACACCTAATCCCGCCCGCCTCGGTAGCGGCCTCTACTAATGATTAGGGACATCGTCTATACTCGATATATCGTCGATTATATGCATGCAATGCAACATCCAAGTTTTAATCCTAACATGTGAAGATTAGACTAAGTCGGTTAACACGTAATTTAGCATACAATTAATGTCGAAGCAGGATTTAGTGCTCAATTACATGTGAAGGCATACAAATGATACAAGAAACATGACAAATACAATAAATAAAAATGAAAATTACAATAATTACACTGGGTTCATTTGATTTGTGTCGAAAATACCTTTAAAACGAATAATTTGAGAAAAAGAATAACATAAAGAATTAACAAATAGATCAGTAGGCGATAATACGATTAATAGTCAATTATACGTAAACTAATTAAACAGGTCAAGGCAGAGCGGAAGTTCAGAGACAGAAATCAACCTGGAACAGGCGCAGCAGGACTGCGCCCTTTTGAAGAGGCGCAGCGGTTACTGTGTCCGTTCCAAGGGTGAGTTCTGGCTGTGAAGCCGGAACTGCAAATCGTTAATATAAATTGGTGAATTTAAGGATTGATTAATATATTTGACCGCGCCACCTGCACGCCAGGCCAATCTGTGGACATGCAGCGGTCTTTTGAAAACCACGCTCGGCGGCGTAAAGATGCTTTCGACCGGATCGTTTTAGATCGGTCGGTTTCGTCTCGGTAAGGGTCTCGAAACAATTAGAGATGTTCGGAGTCGACACCAAGCATTTGTGGGATGCCTGAAACCCGTTTGAATTCCACTTTATACCTCGGTCAAATCGAAGCACAAAGCAGCGTTTGACATAGGTACTAAAGATAAGGAAATCGTCCATCTTTAGCATTCTATCTCTAGAATGACTCTCGTACGCCCTGGATAAGGTTGTCCACTATCCAATGTTTCTGAGTAAGAGGTGAAGGTACGTATTGGGAAGCCCTTTAATCAGACACCCGATCCCGCCCGCGTTAAGCGGCCTTTACTGATCGATCTTGGTTGGTTGAATGCAAAAGTTGATAAAACGGTTTAAATGCATGAATGCGCATCCAAAGATTTAAATCTAACATGTGAAAGCTTTCTAAGTCGGTTAGTTTAATCCAAGTATCAAGTATAAGATGTCGAGTTGGATTAACGGTTGATTTGCATGCAAGACGGAAATTAAACATCCATTTACCGTATTAGGTTTAGGGTGCATAACATGATCCATTTGTCTTAGTAAGGCATTTTGCAAATATGGTTTTGAATAACCAAATAGTCATCTGATCCGTCCTATATCCGGGTTAGCCGGAGTCGGGATCGTCCTAGACTAATGCTGGAAGGAAACAGGCCCTGTGCCAGACGGTTATAAGAGGCGTGAGCCAGCCGGCGGTGTAAGGGGCCTCCCTCTGGTTTTGAAAATGAGAAAGAAAAGGCCTGCTTGAGGCGCGAGTTAGCCAACGGTTGTATGCCGTGTTCTGACTTTTTATAAAACGTTATAAAACGTGTTGAAAATGGGTATTTGAACCCGGTTTGATTTTGAAAGGGTCGTTTCGACCGCATTTGTTGATTTGAAGAACTAGACTCGAATAATCATCATTATTTGATAATATTCGGCGTCGGGTTCGATTTGACAAACTTGACATGAATAGTTTTGAAAAGTGATTAAGGACTAATTGTTTTAAGTCCGTTTTGAATGTAATTAGTCGATACTCGTCATCGTACCCGGGTTAAAATCCGGCATGGTATGTAGAACCAAGGATGATTTTGTGTTGGTGACTAATATGTTTATTTGAAAATGTGAGGAAATGAAATAAAAGGCTTTAAAATACCTTCTAAATGTCATTAACCAAATATTATCACCGAAACACAGATTTAACCGTCATGGTATGAAGAACCAAGGGTGAAAAATGCTTTATGGTTAAAACATGTGAAATGAAACAAAAAGGTTTCGAAAATACTTGAATTGGTAAAAACCGATTACAAATATGAAAGATGGATTTAGGGAAATGACGAGAACAAACACGGTTGATTTCTGGTCTGCATACCCCATTTAGGCGCGAGCCTGTTGGCGACCTAAGGGGCTTCTGCCTCAGACCAAAAATCAGTTTTGGCTCGTTTATTCCATGTTTTGGTTCATGTTATGCATGTTTTAGCATGTTAGAGTCATGAAAGAAATGAAAACATAATAAAATAGGATTTTTACACCCTCATACTTACATGTTTGGTTATGGCGAGTGACCGACGTAAGTGTAACAACTCGTTTGATCGGAAAAAACTCGGTTTAAAACCGTTTTGCTAAGTAAAAGAGTGTTTTAAAAGTTTAGTGATGGTGTAGTGGTCGAAGTGGTAGTTCGAGTGGTTTAGTGCACGATGACGGTACCAAACAATGTGTAAGGCTCGTGTTTACGATCGGTAGGTCGTAAATACGCGTCGGATTGTGAATTTAGAAGTCGAGTCGAGAATTTTAAGGGAGAAAAGAGGGGGCGGACACTCGCGTAAGTCTCAAATGGGTGGCATTTGAGGGGTATTTATAGGAGAATGAGTGGTTGTGTGAGTTTTGAGCGATGTGGCAACCTGGGCTGCACAAAAAGGCGCGAGCCACGTCGCGGGTCTTCGAGCTGTGTTGTCGCTTTCACAACAAACGCAATCATGATTTGTTCTATCCTAGGTTTTGTAGTCACATGTTTGGTACTTGACCAACATGAATCCGGGAAAACTTAGCATAGAAGGCTTTGAGATATTTTGTTTTTGTGGTTGACTCGGTTTGACTCGTTGTTGGAGTCGGGATTTGAATTTTCGAGTCGGTTTTTGGTCCGGTGTCGGTTTTGACTCTAGTTAGTGTCATTGCGACCCCGTCGCCGTGCATTAAACACTCCAGGTATTTTTGAAATGTTTTGAGATGTTTTATTTTCGAAATCGTTTTAAGTTTTCCGACGTAAAGTTGTACACAAACTGTCGATCAAACGCCGCGATTCCAAAACATGTTGTAGTCCGATAATCATCGGGTGTTTGTTGGAGTCTCAGCAGATACTAGGTATCTACAGAGCCCCCACTTTGACTGAGGCTTAGACAGGGCAAAAGCCAAAGTAGAGCCCCCAGGTCAATCGAAGATTACAACCTGAAGACCCAAGCGACGTCGAGGTGGCTCAAAAGGATTCGGGCCAAGGACCTGCCGTCGGGAAGAGCGACGCCAAGGCGAATCGAGGGTACGAGTCAAGGGCCTGTCGTCGGGAACAGTTTAGAGTCTGTCGATTGTCCGTGCGGGTTGTTTAAAGTCTGTTAGACTACATACAATGGCTCGCTAGCCATAAGAAGGAGTCATACCTGAGGCATCTTCGGATATGTCCTTGCGCGTTTGCGGACAAAGGCTCGCCAGCTGTGGTAAAGGAATGTACCCGAGGCATCTTTGAGATGTATCCTTGATGTGTTTGCGGACAAAGGCTCGCCAGCTGTGGTAAGGAAATGTACCCGAGGCATCTTCGGGGTGTATCCTTTAAAGGTTGCGGACAAAGGCTCGCCATCTGTGGTAAGGAAATGTACCCGAGGCATCTTCGGGATGTATCCTTGAATGCTTGCCGACAAAGGCTCCCCAGCTGTGATAAGGAAATGTACCCGAGGTATCTTCGGGATGTATCCTTGAATGTTTGCGGACAAAGGCTCGCCAGCCAATGGTAAGGAAATGTACCCGAGGCATCTTCGGGATGTATCCTTGATGTGTTGCGGACAAAGGCTCGCCAGCCAAATGATACGGTCGGTTAATGGACCTATGGGAATAGCCGCGTCGAATGGGCTTGTTTTGAAAGTAGCGAACTCGTGATGTCGCTGGGGAAATAGTGAGTATGGATTCTCACTATCACTGTTTTTGGAATGAGTGGGTCCTGCGAGGAAGCCCCCTACTGGTATTTGAAGGAATATCGAATTTGGAATCTTCACCATTCGTTTGTTTGAATTTGCACTAGCGGTTTTGATCGCCGTTTGTTCTAATTTTGAAGGAAAGTAGCAAATTTGAGTTTGCTATTGCGTTTGAAATGACGGTTTATATGCCGCCGTTGACATTTGATGGAAAATAGTGAATTTAGAATCTTCACTATTGATTGAAGTGACGGTTTATGTGCCGCCGTTGATATTTGACGGAAATAGTGAATTTGGAATCTTCACTATTGATTGAAGTGACGGTTTATGTGCCGTCGTTGACATGTGATGGAAATAGTGAATTTGGAATCTTCACTATTGATTGAAGTGACGGTTTATATGCCGCCGTTGCTCGAAATTTGGAGAAATAGCGGTTTTTTGAATTTTTCGCTATTATTTTTGGAATTGACGGTTTTAATTGCCGTCGTTCAGATTTTGAGGAAATAGCGATTTTGAATTTTCGCCATTATTTTTGAAGTTGGCGGTTTTGATCGCCGTTTGCTTGAAATTTTTTGAAAATAGCGAATTTGAATTTTCACTATTTGGTTTTGTTTGTTTTTGAGGAAATGACGACATTCAATATCGTCAACGAAAATCCGACTTTGTTGATTGGAAATTGGGCCAAAGCCCAAATTTCGCTGAAAAGGCAAGGGAGAGGCCTGGTTTAGGCGCGAGCCATCTGGCGATGGAAGCCGGCTTCCCTATTTTCTGTTAAAAAGACGCGAGGTTGAGCTGCGGATAATTATTCATCTTCAACCTCAAAATCTCGCAAAATCGCCATTAAAAGACCTTCTAGCTTGCTTTCACTTGTGCCATTGTCAACAAATGTCATCTCAAGGTAAGTATTTCCTCTTGAATCCATTCAAATTGTTGATTTTTAGCTTGATTGAATTAGGGCGAAATTTTGCCCTAAAAATCGAATTGGGCGTTTTTGATTGAGCCATTTTCGAGTGAAATTGATGTTTGCATTAGGTTAGAAACCTGTTTAGGAGCATAGGGGTGCTTTTAGTTTGCATTTTTGTCCTCGTTCCCGCTCCCTATGTTCGAAAAACGTGAGTGAGGCGAGAAACCGTCTCATTTCACAATGCCAAGTTTATTTGCTTGGGTAGTCGGTCCCACTAGGTTGCATTGTAGTTGGGAAAAACCCGTGTTTGCCATCTAAGGACCTTCGTTGGATGTTTGTGGGCAAAATTGGATTTTTGCCTTTTGCGACGGTCTTACGTCTGACCAAATAAGCGCCTGTTTGGGGTTGAATTGAGTTAGTTTGCCTTGAAATGGACCTTATTGGTATTTTAGGTCACCTTGAGGCGTGATAAAATCACATTTGCCTTTTTGCGGTCGTTTTTGAATTTTTGACCGGTTTGGGCTCAAATTAGCGTGTGAATTGCCTTTTTGAGCCTTAGAAAAATCCCCATTGCGTTGGGAATGTATTTTGGGTTGTTGGCGGACCTTGTATGGGTCTTGAAATGCTGTTTTTGTGGTTTTGACTCGTCTTTTGCTTGAAAAGAGGGGCGAGTGGTTTTTGTGTTTTTTTTTGTGAATGGTTTGGGGCGGGCTTGCCCCTTGTTTTTGTATTGCAGGTTGTGTTTTTTTTTGTTTTTGGGTTTATCCATTTCATGCCGTCGTAATGCCGAAATTTCGGCTGACGTTTTTTGTTTGTAGGAGAGTGTTCGGGGCAGGCCGAGTCTCTTGCTGTGATTTTTGAGAAGTTGTTTGGGTCGGGCCCGGTTAGTACTCCGGTTAGCACGCCCGCCGTGGTTGTGGAGGACGTTACTGAGGAGGAGAGACCTCCTGAGCAGACTGTTGGGGCCTCAGGGGTCGTCGAGGAGCGTGAGGAGCCCGTTGTTAGGGCTGTTAGCACCGGTAGAGCTCAGACTGGGGCTGAGGCGAGTACCTCTGGGAGGAGGGTTTCTTCGAGGGAGCGACGTCCTCGGGCGACTAGGCAGACATTGCGGGACGTCAACAGGGTCGCTGAGTTGGGCCCTATCCATCAAATTGAGTCTCGCGGCTATAAGAGGCGGAGAGCAGAGACAGCCGAGTACGATGCTGACGCCGCGAGCTGGAGAGCCAGGCGAGTTACGGCCCCGCGGGGGTTGCTTTTACGGGCGGCGCCTGAGTGGGCCAATGGTTTTGACGGTAGCCAGTTGTTGTTTCGACTGGACCGACACCTTTCCTACCGTGCTCACGAGGGCATGGTGAGTCGCATTCCCTGGTTGAATTTTGTCATTTTTGAAGTGTCGAGCCTAAATAGGCATTCTGACGTTGTCTGTTTTTGATTTCAGGAGATCGGCACCATGAGGACTTTCTCGGGCTTTTCTACCTGCTTGGGTCTTTACGACGTTCTCCGAGCCGAGTCGAGGGCGTTGATAGAGAAGTCGGCTTTTGAGCCGTTGGTGGCCGCTTGGCGGGACATTCACAGGTCCTCGATTAGGTCAAACCTGTGTTTGATCCGCACTATATTGGATCGGTATTGGGATACGACGTCATCGTTCCACATAGAGTTCGGGGAGGTCGGCGTGACTTTAGAGGACTTCGCCATGGTATCCGGCCTTCCCTGTGGCGAGCTGCCTATTGAGTTTACCGCGACACCGGAGAGAGTGTCTTCTCCTGCGGTCACCGCCTTGATCGGTACTGCTTTGCCGGAGCCTTCCGACGTCACTCTGTACCTGATTGCGAGTTCCTACGTGAAGGACCACTTCACTGAGAGGGTGGCAGGTGTTGTTCCGGCGCCGTTGGCGAGCCCGGAGGCAGAGGTTGAGGCCGGCGCGAGGGCGGCGCGGCTGTGGTTGTGGTACTTCTTGGGTGCCACGTACTTTGGTGACTAGGGCGAGCACTTGTCGACCAAGGTGATTCCTCTCCTCACCGACCTTGACACTTTGGGTCGGTTTGACTGGGTTACGCCGGCTTTGGCGAGTTTCACCCGGTACTTGCACGCGGCGGTGCGTCCGGAGACAGTGGGAGCGGGTAGTGCTCCTGCTCTGGTTGGTCCCGGCCTCATATTTGAGGTACTAGCGTTTTTTTTGTGGTAGTTTTTTTTAGTTTGATTTTGGCAATTTTTTTGAGAAATTGGCTGATTTGTGTTTGCTGTGTTTGATTACAGGCTTGGTTGTATGCTTATTTCACTCCTCTGCATCCGGGGACTACAGACGGTGTTCCCTCGGCTTACCCTGCTGTGAGGGGTTGGACGGTGTCTCGGAAGAAGTCGACCAAGTCGACTTACGAGGACTGCAGGCGTCGCGTGAACAAGCTTCGGGTCGCTGATGTAAGTTCCCGCCTTCTTTCCCTTCTCCTTTATAGAAATAGATAGAGATAGGATGATTAGGTAGCTCATGAAGCCCCCAGTTAGCTGAATAGCTTTGCTTTGGATGCAGTTTGTTGGGCGGCCTTGGGAACACTACACGGGTGTGCCGGCTGCCATCAGGGAGCGTTTGCGGCCTCGCAGCTCCCTGCGTCTCTACTTGGAGACGGCGATTGAGCCGGTTTGGTAATTGGGCGAGCGTCTAGTTCGCTAGTGCTTTACCGAGACTTTCGTCGTGCCGGTTGACCCGCCTGGGTTGTTGTTCCAGGAGTCGACCCCTGACGAGGTTGAGGAGCACCTTCACGGTCGGGGAGGTGAGGAGTTGTTGCTACAGGACGCCGACTACGAGACCTTCCGGTTGTCGAGGCTTGCTTGGTACCCGACCGAGGTATGTTTTCCTCTTTTCTTTTGTTTTCGTTGCCTCTCTTGATAGGAGGGTTTGTCATTTTTGATGTGGATCCAAGTGGCAGAGAGTCGACCCGCTGATGAGGACTCAGCCCCCAGCTTTCCCGACGGAGACCACTTTTGAGGGGCCGGGTGGCGAGGAGCTGCAGTTGCGCCTACCGGAGCCTGCGGTGGTCGAGGTGGCCGATGCCGGCATGGAGTGGAGGTTGACTGTTCTGAGGGTGAGTTCCTGACTTGAACATTCTCTCCATTTATACTTTGCCTTACATTGTTTTGAAGGACATTTTTGTTTTGTAGGTGACGACTGTTAGTCACCAGAACTTGTGGCGGATGGCTAACCGCTGGAGAGCGCTTGCTGGTGACCTGGCTACGAGGGAGGCTCGGCTTTCTCAGGTACGTTTTGTGTGTTGTATTTCGTGCATTTGGTGTTGTGTTTCAGGTTTTTAGATCTTGAGGATCTGTTATTGTGTTTTGTAGGGCACTGCGGATCCGGCGGAGCTTGCTCGGGTCCGTGCTGAGTTGGAGGCAGCCAGGTCGATGATCGAGGCCCAGGGGTTGGGGATTACCCGTCGAGACCAGGAGTTGAGGCGTCACGAGGACGCGTTGCGGAGCCGAGACGCGGAGATTGCCTCTCTGAAGGCTCAGTTGGCTGCAGCGGAGGAGCTTCACGTCGAGATGGAGCGTGAGACGCTGGAGAGTTCCCCGGAGAGGGAGTCTGAGCTGGTGGTGGTGTCTGCGTTGGCGGCGACTCCTAGTGAGACCAGGACTGGTCCTACGGGAGACGTCGAGTAGTTGTTGTAGTTTGTCCGTGTCTTGGACTCTTGTTTGTACATATTTACATTTTGCGTGAGGCGGTTTGTATATATGTGTTTTTGGATTGTGGTTTGTTTTGTGATTTTTGGCTTTTAGTGTTGTGTTTCGGGGGAGCACTGTCGGCTGTTGATTCTCCTTTTGCTTTGCACCCAGTTCCTGCATCGTTAGCTGTAGAAAACAGGCAACAGATAGCACATAGGCAAAAACGTAAACACGTAGAAGCATTTGGTTGAAAACACGTAAAGCATTTGTTTGAAAATCAAAATTAACCAAGATGACTTGAAGTTAAAATTTGAAATTTTGAAAATTCCGTGACAAATCGTCGCGTTTGGAATTCAAAAGGAATTGATTTGAGAATTTGAGCAATTAACTCATGTCGTGAATTAAATTGCATCGAAATTTTTGAAAATTGACTCGGAATTTGAGCAATTAACCGTCAGGAAAGAATTTTAGAAAAGGATTTTTGCGAGTATATTTGGCTTTTGATGTCAAGACTCGAATTTGTTAGTGCTTGAATTTTGAGGAAAATTGATGTCGTGTTATCAATTTTCGATTTTGATTTTTCCCGGAAAATTGCGAAAAAACCGAAAATTTTTCGACATTTCGACTGACATGGAAACGATCCATCGCGGATCGGGGCGACTAGCCCTTCCCCCCTTTAAAAAAGAAAGCAAAATCCGTATGTTTAAAGCTACGTCATGGAAACCGTGTCGGATTTCGTAAAACGCGAAAACAAGGAAATGTGAGTGTGAGGAAACACAAAATTTCCTGAATCATCCCGAAGAGGCGCGAGCTTCCTGGCGGGAGGTTTGAGGTTTCAGGAGAAAACACATGTTGAAAGAGACAAGTCAACAGCGGGAATCCTGGAGAAGCCTCAAAGAGGCGCGAGCAGCTTGGCGATGGAAGCCAGCTTTCCTCTTTTTCTGAAAAATGCGCTGATCATTTCGTATAAATAGGGACGTTTGCGCTTCATTGTTTCATCATCCGAAACACAAAAACATCTCTACAAAACCTCTTCTTCTTCCACAAAAATATTTCATGGATGCTTTTGAGAACACATTGCGACAATGGTGTCCGGATTTGTCGCCTCCCGAGAAGTATCAACTCGCTTGCATGGGAGTTGGTCAATTGTTGGTGCTTCGTCAAGTCAAGGTGCAACCTTCATTTCTTGAAGCATGTTCTCGGTTTTGGGATTCGAAACATCATGTTTTCGTTTTCCCGAAAGGCGAGCTTTGTCCTCTTGCCGAAGAAGTTGGAGCCATTGGTGGGTGGCCGGGTTGTGTTCCGGTGCTTCCTCCGACTCGGTTGTGCTACAAGGAGAAATTCCGTTCCATGTTGGGCTTATCAACAAGCAAAATCAACTTTCTTCTTGTTCCACATGGTGTGGATATGTTGGCTCTTATCAACATCTTTTCAAATCGATTAGATGCTAATGTCTCGGAGGTGGCTAAGAGAAGGGCTCTTGCATTTTGCCTTGTCCATGTGTACTTCTTTGTTGATGTCTTGAAGAAGGAGGGGCCAAGATGCCATGGTAGCATGACCCTAATCCATGTGATTGAGCAAATGGAGCATGGTAGAGATCCATCATGGTTGGTGCTTGGAGAGATTATCCAAGCTTTGGACAAGGAAGACTCTTGTAGAGAGGCTCCCTCTTTCGGATCGCCAAGGATCCTTCAAGTGTGGCTATTGGAGAGGCTAAGGTATGTAGAGCCTCCGGTTGATCCTTCTTCTTACTCCTTCCGTCACCTTACCATGAGGAAGAAGTTGTACCCGGATAGTTTTGCTTCCACCGAGGCCTATTGGGCCGCAAGGTTGGCGGAGGAGAATGGTCCTCATATCCGTTGGGTGGTGCCGTGGTGGCACTTGAGGTCCTTCACGGGGTTGCCCGCTTCGGGTGCTAGTCCTCGTTCTTTGATGGTGGTGGGCTTGAAGGTTGTTTCCTTCATTCATCCCGAAAGGCTCATGAGGCAAATGGGGTGTCAACAAAAGGTGCCCGCTCAAGATACGCTTGTCCAAGAGAATGTGTTCCGGAACTCCGAGTTCGTGGAATTCTTTGAAAGGTGGTGGGCCACTCGGCCACTTTGGGAGGTGCCAAACCCCGCTGGCACGACATGGGTGACTCCCGCTTATGTCAAGTGGTCACGTGCACCGTCCTTGGAAGAGAGATCCAAATTTCGTAAGGACAAGGTTGTCGATTTGAAGTATCGAGAGGTTGGCAAGGCCAACAGTGCCTTCTTTGAGGAGTATGTTGATGGAGCTACCCCCGATGTGATGAGACCACCGAAGAGGAGAGGTTCCGGTCCCAAGAATATGGTGGGCCGTGCATTGCCCCTTTTTGGGTCGAACATGGGGTCTTGTGCTAGACCGGAGGCCGTCGCCGTCTTAGATCCGTTTAGGATCAGTTCCGAGGAGGAAATCCATGCTAGGCGGGCCAACAAGAAGAACAAGGGGAAGATGTACCCCGAGGGAAAAGACAAGGGTAGAATGGAAGAGTGAAGACCTCCATTACCCGTTTTATTATTATGTTGTATTATTGTTGTGAGTTTTTATTATGTTGTACTAGCTAGTTATTGTGTGTTTTGTGCTTGTTTTACTATGTGAGGTGTGTTAGTGGACACCTTAGCTTTGACAAGTTGTGGACTTGTCGAGCTTTATTTGTTGTTGAAATTGTAATCCTTCCCATTATTAATTAAATAAGAGGATTGCTCGTGTCAGAAATTGTGAACACTTGTTTTTTCCATCCATTTGGTGAAGGCAATTCGATTTGAATCGTCCTAAACAATTGCACTTGGGAAAGTGGTATTTTGTGGAAAGGGAGAAAGGCTCATTTTTTTATTTTTGTGGGAAAGGGAATGGTTTTCCCTTTTCTCTTTTTTTTTTTATAGGGATTTTTGTATGGGGATTTTTGTATTTGATTGTGGGAATGGTTGTATCCTTCTTGTGTAAGAAAGGACTGCCGACGTATCCACCTGAAGAGGTGAAATCAAACCATGATCGTAGTTCGAAGTATTCTGTGAATTTGAATTGGGTTTTGTGGTTGTATCCCTCAGGCATAAGAGGGACTGCCTACGTATCCACCTGAAGAGGTGAAATCAAACCATGCTCGTAGTTCAGGGGGTTCGTTTTTGGAGTGCAAATGGACGTTTCCTTTGACGGATCAAAGGACATTCGAAACGAGCAAGGTGCCGCAGCTTAGACTCGATAAAACATGCAATCTCAAATCAGATTGTATTGAGGAACTTGACTTGAAAAGGATTGAGGTCGATGCTAGTTGTAAAACTAGGCTAGGTTGTTGGTTGATAGGGTTCAAGGGTAGTATTTTCTGAGTTGGTCTAGGTTGGTCGGGTTTGTAAAGTCCTCCCCGTCTAGGTCACTCAGTCTCACTGCGCCCCCCGAAAGTATTTTCTTGACCAGGTATGGCCCGGCCCAGTTGGGTTTGAATTTTTCTCTCGGATCGACGGGTAATGGTGCTCGGACTGACTTGAGGACCAAGTCGCCCTCCCGGATGTTTCGGGGTTTAACCTTCTTGTTGAATGCCCGTTGTATACGTCGTTGGTATAGCTGGACGTTGTGCAAGGCGTTGTGTCACCGTTCGTCTAGAAGAGTGAGTTGTTCGTACCTTCGACGGGTCCATTCCGCCTCAGGGACTTGACTCTCCAGTAGGATGCGTAGAGATGGGACCTCTAACTCTACCGGTTGAACCGCCTCCATACCGTATGCTAGGTAGAAGGGTGTGGCGCCTGTCGGTGTTCAAACGGAGGTTCGGTATCCCCAGAGTGCGAATGGGAGTTTGCTCGGCCAATCGCGGTAGTTGTCTTGCATTTTCTTGATAATGGTAACAAGAGTTTTGTTCGCTGCCTCCACCACACCGTTAGTTTGAGGACGGTAGGGGGATGATCGATGTCGTTTGATCTTATATTTGTCCAGCAAAGCTTGAGTTTCCGCCCGGAAGTGAGAGCCTTGATCGCTGATGATTTCATGGGGTACCCCATATCGGCAGATGATGTTGTTTTGAATGAACTTGGCCACTTGTTTGGCGGTTAAGATTGCATATGACTGTGCTTCCACCCATTTGGTGAAGTAGTCGATGGCGACGAGGACGAAGCAATGCCCCTTGGTGCCTATCGGGTTGACTTTCCCGATGATGTCGATGCCCGAGGTTGAGAATGGCCAGGGTGACGTCATTGTGTAGTGGTATGTGTTGTATGTTGGCGAGGATTTGGCAATTGTGGCAATGTTTGACGTAGTTACGGCAATCGGCTTCCATGGTGGTCCAGTAGTAACCTAGACGCATGATTTTCCGTGTAAGCATCATTGCACTCATGTGAGGGCCACATTCTCCGTTGTGAACCTCTCCCATGACTTTTTTGGCTTTGTGATGGTCAATGCAAAGGAGGAGAATTCCTTGGGGTGTTCTTTTGTATAGTTGATTTTGGTTTATCACGAATTGTGATGCAAGTAAACGGATGGCTCTTTGTCCTCTTTGATCAGAGTTGGGAGGAAATTCGTTTTTGGTTTTGTAATTGAGGATGGCTTGGTACCAAGGTTCATCATAGCTTTCCTCATCGTCGATAATGGCACAGATGTGAGCTGACTCGCTCCGTCTTTCGACACATAGGGGTATTGATGTCATGTCGTTGGGTATGTTGACGAGCGCGGCAATTTTTGCCAGGGCATCAGCAAATTGATTTTCCTCTCGCGGCAAATGGAAGTAGTCGACTTGGTCGAAGAACTCGGCCTCTTGATTGATCTTTGCTCGGTAGGGAGCTAAGCTGTCAGATCGGATTTTCCATGATCCGGATACCTGATTGATGATGAGTGAGGAATCGCCATGGACCCTCAGTCTCTTGATGCCAAGTGTGATGGCTGCTTGTAGGCCGATGAGACATGCTTCATATTCAGCGGCGTTGTTGGTGACGGCGAAGTCCAGCTTGACCGAGATTGGAACGTGTTCTCCCTCTAGCGATATTAGAAGGATTCCTACCCCGAAGCCTCTCAGATTAGATGCGCCATCAAAGTATAGGTCCCATGCGTCGGAGTCGGCACAAAGGATGTCTTCGTCAGGAAGTGACCATGTGTCGGTCGTTGGATCCTCGTTGACGGGATATTCCGCCAGGAAATCAGCGACTGCTCTTCCCTTGATAACCTTGAGGGGTACAAACTTGAGGTCAAATTCGGACAGCATGAGTGTCCATCTAAACAGCCTTCCGTTTAGTACGGGTTTTTCGAAGATGTATTTAACCGGGTCCATCTTAGAGTAGATGTGGACCGAGTAGCTGAGCATGTAATGCCGCAGCTTCTTTGTTGACCATACTAGGGCAAGGCATGTCTTTTCCAGTTGGGTATACCTCGTCTCGTACTCAATGAACTTTTTGCTGATGTAGTAGATGGCTTGCTCCTCGTTGCCAACTGTTTGTGCGAGCATTGCTCCCATGGCTGCTTCGGTAACAGTCAGGTATAGGGATAGAGGAATCCCTGGTTGAGGTGGCATGAGGACAGGAGGTTTGGATAGGATTTCCTTTATCCTGTCGAACGCCTTTTGACAGTCGTCGTCCCAATCGGTGTTGTCGGAGGCACGAAGCTTCTTGAATATCGGTTCACAAATCATAGTGAGCTTGGCAATGAACCGGCTGATGTATTGGACCTGACAGAGAAATCCCCGAATCTCCTTCTCGTTCTTAGGCCGAGGCATTTGTTGAAGGGCTTTGATTTTGGTTGGATCAATCTCAATGCCTCTTTTGCTGACGACATGTCCCAAGAGTTTTCCGGAGGTGACCCCGAATGCACACTTCTGAGGATTTAGTCTCATGTTATATTTCCGCAGACGAGCGAAGAATTTCTGGAGGGCATTGATGTGGCCGTCCCGTTCTTTTGATTTGACGATCATGTCATCGACATATACCTCTACCTCCTTGTGTATCATATCATGTAGGAGAGTGGTAGCGGTTCTTTGATAGGTCGCTCCGGCGTTGATGAGACCGAAAGGCATGACCGTGTAGCAATATGTACCCCACTGTGTAGTGAACGCAGTTTTGTGCATGTCTTCCTCAGCCATCTTAATCTAGTTGTACCCGGCATACCCGTCCATGAATGATAGTAGAGCATGTTCGGCAGTGTTGTCCACCAGAATGTCAACATGTCGCAAAGGGAAGTCGTCCTTTGGACTCGCCTTGTTTAGATCCCTGAAGTCGACGCAAACCCGAATTCTTCTGTCTTTCTTTGGTACCGGCACAATGTTGGCCACCCAATCCGAGTGTTCAGACACTTTGATGAACCCAGCCTTGAACTGTTTGTCCACTTCTTCCTTGATTTTTAGGGCCCACTCAGGACGCATCCGGCGTAGCTTCTGTTTCACAGGTTTAGCTCCGGGTTTAATGGGTAACCGGTGCTCTGCGATTTCTCTGTCAATTCCAGGCATATCTCTGTAAGACCAGGCGCACACGTCCTTGTATTCATGGAGGAGGTCAATGAACTGTTGTCTTTCCGAGGGGTCCAGGGTTGTCCCTATCCTAAGTTCTTGAGGTGTATTGTCGGTTCCACGTTAATAGGCTCGGTTTCCTCAATGATGGGGGTTCTGGTTTCCCGCTTGTCAAGTTCTTTGGCTAAGTGAGGTGGGTAGTCACTCAAGTCAAATTCCTCATAATCATTCAGAATTGCATTGCAGTTAAAATGAGACGAGTCATAAGCAAACTTATCGTTCATTAAGTTGACACGAGCGAAAAGCTCGGAAAGGACAGACATCTCGTGGTCAGTCAGAGGCGACACGACAAAGGAAGTGGCCCCTGGAACAGGCTCCAGGTTGTCACTTTTCATGGGAGTGGGTGTGACCCTAGTAGACTCAACCTCTGAATCAGCCACGACTTTGTGGTAAAACAGTGGGAAGGGGACCTTGACTGGGGCATCAGGAGTGTTAGGAGTTATGAAAGACTCTGACTCCGACTCAGACTCAAACTCAGATCCTTCTTCACCTCCCTCCCTTAACATAGGGCCTTCTCTAGTTGTTATCTTGAGAATACGGCCTTGGTGATCGGTCCACTTGATGGTTTTCCTCCAGCCCTGGGTAGCTTTCTCCGGGTCAGTATCGGAGATCAAGGCGATTGGATCAAATTGATTGTCTTTCAGGGCGATGTTGATGATGTCCTCATAGTCGAGGTGTTTGATGTTATCTTCCCCGAAGAGGAGTGTGACAGCTTGTCCGTCAAGGCATGGTGACGGTTTGGACTCAGTTGATGCAGCTTCGATGTTGTCGGGGATAAAGTAGCAGTCCTGGAAGACTTCCACTCCCGGGTATCTAGCCCTTGCCACAGAGTCATAGACCGGCTCCGGAAAGCCGTGGTAGAGTTCAGACTCTCCATCGGGGACAAAGTATCCGTTGAGAGTCAGGTGGTATGGACGGAGGATAACTCCGTGCTTCTTGCGTTTTCGGATTAGGAGGTTCATCTCCCGGATGTCTTCATTGGTAGGTTCGTATCCCAGCCCAAAGGGAATGTTGGGGACCTTAGCCTGTTTCAAGGGAGGCAATGGGTCCTTTAGTGGATTGAGCGGCAAACCCGGGAAATAACCTTGACGCATCATGATACGGTTGATCGTGAGGTTGGTGAACGGGTCACACTCAGAGGTTGCCGATTCATCAGTTATGGCGTTTACGGCTTGGAAACCCCACATTTCATTGTCGTCCTCCTCAATAGCTTGGGAGGCTACCCATCTTCTCATAACTGCTTTAATTGGGGAAGCGGGGATCGTGATCGTTTTCCCGTTGAAGGGGACCCTGATCTTTTGTTGGGGCGTTGATGTGACCGCCTTGACGGCGTGAATCCAGGGACGTCCCAGAAGCATGTTGAAGGATGCGTCGATGTCAACCACTTGAAAACTGGTTTGTCTTTCTAGTGGCCCAGTTGCGATGGCCAAAGTGATTAGCCCAGCGACCTTGCGACGAGTGCCGTCGTAGGCGCGTACTCCTTGATTCGTTGGGATTAAATCAGATTCCTTGATACCCAGGCCTGTGGGCAGTTTTGAGAGGAATAACATTCACGGCGGAACCGTCATCCACGAGGACCATTGGTATATTCTTCTGGAGGCATTGTACGGTGATGTACAGGGCCAGGTTATGATTGGCTCTGAATAGGGGAATATCCTCGTCGGAGAAGACGACCGGGTTACTCAGATCAGGGACGTCTCTCGTCATGTGTGCCACTATTTCTTCTGGGGAAGAGGTGGAGGACACGGTTAACTTTCCCAAGGCCTGCAGCAAGGCCTGTCGATGCTCAAAAGACGTTGCAATCAGTTGCCAAATTGAGATTTCGGCTTTTGCTTTCTGGAGCTGTTTCAGGCTGAGTGTCCACCTCTGGGACGATTTGGTCATTCGTTGTTGGGACGACCGTTGAGTTGCTCGGATTCTGATAGGGACGCCCGGACCGGGTGAGATGTCCGATTTCCTTCGTCCGCTTTTCTTTCCCAGGGAGGATATAGACATCCTCAACATCATCCCGCCATATGCCGTTAATTTCAGGGTCTCGAGGATACCTTGAAGGGGTATTCCTCGGTGGGTAGTTCTTGTGGGGGACATTTTTGTGAGGGCGATTTTTATGGGGGTAGTTATTTTGAGGGTAATTTTCGTGGGGTCTATGCCAGAATGGTCGCGGGAGCAATCCATCCTGGGGTGGGTAGTTTTGAAGGCTTGAGGAATTCTCCCTTGGGCGCGGTGTTGGGGGATTGAAGATGAGCCGACGGTAGGCGTCGTCGAGTCGGGTGATTCTCTCAGAGAGGCTGGCTATGGCCTCTTCCACTTGCTGAAACATAATGAGCATGGTGGCAGCACTGAACACGAACACTCCGTCTGAAGGATCCTTTTCCAGAACATTCACCTCGTCGTCAATCGGCAAGATGAGATGAGAGCAGTTTAGGGTCGGCTCATCGTCAGAGATGGCGTGAATTCCCAGGGAATTCGTCTTGTTGTTTGGTTTAGTTGGTGGGGGTATAGGAAAATCTCCCTTCTCAATCATGTCTTGAATGAGGTGCTTGAGTTTGAAGCAATTTTCGGTATCATGCACTTTCCTCGATGATACTGACAGTAGGCTTTGGGGTTCCAAAATCGGGATTTCTTGGCGTCGGCAGGGTCCGGGGTGGGCCCGATCGGTTTTAACTTCCCTTGGTCCATGAGCCTTTTCAGGGCACTTGCATAAGTCGACCCTATGTTGGTGAACACTCTCTGGGGGCGCTCAGTTTTCTTGGCAGATAGTTCGACGAGGTTAACCTCATCAATCTTGTTTGTCTGACTGTAAGGGCGAGATCCAGTTGAGGTGGATCCTTGATAACCCCTCCCAGTGGTCTTTGCTAAGACACCCTTTCGGAGGTCGTCCTCAATACGTGTCCCCAGAATCTGCAGATCCTGAAAAGTTTTTATATTCTGATACCTCAGTAGGTTGGCATAAACCGGGCGGAGGTTGTTGACAAACTTCTCGACCAGAGTTCATTCGCTCGGCTTACTGACCAACTGAGTGCTCATCCTCCTCCAACGGTTAGGAACTCAGTGAACCCTTCCTTGTCATTTTGGGTTAGTACTTCGAGAGTACGGGTGTTGGCCTGGATTTCGACATTGTAGGCATACTGTTTGGCAAACTCAACTGCGATCTCATCCCAAGTAGTAAGCTTTTTTGGATCCAAGGAGTAGTACCACTGGCGAGGAATCGGCTCCAGAGAGGATGGGAAGATCCGGGTAAAGAGCTCTTGTTTGACCCCTTTAATGGCCATGTAGTCTTTGAAAGCACGGATGTGGTTGAGTGGGTCCTCCACTCCCTTGAACTTGGGCACATCAGTCAGGGTAAAGTTGTCAGGTAACTGATCCCCAACAGGTTCGAACCTTCGGTTATTTTCAAGGTGGATATTGTTACCCCGGGCTAGGAGCTGTTCTTCCAAGAGTTTTAGCCTCTTCTCAGTTTCAGTCAGAGGTTGGGTATTATGTTCCCCGATTTCCTTGTTCTCCAGGGCCTCGATACGCGTCTCGACGCGATCCAGAGTGACCTTAAGAGCGATAAGCAGGCTGGCTAGCAGATTAGTTGTGACATCTCTATTGTTATCATTGTTGTTGTGGTTGACAGACGAAGTTGAAGACGGGGCCATGGCTCTGAGGCAGAAAAACGGCTCACATTACAACTCCATCCGACACAGTTCCAAGACTGAACGCAGACAACACAGAGGACGAGACAAAGATCGACTCAACAAGACTGTAATACTCCGTATTTATGAGTCTTGGGGTACTCTATCGAGTAGGCCTTACTCTGTCGAGTAAGGGAGTTTTGCGAAATAAAATAGTTTCTGACCTGTTGGGTACTCGATCGAGTAACTACGATACTCGATCGAGTACGGGGGTACTCGATCGAGTACGGGGGTACTCGATCGAGTACCTGGGGTACTCGATCGAGTAGCCGGTTTACGGGGGTTGTTTTCTCGGGTTTTGTTAATTATGCGATTAAGGTATATAATCTTTTCGTCATTCATTCTAATCACTTTTCTAAAACCTAAATCACTGTGAGAAGAGAAAGCAAACTACGTTCATCACCTTAATCGCATTGTTAACAAATCCCGGAGCTTGGAAGGTCGGATTTCACCTGTCTTTACACCGTTGTAATCCTTGCGTCGAGGGTAAGACCTTTATACCGTTTTTATTATATTTCGTCAAAGTTAGTTAAACCCTAATTTTGGGAATTGGGGATTTTGGTGTGTTATGTGCATAGTAGTAATTATGTGCTTGTATAATTAGGAGGAGGATTCGTAGAGGAAGCTTTTTGACTTCAGCTGTGAGATCGTCTGACTATTGTGCTTTCCAGGTAGGGTTTCCCTACTCAGTATTACTTACATGTGGTGTGGTGTTGTCTTTGTAATTAGTATAATTGGTTGATTCAGACGATGTAGTGATTGTGATTGTGATTGTTTGTCTTTGGTTCTCGAGATGCGTTCTCGGCTGAGTGGAGTCACTTGCGGGAGTGGCTTCACGCCCTAGTTTCGCCCTTCGTGGAACCCGCCACGGAAGGGGATGTGCACATTAATGGGACAGGGTTATCGCTCGGTATGATGAGCGGGGCTTAGGTGGGAACGGCAGTGCGGTCCCCCATCGCGAGCTAGTCCGGTGGACGATCGGTGACGGAGATGGAGTGGAGTGCTTGATCGTGTATGATTGTTTGAGTTGTGTTGGTTCTTGTATTGTTGATTATATCACTTGTGTAAATAATCTCGACCCCGGTTAATGTTTTAAAACCTGCGGTGATCCATTCGGGGATGGTGAGCGAGATATTGAGCGGTATGACATGAGTACTGGGATAGCTGGGATTGCCACGATCGGATGATATAAGTCTTCCGTTTGTAGCTTAGTAGTTTTCATATACATTTCGATTAGTTCGATGAGACAAACCGTTTTGAGAACATGTATTAGTATTTGGTTTGGTTTTTGGATTGTAACCTTTCGCTAAAGTGTTACTATTTAAATGTCGTTTCATTATTGTTTATTTGATTATCATTGCCTCGGGTAACCGAGATGGTAACGTCCTTATACCTGGGTGGTCCTGGTAAGGCACTTGGTGTATGGGGGTGTTACAAAATGGTATCAGAGCGACGATCCTGAAACCTGTAACCAATGAACCCAATGAATATAGGGAGTCAATTAAAATGAACCCGGGGTAAAGGTTGTAGGAGCTAATGCAAAGGCTTGGGAGACGTCCTAAAGTCGCGAACTCGCCCTACAATTTTGAACCGGTCACATGGGGGGAATATCTGTTAAGTCGTATGTGTTGTTTGTTCGCTTGTGTGTAGATGTGATGAGGTGTGTTGAAAATGTTGGATGTTTGAAGTAGAAGTTGAGAATATGAATGAAATTGAAAAAATATATATATGTAGAACTATGTTGGAATGAGAAGCGTGTTGAACGATTACTATGTGGCATTAATAACATGATATAATTGTTTGTTAATCGCATGAGCAGTTGAGTAGCATAGTATGCATAATTAAGAAGTGATATCGTGTTTATAAGTTGTTTTACATGTTATAATATGTTATAGCATGCGGGTAGCATATTCGAGTTAGCATGACTCGATCGAGTGGGATTGACTTGATCGGGTGGGTTTTGACGTATTTACGACCAGAATCGAGTTTTAGGGTACTTGATCGAGTAACTAGGGGTACTCGATCAAGTAGGGGGTCACTCGATCGAGTAGCCTGGCTACTCGGTCGAGTATGTAAGAGGTCAGAAGGTCTGTTTGTGTTCTGGAGTCGAGGTACTCGATCGAGTATGGGAGGCACTCGATCGAGTAGCCTCTTACTCGATCGAGTAGGTTGGGACACTCGATCGAGTAGCACCTGGGTAGCCTGTTTTCGTGTTTTGAGGTTTAGTACATGTGTTTATGTCTACCCTTTCTTATATATAGCTTCAAGATGCCGCCTAAGAGAAACACTTACTATGCGAGAGATGAGGCCATGAATACTGATGATATTGTTAAGATGTTGGAGCACCAGAATGCTCTTACTGAGGCCTTAAAGAAAGTGAATAAGGATAAGGAGGTTGATCACTCTAAGATCAGCCTTTACATAGCTAGGTTCAACCCAAAGGAGTACAAGGGGACCGGGGAACCAAACCTTCTTGATAACTGGCATCGTGAGATGGAGAATATACTAGACCTGGTTCATTGTCCTGATGAGATGAGAGTAGAGCAAGCTGCGTTCTACCTGAGGGAGGCAGCTGGAGAGTGGTGGGATAAGGTGAAAGTGAGTTCCAGAGAGATGTATGCTAACCAAGGCTTACCTGCTATACCTTGGGATGAGTTCCGTAGGGCCATGAGAAAAGAGTTTGTGCCAGAGCATGTGAGAAGCAAGCTGAGAGAGAAATTCGATGGGTTCAAGATGACATCTGACATGTCTGTGGCTGAGTACTATAAGCAGTTTAATGAGAAGTCTAGGTATCTTTGAGGACATGGGATTGAGTGATGAGAATCGCGCTGAGGTTTGAGAGGGGTTGACCCTAAGATCATGGATAAGCTCCTGTAGGAGTCCTTACGATGTTAAGGACGCTTATGAGAGAGCCGGAGGGCCGAGAGGTTAGTGGAGATGGCTCAGGAGAGGTCTGGAGTTGAGAAAAGAAAGGCTGAGAGTGAGGGTGGTGGCCAATCTAGTCATAAGAAAGGCAACCACAATCAAACTAAGGGGTTTTTTGGGTCGGGGTTTAGTCTTTGGGGCTTCCTTCGGGCGTGGCCGTGGGGGTAGCAGTAACAGTTGGGGTATGACTTGCTTTGGCTGTGGCGGTGTCGGCCACAAGAGACATGAGTTCACGAGTGTGCCTGGAGATTTTCAGGGGACGGGTCGGGGAAGTTATTCTCAGGGACCGGCACAGAGTTATGCGAGCAACAGACCAAGTGGGTCATGGTCTAACCGGGGGAGCCAGAGCTATCAGGGTGGAGGTAACCGCAATGGCGGTAATTCTTATCAGAAACCAGCTACAAACAACAACAACAATCAGGAGTCGGGTGCTAAGCCGGCCACATCACCAAGATCTTGTCCGGGAGGTGGACAAGAAGACCGATTGAAAGTCTGTTCATGATGGACAAGAAAGCAGCTGAGGAGGATGCACATGTTATCACTGGTACCTTTCTTGTTAACGGATTCATACCTTTGTTTTGTTTGATTCGGGGGCTTCCCAGTCGTTTGTATCATCGAGTCATGTTAAAAGGTTGGGTTTGAGAGTTTATGAGTCTGTAAGTGAGAAAGTTTTTATACCTTCGGGAGAGTCTATATCTTGTGGAAGGTTGTTTAGGGATGTGTCTATGATAGTTGGGCAAGTCGACCTACCTGTAGACTTGCTAGAGTTTCCTTTTAACGGTTTTGAGATGATAGTCGGGATGGATTGGCTGGGAAAGTATAAAGCTAAGATAGACTGTCATCAAAAGAAAGTGTCTTTGAGAGGGCCTAAGGGTGTTAGTGTGTCTTATCGTGGGTTTTTAGTCAAACCCAAAGTTAAGTTGATTGCAGCTATCACGTTGAAGTCTTATCTGAGGAAGGGATGTCCTTTGATCTTGTGCCATGTGAGAGATGACCGGATAGAGAGTCCGACAGTTGGCGAGATACCAGTGGTGGGAGAGTTTGCCGATGTTTTTCCTGACGAGATTCCGGGGTTGCCACCGAAGAGGGAGATAGATTTCACCGTTGAGTTGAAACCGGGGACGGGGCCAATCTCTAAGGCACCGTACCGGATGGGTCCTAAAGAGATGGAGGAGCTCAGGAAGCAGTTAGATGATCTGATAGAGAAAGGATACATTAGACCTAGTGTACCGCCGTGGGGAGCACCAGTTCTTTTCGTGAAGAAGAAGGATGGGAGTTTGAGGTTATGCATAGATTACAGAGAGCTGAACCGAGTGAAGGTGAAGAAAAATTATCCTTTGCCAAGGATAGATGACCTGTTTGATCAGTTGAGTGGTGCATCAGTATTTTCCAAGATTGATTTGAGGTCGGGGTATCATCAAGTGAAGATTAGAGAGTTGGACATACCAAAGACAGCGTTCACGTCGAGGTATGGTCATTATGAGTATGTAGTGATGCCGTTTGGGTTATCTAATGCACCGGCCCTATTTATGGATTTGATGAACCGAATCTTCAGACAGTTTTGGGACAGTTCGTGGTGGTGTTCATCGATGACATCTTAGTCTACTCTAAGACTAAGGAAGAGCATGAGGAGCATCTGAGGATCGTGTTGCAGACGTTGAGGGACCATGAGTTGTATGCTAAACTGTCCAAGTGTGAGTTCTGGTTGGAGAAAGTTGCTTTTAAGGGCATGTGATCTCTAAGGAGGGAGTAGCTGTGGATCCGGCAAAGATTGAGGCAGGGACAAAGTAGGAAGCACCAAAGAATGTCGCTGAGATTAGGAGTTTCTTTGGTTTAGCTGGATACTACAGACGGTTCGTGAAAGATTTCTCCAAGATAGCTAGACCTATGACAGCTTTGATGAGGAAAGAGAACAGGTTTCGTTGGGATGAGAGTTGTGAAAAGGCGTTCCAAACATTAAAGAAGCGTTTGACCACAGCTCCTATCTTAGCATTGCCTGAAGGGATTGAGAAATTTGAGGTTTATACAGATGCCTCAAAGAATGGGTTGGGATGTGTGTTGATGCAGAACGGTAAGGTGATTGCCTATGCTTCTAGGCAATTGAAGCCGTATGAGGAGAACTACCCTACGCATGATCTAGAGTTGGGTGCGGTGGTGTTTGCTCTCAAGATTTGGAGACATTACCTTTATGGGGCGACCTTTAAGGTATTTTCTGATCACAAGAGTCTCAAGTACATCTTCACTCAAAAGGAGTTGAACATGAGACAGAGGAGAAGGATGGAGCTGATTGACGATTATGACATGGATATTATCTACCATGAAGGGAAAGCCAATGTCGTTGCAGATGCTTTGAGTAGGAAGAGTGTACACTCCCTGTGTACAGCTCTATCTTTGATGAGGTTGAGAGATGAGGTGGGGAAGTTTGGGATACATATGATTCCGAGAGGAGATGCTGTGGGAGATTTGACAAAGTGCGGCTGATCTTTATGATGATATTCGAGGTAAACAAGCTTTAGATCCTAAGATGGTTGAGTGGAGAGCTGGAGTAGAGAAAGGGACAGTGTCCCGATTTTCCATTCACACAGATGGTAGTTTGAGGTTTGATGGTAGGTGGTGTGTCCCTAATGATGAGGAGCTGAAAAAGACAATCATGACAGAGGCACATTGCACACCATATTCAGTACATCCAGGCGGAGATAAGCTATACAAGGACTTGACGAACACGTTTTGGTGGCCTGGGATGAAGAAAGAAACAATGAGTTCGTGGCCCGTTGTTTGACATGCCGAGAGTAAAAGGGGAACAAATGACGACCACAAGGTAAGATTCGGTCTTTGGAGGTACCTGAGTGGAAGTGGGAATCCATTTCTATGGATTTTATCGTGGGTTTACCAAAGAGTCAACAGGGTAATAACATGATATGGGTGATAGTGGATCGACTGACCAAGTCAGCTCACTTTGTTCCAATGAAAGATACATGGACTAAAGCACAATTGGCTATGGCTTATCGAAAGAATGTGCTTAAGTTACATGGAGTCCCTAAGGACATAGTGTCGACGAGAGATGTGAGGTTTATATCACGGTTCTGGAAAGAGTTGCAGGAATCTTTGGATACAACTTTGAAGATGAGTACAGCTTTTCATCCTGCGACAGACGGTCAGACTGAGAGAACAATCAAAACTCTTGAGGATATGTTAAGAGCTTGTGTGATGGACTTTGGTGGTAGCTGGGAACAGAGGTTGGATTTGATAGAGTTTTCATACAACAACAGCTATCACACTAGCATTGGCATGGCACCGTTTGAGGCTTTGTACGGGAGGAGATGCAGGAGTCCGATTTTTTGGGATGACAGTGCTGAGGTAGTAGTTCTAGGACCAGAGATGGTACATGAGATGGTTTAACAGATTAAGATGATCAGGGAACGGATGAGAGCAGCTCAGGATCGACAAAAGAGTTATGCAGATCTACATCGCCGGGATATAGAGTTTCAGGTTGGGGATAAGGTTCTTCTGAAAGGGTCTCCTATGCGTGGGGTTATGAGATTTGGGAAGAAGGGCAAGCTGAGTCAGAATTTCATAGGTCCTTATGAGATCTTAGAGCGAGTTGGGGAGGTTGCTTACCGTCTGGCTTTACCTGCTGCTTTAGAGAGAGTGCATAATGTGTTTCATGTATCGCAGCTGCGGAAGTATGTGAGTGACCCGTCACATGTGTTAGAGGCAGAGAGCATAGAACTAGATGAGTCTTTATCATATCTTGAGGTACCTAAGCAAATCCTTGACCGGAAGGTTAGGAAGACTAGGAGTGGTGAGACAGTGTTGCTTAAGATCCTCTGGTCTAACCACGAGACAGAGGAAGCTACATGGGAGGCAGAGGAGATCATGAGAGAACGCTACCCTTTCCTTTTTGATCAAGTATGTTTGGTTACGAGGACGTAACTTTGTTTCTTTTAGGGGGGTAGGAGATGATCGCAAAGAGTTTTAAGAGTTTTTATACCCTTTTTATGTTATGTCGGTATAGTTGTTGTTGTTGAGTCGGGAGTGTGGTAGTGTAAGTCTTTGTTTTGTGTTGGTTTGAACTTCGGGGACGAAGTTCTTTTTAAGGAGGGAAGACTGTAATACTCCGTATTTATGAGTCTTGGGGTACTCTATCGAGTAGGCCTTACTCTGTCGAGTAAGGGAGTTTTACGAAATAAAATAGTTTCTGACCTGTTGGGTACTCGATCGAGTAACTACGATTCTCGATCGAGTAGGGGGGTACTCGATCGAGTACCTGGGCTACTCGATCGAGTAGCCGGTTTACGGGGGTTGTTTTCTCGGGTTTTGTTAATTATGCGATTAAGGTATATAATCTTTTCGTCATTCATTCTAATCACTTTTCTAAAACCTAAATCACTGTGAGAAGAGAAAGCAAACTACGTTCATCACCTTAATCGCATTGTTAACAAATCCCGGAGCTTGGAAGGTCGGATTTCACCTGTCTTTACACCGTTGTAATCCTTGCGTCGAGGGTAAGACCTTTATACCGTTTTTATTATATTTCGTCAAAGTTAGTTAAACCCTAATTTTGGGAATTGGGGATTTTGTTGTGTTATGTGCATAGTAGTAATTATGTGCTTGTATAATTAGGAGGAGGATTCGTAGAGGAAGCTTTTTGACTTGGTGTGTGAGATCGTCGACTATTGTGCTTTCCGGGTAGGGTTTCCCTACTCGGTGTTACTTACATGTGGTGTGGTGTTGTGCTGTAATTAGTATAATTGGATGATTCAGACGATGTAGTGATTGTGATTGTGATTGTTTGTCTTTGGTTCTCGAGATGCGTTCTCGGCTGAGTGGAGTCACTTGCGGGAGTGGCTTCACGCCCTAGTTTCGCCCTTCGTGGAACCCGCCACGGAAGGGGATGTGCACATTAATGGGACAGGGTTATCGCTCGGTATGATGAGCGGGGCTTAGGTGGGAACGGCTGCGGTCCCCAACTGGCAGGGCTGGTCCAGTGGACAGTCGGTGACGGAGATGGAGTGGAGTGATTGATCGTGTATGATTGTTTGAGTTGTGTTGGTTACTGTATTGTTGATTATATCACTTGTGTAAATAATCGACCGGTTAATGTTTTAAAACCTGCGGTGATCCATTCGGGGATGGTGAGCAGATATTGAGCAGGTATGACATGAGTACTGGGATAGCTGGGATTGCCACGATCAGATGATAGAAGTCTTCCGCTGTAGCTTAGTAGTTTTCATATACATTTCAGTTAGTTCAGTAGACAACCGTTTTGAGAACATGTATTAGTATTTGGTTTGGTTTTTGGATTGTAACCTTTCGCTAAAGTGTTACTATTTAAATGTCGTTTCATTATTGTTTATTTGATTATCATTGCCTCGGGTAACGGAGATGGTAACGTCCTTATACCTGGGTGGTCCTGGTAAGGCACTTGGTGTATGGGGGTGTTACAAAGACGGGGTGACCGTGTGTGGTTCCTTGGTGCTGACTCGATTTATGACGTGACGGTGTTTTACCGAACCTTTGCCACGAGTCTAACATGACGGCGTGACGCCATTGGACGGGTCTCGTGATGAGACGACTCATAAGTAAAGACCCATAAGTACGCTTGCTTTGACTCGATAGACACGAGGCGGAATTGGAATGGTGGACTGAAGTTTTCGAAAATAGAAATTTTCAAAAAGATTCATTTGTCGCTTTAATGGGCGGCTTCCGAAGATAGAGATCTCCGCAAGTCGATCAGTTGAAAAGGGTTGTCTTAAGTTTATTTGAAAAAGACGGTTTGAGTTTGAGTCGGCTCGGAAAACAGTGTGTTGCTTCCCAAGACGGTTTTAAAATTCAAAATTGTATGTTTGGAAAATCGAGTTTGAAATGTTTGAAAAGGTCTCGGGGACGGTGTATGGTCCTCGGGATCCGAAAGTGTCTCGAGAAAAGGGTGTGTGCTTTTCTCGGGTTTTGAAAGAAAGCCATTGTCGACGCGAAACGGGTTAAAATCCGTGTCTAGACGCGGCGATTATAACGGCGTAAAAAGGTGATTTGAAATGGTTATACAAAACCGGGTTTGAAAATCGTCATTACGACGGCCTAGAAAGGCGTGTTGAAATGGTTATACAAAACCGGATTTGAAAATCGTCATTACGACGGCCTAGAAAGGCGTGTTGAAATGGTTATACAAAACCGGGTTTGAAAATCGTCATTACGACGGCCTAGAAAGGCGTGTTGAAATGGTTATACAAAACCGGGTTTGAAAATCGTCATTACGACGGCCTAGAAAGGCGTGAATCGGTCCGCGAAAGACCGAGTTTTGAAATGGCCATTATAACGGCGCGAAAAGGGTGTTTTTTGAAAGTTTGAAAATGACACGGAAGGACTTATGATCAAATAGCACATAAGCACTCACAGTTCATTATATTATGCATAATGCTGACACGGGTTTTGGCTTAGAAGGGTGGGTTACACACCAAGCAATCAAACCCCGATTTGCGAGAGGGATACCAATCCAAACAAAATGTGTAAGGAGGGTGCCCTAGCCTCGTGCTCGAAAGTGATGAAAGCTCTTTGACGAAACAGAAATATGTAACGTCAACGGTATGCTTGACTCAATCGGGATTCGAAACGCGGGGATGAGAAAACTCACACCGACGAAACGAGCCAACTGGTCGAAAAGGGTTAGGTTGTGGGCCCAGACAAGGAAACCCGACCGTGACCGTAATATCAATTAATGCATTCCAACCAAGACCTCGTTCGAGTCTCACCATCTAGGGATCACAAAGACGTAAGTGTCCTAGTTTTCCCCAGCGGAGTTGCCAATCTGTGGTCATGGGCCACGTCTCGGTCTGTGGATTTGGGGCCACCTACCAATCCGTGGTCACGGGCCACCTGCACGCCAGGCCAATCTGTGGACATGCAGCGGTCTTTTGAAAGCCACACTCGGCGGCGTAAAGATGCTTTCGACCGGATCGTTTTAGATCGGTCGGTTTCGTCTCGGTAAGGGTCTCGAAACCATTAGAGATGTTCGGAGTCGCCACCAAGCATTTTTGGGATGCCTGGAACCCGTTTGAATTCCACTTTATACCTCGGTCAAATCGAAGCACAAAGCAGCATTTGACATAGGTACTAAAGATAAGGAAATCGTCCCTCTTTAGCATCCTATCTCTAGAATGACTCTCGTACGCCCTGGATAAGATCTTCCACTATCCAAAGTTTCTGAGTAAGAGGTAACGGTACGTATTGGGAAGCCCTTTAATCAGACACCCAATCCCGCCCGCGTTTAGCGGCCTCTACTAATCGATCTTGGTTGGTTGAATGCAAAAGTTGATAAAACGGTTTAAATGCATGAATGCGCATCCAATGATTTAAACCTAACATGTGAGAGCTTTCTAAGTCGGTTAGTTTAATCCAAGTATCAAGTATAAGATGTCGAGTTGGATTAACGGTTGATTTTCATGCAAGACGGAAATTAAACATCTATTTACCGTATTAGGTTTAGGGTGCATAACATGATCCATTTGTCTTAGTAAGGCATTTTGCAAATATGGTTTTGAATAACCAAATAGTCATCTGATCCGTCCTATATCCGGGTTAGCCGGAGTTGGGATCGTCCTAGACTAATGCTGGAAGGAAACAGGCCCTGTACCAGACGGCTATAAGAGGCGCGAGCCAGCCGGCGGTGTAAGGGGCCTCCCTCTGGTTTTGAAAATGAGAAGGAAAAGGCCTGCTTGAGGCGCGGGTTAGCCAACGGTTGTATGCCGTGTTCTGACTTTTTAGAAAACGATATAAAACGTTTTGAAAATGGGTATTTGAACCGGTTTGATTTTGAAAGGGTCGTTTAGACCGCATTTGTTGATTTGAGAAACTAGACTCGAATAATCATCATTATTTGATAATATTCGGCGTCGGGTTCGATTTGACAAACTTGACATGAATAGTTTTGAAAAGTGATTATGGACTAATTGTTTTAAGTCCGTTTTGAATGTAATTAGTCGATACTCGTCATCGTACCCGGGTTAAAATCCGGCATGGTATGTAGAACCAAGGATGATTTTGTGTTGGTGACGAATATGTTTATTTGAAAATGTGAGGAAATGGAATAAAAGGCTTTAAAATACCTTCTAAATGTCATTAACCAAATATTATCACCGAAACACAGATTTAACCGTCATGGTAGGAAGAACCAAGGATGAAAAATGCTTTATGGTTAAAACATGTGAAATGAAACAAAAAGGTTTCGAAAATACTTGAATTGGTAAAAACCGATTACAAATATGAAAGATGGATTTAGGGAAATGACAAGAACAAACACGGTTGACTTCTGGTCCGAATACCCCATTTAGGCGCGAGCCTGTTGGCGACCTAAGGGGCTTCTGCCTCAGACCAAAAATCAGTTTTGGCTCGTTTATTCCATGTTTTGGTTCATGTTATGCATGTTTTAGCATGTTAGAGTCATGAAAGAAATGAAAACATAATAAAAGAGGATTTTTACACCCTCATACTTACATGTTTGGTTATGGCGAGTGACCGACGTAAGTGTAACAACTCGTTTGATCGGAAAAAACTCGGTTTAAAACCGTTTTGGTAAGTAAAAGAGTGTTTTAAAAGTTTAGTGATGGTGTTGTGGTCGAAGTGGTAGGTCAAGTGGTAGGTCAAGTGGTTTAATGCACGATGACGGTACCAAACAATGTGTAAGGCTCGTGTTTACGATCGGTAGGTCGTAAATACGCGTCGGATTGTGAATTTAGAAGTCGAGTCGAGAATTTTAAGGGAGAAAAGAGGGGGCGGACACTCGCGTAAGTCTCAAATGGGTGGCATTTGAGGGGTATTTATAGGAGAATGAGTGGTTGTGTGAGTTTTGAGCGATGTGGCCACCTGGGCTGCTCAAAGAGGCGCGAGCCACGTCGCGGGTCATCGAGCTGTGTTGTCGCTTTCACAACAAACGCAATCATGATTTGTTCTATCCTAGGTTTTGTAGTCACATGTTTGGTACTTGACCAACATGAATCCGGGAAAACTAAGCATAGAAGGCTTTGAGATATTTTGTTTTTGTGATTGACTCGGTTTGACTCGTTGTTGGAGTCGGGATTTGAATTTTCGAGTCGGTTTTTGTTCCGGTGTCGGTTTTGACTCTAGTTAGTGTCATTGCGACCCCGTCGCCGTGCATTAAACACTCCAGGTATTTTTGAAATGTTTTGAGATGTTTTATTTTCGAAATCGTTTTAAGTTTTCCGACGTAAAGTTGTACACAAACTGTCGATCAAACGCCGCGATTCCAAAACATGTTGTAGTCCGATAATCATCGAGTGTTTGTTGGAGTCTCAACAGATACTGGGTATCTACAGTCATAAAAGCAATAAAACATGGATGAGGCGGATTTAAGACGAATTATTTACATGGATGAACGATTGATTAGTGACATGGGTGAACAAAATAGGTTAAACATGACGAATTAATGACGAATATGACAATAGACAGATGAAAAATATATCAAGAAATCGAATTCTCGAAACCCGATATGAACAAATCGAATTTCCACAACCCGGATTGATTTTAATGAAAAAAACCCGCAAATATTGGATTACAAGGGATTTAAGCCGGATTTAACGATGAATTAGACGTATTAATGATGATGATTTATGTACATGTGAAATTATTATGCTATCGTATCAGAGAATTAAGGAAAACAAATGAAAGCGAATAAAAGTTGACGAATTACAGAGGACGAAGGAAGAAGAAAGGAAGCATGAATCTGGGCGGCCCTCACGAAGAGGCGCGGCGAGCACATCTGCGCTCCTTCAAGAGGCGCGGCGATTCTTTGCATCCTTTCTCGACGGTTTGTCTTCTGGAAATCCGTAAAAAAGGGTTTTACACAAGGTTTTAGAAATCGGTTTTAAGAGGTGTTTTCGACATAAACCTTACATTAATGATACAAAAAGGCAAATAACAATAATAAAAGAGAGATTTACACCCTCAGACTTACATGTTTGACGAAACGAGATGAACTAAGTTTACGATTAGTGATGCTCGACTCGAATGTAGACGAAAGTGCCCTCGTAAAAGGAAAACAATTAAGATTATTTAAGTTGATTATTGTGTAGTTGGTCAAATTGGTCGGTCATGCAAACGAGGCTGGTACTCAGAAGAATCCGAGCTTACGTGGTCGAATGTTCAAGCACGTAGACGCCAAAAAGTAAGAACAAAGGTCTAGAATGCAAAGGGAGAAGAGAAGGGCAGACACTCGCGTGAGAAATATGAGGAGCAAAGGCTCCTATTTATACTAATCACGTGAAGGAATAGGGTTTTCGGAGAGACTTTGGAAGTGAATCTCGGAAAGATATGAAAAATATACGAAAAATACGCAGAAAAGGACCTGGGAAGAGGCGCAGCAGTCACTGCGTCTCTTGGAAGAGGCGCAGCACCTGCTGCGTCTGTTCCCAAGTGGTTTCCTCCTGCGGAAGAAATATTTCCGTGCTTAAGTTATGGAATAACGGGATAATTTGGTTTTCCTTAATATCTTGTCTGAATATTAGGGGAAATTGTTTACCAAAGATTAAAAGATTGTGAAATATTTATAAAATATGGAATAGAAATATCCGGAACATTCCAGAACAATCTGACTCGGGATTTAACGGTTATCAGAAAATGAAGACGGTTTTAGGCCCGGACTCCAAATGTACTCTAATTACTGTCAAAACGACCGTATCGGCACGTAGATAACGACTACGAGGTAGACATCAGTGTTTGAGCAATCACTTGACGATAAACTTACGAACTGTCACAAATCGTTCCGCGTACCAAACATGCGGCCCAATCATTACCGGGTGGTTTGCGGGAGGTGCAGAAATGAGGTATCTACAGTAACACAGTAGTGGTATGGTCGTCAAAAGCATTTGGTGCTATATAAGTTTGCTTAGTTGCATTGCTTTGGGAAGTGTGGGATGAACTTCGGGGACAAAGTTCCTTTTAAAGGGGGAAGACTGTAATACCCGCCTTGTTAGGGACCTATTGACTAACCTATTGACCAAAGGAGAACCTTAGAAAAGGATACGGGAGAGAGTAGTAGACCAACGTAACGTATTACTCGACCTAGCTAGGGTTACTCGCCCAAGTAGTTAAGATACTCGAGCGAGTAAGGCGTACTCGGTCGAGTATGTCCGTACTCGAACGAGTACCTCGTAAGTCAACGTGTTATTATAAAATGCGAAATCTTAATCTTAATGTACTTTGAGAGCCTTTAGTAAGAAATTCCCGGATAAATAAAGGTGTTACCATCTCAGTTGCCTGATCTAGTAAGTATAAAAGACAAACAATTATCAAAGTACTTTAAGACGATATAATTACACTGCCTCAAATGGTTTTATTACAAAAGTTCCAACGAGATAATTAAATGATAAAATTATGTTTTAATACAACTGCATCCTAAATAATAGAAATAGTGTCTGAATAAACTAAGTGATCTCTAGACTCTGACGAAGGTCGTACGTCCCAAGCTCCCTCCAAGCATCCAGCACATCTAAAAAGTTAACCTGTCAATCAATCTGCTCTCCAATATTTGGTTCATCACAGGTGTTCATGAATACACGGTCAACCACGAGGTTGAGTAGGATAACTAAAAAGCATTAAGTAAATATAATAAAGTTGCAACAAAAAGATAACAAAACACTCGCACCTCAAACCGTCACTCACCGCATAACCGAGTGCTACAAAACCGACACATCATAATCATCGCTCAGGTCCACGGTTACTAAAACACCACCGTGCCTGGCCGGCCACAATTTCACAGGTCCACGACACTTCAACATACTCGTGCCTGGCCGACCAATAATCACAATCACAATACCAATTGTAATACCCGTCCTTTTAGAGACCCGTTGACCGTCATTGACTCACCTTGGACACCTATCCAGACCTTCAAAAACTTTACGAGTAACCTTGTGACGTTGGGAGCCTTTGTGTTCGTGTACTCGATCTAGCGAAGGCTACTCGATCGAGTAGCTTAGTCACTCGATCGAGTAGCGGAGGCTATATCGTGATATCGTGAAACCCAAATCATTTCTTCTCTTTCTCTCCTAAACTAAGATGCCGCCATTTCACTTCTCATTCACCATGGTTCATCTCCTTGAGGCCTTTGAGAGTGGTTACACCATAGGGATGGGATGCTTGAGTTGGGTAGCGGTCTTGACGCCGGATTGCTTTGTATATGTATGTTGTCATCATCATCATCGTCTCCCTTGGTTTCAGTTGTGATTATAGTTGTAGTAATGGGTGGTTATCCTGGTTGTTATAGGTGGTTATGGTGGTTGCTCGTTATCTTATGGTCGTGGGCGGAATCGCTGCGAGTTGCTAAAGGTAGGTTTTCCTTCTCAGTACTGTTGGTTGTCTAGTGTGTCGTTTGTATTGCATGGTTGGTTTTAGTATCTTTGGTGGTCTTGTGGATTGGTTGTGATTGGTCATTGTGATTGTTTGTCTGTGGTTCTCGAGGTGCGTCCTCGGCTGAGTGGAGTCACTTGCGGGAGTGGCTTCACGCCTTTGATTCACCGTCTGTGGAACCCGCCACAGAGGGAAGTGCACATTAAGGAACATGGGTTATTTCTCGGATGAGATGAGCGGGGCTTAGGTTGGAACGGCTGCAGTCCCCCACTGGCGGTGTGGATTATTGGTTGCGATTGGTAACCTGGCAAGACTAAACCTTCGGGCAGTCAGAGGTGTGTGGGTGATTGGAGTTGGTGGCGTGTGTAATTTGTTATGTCTTGTTGTGTTTGTTCTTGTATGTTCCTTCAGTTACTGACCTTGTGTGGTGTTGTTGTGTTGTCTTCTTGTGTTGTGTCTTCCGTGATCCACTATGGTGAGCAGTCGGTCTTAGCAGGTTGATGTCTGGATCATAGCTGGGTGCTTGGAGGGACGAGTCTACCACGAGTCATGGCAGAGATAGGTTCACATAGTTGATCATAGTCACGAGTTGTATCTTTATTTTGTTTATATTACTTGTAATTTAATATAACTGTTCTTTAATCGACATTTGATTATTATTGTCCTCGGGCAACCGAGATGGTAACGCCCTTATCTACTGGGGAAGGTCTTGTTAAGGCTCCTTGGTAGATGGGGGTGTTACACCAATCCTCTTTTAAGATGCCAATAAACAACAAAGAACCAACCAACAGTTATAATAGTATAATTATAAGATACTCAAGACAACAATTGTAACAATAAACTCATGGTGGAATAATTATCATAAAAACAATGCAATAACAATTTGTCTTATGCCAACAATGCAATAATAATTCATCTTACGACAACAATGTAACAATAATCCGTCTTATAAGAAATTCATCAATTCATTAATTTAACAAACAAGTAAGGTTGAGTAGATATCCTACCTTTAGCAAATCTTCACAATTCAATAGACAATTAAACTTAGAAAGACTCTTCCACAAATCCATCACCTAAACAACAATTAGATTGCATACAATTATAAACTATTCTTGTTGACAAAACTAAGATAAAAACTACCCAAAACAATCACCCAAAATCACCCCAAACAACACCCCACACACGGCTAAACCCGACGGTGGTCAACCCGTCGGTCAACGTTCGGTCAATGCAGCGGATCAAGGTCGGTTTTTGGTCAAACGTAAACAATTGATGTAAGGTGATTAGATATAATTTGAGTTTTTGATGTGGAATAAAAGAGATGGTGACGCATGAGATATGTTTATATAGTTGGAAGGGTAGGTGGTTGATGTAAACTTCTAGGAAGCTTACTATATAACTTTATTATTATTTTTATTATTTCTCTCGTTAAAATATCTAAGGTAGATAAAGCCTACACAAGTCAACACCTCCCCCTTTGGTCAACACCACCCGCCTGTCATACACCCTTCGTCCGTTTTTTTTTTTAAAAAACTTCTGTCTTATAATGTGACACTTCATGTTTTAAGTTTATTTTGTGATACATTTTGATAAGTATGATATGGTTTGATAATGGTTAAGTGAGTTAATTGTGTTGCAATGATAATGATTTGAAATGGCATTCAGATGTGTTGATGGTTTCATGAGGCTTTTGTAGCATTTTTGGGTGAATTTCGGGACAAAGTTCATTTTAAGGGAGAAGACTGTAATACCCGTAATTTGATAAGTATTTATAAGAATAAATTATGTAATTCAAATAGTTAATTAAAAGGCATTTATACTAATAATTGCAAATAAGAAGATAATTAGTAATAAAATAATGAATGAGTCGCCACTACTACAAAACTCGTTATGGACATCAGTCGATGGACATCGGATTGTCTGGAAAACCGACGTACATAACATGCACATCGGTTGTTTGCAAAAACCTGATGTGCATATAATTATATGTACATCGGTTGCGTTAAAAAACACATGTCCATTATTTCTGATTTTAAAGGACATGTGATATTTAATAAAACCCATGTCTATATAAAAGTCATGGACATGGAACATTGCATTTAAGCGATGTGCATCTAAAGTGAAAATTATAAGCAGCAAAAATATTTGCCTCACCGCCATCACTTATAATTTCCAATGCATACATTCTTTTCTACCTAAACCCTTAGTGTCCCACTACCCCTTTTTATTCTGATTTCATCTCCCTCCACACCCAACTTCGCCATTATTGTTCCTCACCTCAATGCTGAACGCCGGTAGCCACCTCGTCACCCACAACACCACGTCATTTCCGGCACCAACCTCGTGACCCTTCTTATTACTTCCAGCAGCACCTCATCAGCTAGTTCGTATGCAGTTCTCAATCAGGTTGGTATTTATCAAATTTTTCATTAAATCCTTTGTTTTTCCTCATTTGAATTTCATTTTATCATGAATTTAGGTATTGTTTTAACATTTAGGGCTTATTAATTAAGTTATTTTACTAATTTGGGTACAATTAAGTCTTAGGGTTAGACCTTCAATTAAATTTCAGTTTAACTGGGTAATGAATCTTTTTAATCGATTTGAGAAAAATGGAAGGATTGTTGGAATTGCAATTTTGTGGATACAATACAGCTCCTGCGGTTGTATATTATACTTCCAATTATATTATCAATTAAGTGGGAATTGCTTTCGACTAATATGTGTAAATGCTTGATTACTTGTAAGGTTTGTTAAGTTCGAATGGGGAGATGATTTGATTGTGGTTTAGTATTCTAGACAATGGTAGTTCCTGAAGTAAATCAAAGGCTACTGGAGCAACTGAATGAAATGGGATTCCCGTTCTCTTATGCAACTTGAGCACTTCATTATTCTGGTCAGTATGACTATTTTATCAGGAATTTGGATAGATTGATAGTGATATTTGAGATGATTGTGCTTCTCTGAAAAGAGATTAGAGATGACTTCAGCAAGCCATTTTTAGAAGAAAATTCATAGTCATGTCGTTAAGTTGGTGGTTTTTCGTGTTAGTGATCTGTAAGAGTATTAGAGTTTTAATCATACCTTACACGAGAAGATTGTGTTTCATTTGCTTAACTAAAAACTTACTTCGGTCTGTATGTTATGATGGTTTAGCCAAGCATGAAACAAAGCGGCTCATGGAGGAGACTGAGCAGATGGTGAAGAGTAGAGGTGATTTGTGTTCCAAAATTCTTAAAAAGAAGAAAAAAGTTATGACCTTGGAATCTGATTCCTTCAACCTCTCACAGGTTAGTTTGAGTTTGTTCTTTTAAAACTTCTTTAGTGATTTGAGTCTCATCATACAGTGGATATTGATGAAGGGCCGTGGAAAGGTTGTCTTAAGTGTTAAGCTCCACACACTTGTTTATATAATTTAATTTGTAATTGACATTCTGTTGAAGTTATTCACCTTTTGCTTGCCATTGCAGACTTTGGAACTTATCCTGCAGGGGAGAAGCAATTTTGCTGCTAAAGTTGTTGAGAAGAGGTAATTTAGGTTATGGCTAATGCATGAGCCACATCAATTTTTACAAATTACAACATTGTTAATCTGTGTTTTAATTGGCTTCCAGTTCTTATTATGCCGAAGTTTCTGATGATATGATCTCCAGATTGCAAGAGCAGAAGGTTGATTTTTTTTCCTTTAATTTATCGCCTGGATGTTCTACTTAAATCGGCCATTATTACTCATTAGTGGCGTTATCGGTTATCTTACAAATACCGGCTGGATGAAAAGCTACAAAATGAGGTAATCATTAAATAAAGAAGGTTGTTTTGTACATACTTTTTAGGACTTCATTTTTTATTTTTCTGTACGGTGATAGTGGCTTGCCTGGTTCTTTCGACTTTTAATTTTAACTTCTTTATCAATGAGCTAATTTTCCAGTTACAATCGTTGGATAATGTTACAATCTCCGGAATTTGGAATTGAGAAATTATGTCCAGTCCTTGATATAAAAATTAAGATGATGGTCTTGAACTGAGTTTTGCATGTGGGCATCAAAAGACTAGTCTCTTTTTCTTCAATCGCTTTCCTTTTTATGGTCCTATGTATGGATATTTGCTACCTGTCTTATTTAGTTCTATATTATCTTTTGTCATCAGGAAATTCTAGCCTCGAGGATGCGATAACTTGGATTATTGATCACGTGAATGACCCTGATATCTACCAGATTCCTTTGGTATGATCTTCTTTCTCATGTGTGTTTGATGAAGCCTGCCTAGTTGATATAATTTATCATGAGTGGGATGCCTTAGCTTTCTCCTAGTTGATATAATTTAGACTGAGATTGAGTTCCAAAACAAATGATGCTAATCAAAAGAATAATCAAGACGCAATATGCTGATTAAGTATCTTATTGGCTATTAATTAACAGTAGCCAATCTTAGATAATTTTTAGTTGTAGACTGCCTTAGGTATAGTTGGCAATTGCTTTGCACAACAAAGATACCCGATAAAGGACTTTGTAAAGCTAACTAGTTATTAGAAATTAAAATATCATTATGTCAGTTTGAAATAGTTTCATTTTGATGCATTATATATGATGCCTTAAAAATTGCAGCTTCTTTTTGAATTTCAACATTTGACAAATTCATTTGCATCTGGACTTGAATTCACTTTGTCAATTTGTGTCTGTGTATCTTAAATCTCAGGACTACGAGCAGTCAGATATCGATCATCAATTTATAGTTATCAAGAACATGAAATCTTTTGAAGCATCTTGTTTTTAATTGTATGCTGAAAATTTGATGATGAATTTGTTTTAGTCGACAAATGTCTTATATCCATTTTTACTGGACTGCTACTCCATATTTCAAGGCTAGAGAGGATTATGTACAATTGTTGGTGATTTTAGTGGAATTTAGCTGTGAAATCCTTTATATTTGTTTCTATTTTTATTCCACTCATCTGCTCTCAGATGTTTAGTTTCCTTATTCAGAGAATTGGCTGTATGAACATCAGGTACCCCTTTTTCTAATTCTGCAGAGAACCACTTCTTCTTCTTCTTGTTTTTGTTTTTGTTTTAGTTTATCGTCCTCTCTGTTTGGTGTTTGATGGCTTATGTTGTATAATGCCAACTATTACATTCTCCCTGTCTTGTTCTTCTTGTTCTTCTTCTAATTTTTATATTTTGTTGTTTTTGTTGTTCATCCTCTTTGTTTGGTGGCTTCTGTTGTACCCTTGTCGGTATGGCACAAGTTGAAGCGGCCATACAGGAAATTTTCCAAGCTCCTCACATTCAGGTGAGTGTATTGCTAGTAGTTGTGATACTTAAAATACAGCAACGTATGTGTCTCGTTAGTTATATAGGATCTTCTATGTTCATATTTTGTTTTCTCGTTAACTTTGTTGGTTGAACCAGATTCTCTTGGTAATATGCCCAATGGGAGATGAGCAAATCTGAGGCTGCCAAGTAGTCTTGCCTCAGTTTACATATCGGTTTATATTTTTGTATAGGTTAGTCGTCTAAGTAAATTTGACACATTATGTAGAAATTTTTTTGTAATTGGCTTTGGATAACCGATTGATTGTATACAGATATTTTGTTGTTGATTATGGAATCATATTGCATTGTCATCATGGGTACGACTAATATGGGCAACAGCGTAATATTTTTTTTTAATAAAAAATAATAATTATAGACATCGAATTTTTGCAAAAAACTGATGTCTATTGATCAAATAGACATCAGTTCTCCTAAATATCCGATGTCCATTGATAAAATAGACATCGGTTTTCCTAAAAATCCGATGTCCATTGATCAAATAGACATCGATTTTCCTAAAAATCCGATGTGCAAATTTTAATGGACATCGGTTTAAAATCCGATGTCCATTAATCCACAATGGACATGACCAAACTCTACATCGGTTGTGTATCCGATGTCCATATAGTGAAAAGTCCGATGTCCATCACAAGTTTTGTAGTAGTGCGGGAAAGGGAGTTGGGCTGGTTTTGGATCGTGTGTAGTAGCTCATGCAACATATGATAATAGTAGTACTAATAATAGTACTACTACTACAACAACAACAACAACAACAACAACAACAACAACAACAACAACAACAACAACAACAACAACAACAACAACAACAACAACAACAACAACAACAACAACAACAACAACAACAACAACAACAACAACAACAACAACAACAACAACAACAACAACAACAACAACAACAACAACAACAACAACAACAACAACAACAACAACAACAACAACAACAACAACAACAACAACAACAACAACAACAACAACAACAACAACAACAACAACAACAACAACAACAACAACAACAACAACAACAACAACAACAACAACAACAACAACAACAACAACAACAACAACAACAACCATAACCATTATATCAATATTGCAAGCCGGATTGCGAGGAGTAACGCCAAGATTTATGATGGAATTGTTGATCCTGTGCTAATGTCAGAGTGGATCAGGGATATGGAGAAGCATTTCATTCTCTACCGTGTTGCAGAGGCTGATAAAGTTAACATTGCTGCACATTTTCTCGAGAAAGAAGCTGATCGTTGGTAGGCTATGACTGGTCCCATTGCTACCTTGGAACCAGGTTTTGGCTGGGAGAGATTCAAGACTCTTTTGGAAGCAAGATTCTATCCTACTCAAGTGAAACACCTGAAGATGGCAGAGTTCCTGAATTTCAAGCAAGGGGATTTGTCCGTACAGGCATATACTGATCAGTTTAATGCTCTAGCCCATTTTGCTGAACCTATGATTCCTAATAAAGCACAGAGGACTTTCTTTTTCAGGCAGGGGTTAAAGGCTAAGATCCAGGGTATGGTGAAAAGGGATAATGATACTTTTGCTCGTGTTTATGATGAAGCTCTTTGGGCTGAGGGTGCTATTGAGGCGGTCAGACTTGAGACGGTAACTGAGAGTGATAAATCTTCCAAGAGGCCGTTTATTCCTTCTACTTCGCATGCCTACAATTACAAGAAAGGCAAGCATGAGAACCAGAAAGGATTTCAGAAGAATGTTCAGAACAAAGACAAAGTATGCTACAGTTGCCAGAAGACCTACCATCCTGGGAGGGACTGTAAGGGTAATCCTTTGGGATGTTATAATTGCAAAGAACTGGGTCACAAAGCTGTTGATTATCCCAAGAAAGATACTACTCCTGCTGATGTGAATGTCCCTAAGCCGAAGGGACGTATCTTCGTGATGAGCCGTGCTGAGGCTGAGTCACACCCAAATGTGATTACTGGTATGTTTATAGTTTCAGATATTCCTACTTATATTTTATTCGATACTGGCGCATCTTTATCTTTTATATCCGCATCCTATGCCAAGAAAGCTGTTCATGTTTCCCATTTTGCTGAGACCACTCCTATATCCTTACCGTCAGGCGAAGTTGTTTCATGTTCCACGGTATTCAAGGACGTTCCTATCTCTATTGCGGGATGTATCCTTCCAGCTACTCTTATTAGTTTCTCCTTAGCCGAGTTTGACATCATTCTAGGCATGGATTGGTTATCCCGTTACGATGCTAGATTTCAATGCCGAGACCAGAAGATTTTTCTTAAGAGTCCGTGTGGTACGAAGTTGACTTATAGAGGAATGAGAATGTAACCAGGTATCAAGTTAATTTCAGCAATGAAGCTTTTTGGCATGCAGAGGAAAGGACACTAAGTGTATCTATGTGTGGTGACGAGTGCTCCATCGTTACCAAAACTTGAAGATGTTCCGGTTGTCAGTGAGTATGCAGATGTTTTCCCAGATGAGCTACCAGATATACCTCCAGAGAGGGACGTTGAGTTTGTTATCGATCTTGTACCAGGGACCGGACCTATTGCGAAGGCTCCTTACCGTGTGGCTCCTATCGAATTACAAGAATTGAAGAAACAGCTAAATAAAATGATCGAGAGGGTTTTATCCACCCGAGTGCTTCCCCGTGGGGTGCTCCTGATTTGTTTGTCAAGAAGAAGGATGGTAGTATGAGGCTGTCTATAGACTGCCGTGAACTGAACCGTGTGACCATCAAGAATAAGTACCCGTTACCCATGATTAACAATCTGTTCGATCAGTTGAGGGGTGCAAGTGTGTTCTCCAAGATTGATTTGAGATCAGGCTATCATCAGATTCCAGTTAAGGAGGCCGTCATCCCGAAGACAGCTTTCAGTACGTGATATGGTCATTACGAGTTTAAGGTGATGTCTTTTGGGTTGACAAATGCTCCTGCCGTTTTCATGGACAAGATGAATAGGACTTTCAGGGAGTATTTGGATAAGTGTGTGGTGGTTTTCATTGATGACATCTTGATTTATTCCAAGGGTGAGAGCGAGCATAAACTGCATCTCCGTGCAATACTCGATATTCTTCGTAAGCAGAAGTGGTATGCAAATTTTCTAAGTGTGAATTTTGGTTAAAGGAGGTGTCATTTTTGGGGCATATCATCAAAGAAAGGCGTAATGGTGGATCCTTCTAAGGTGGAGGCTGTTTTGGAATGGAAGAGTCCGGCTAATGTCAATGAGATTCGAAGCTTCTTGGGTTTGGCTGTTTATTATCACAGATTTGTCAAGGATTTTTCTAAACTGGCAAGACCGATGACTCAGTTGCTGGAGAAGGAATCAAAGTTTATTTGGTCTGAGGTGTGTGAGAAGGCTTTTCAAGAGTTGAAAGCAAGACTGACTTCTGCTCCTGTTTTGACCTTACCCGAAAATGGTGTTGAGTTTGACATCTTTTGCGATGCTTCTAAGAATGGGCTGGGTTGTGTCCTGATGTAAAATAGAAAGGTGATTGCTTATGCTTCAAGGCAGTTGAAAGTACACGAGGTGAATTATCCGACGCACGATCTAGAGTTAGCAGTTGTGGTACATGCTCTTAAGATATGGCGACACTACTTGATTGGAGTTCGATGCCGCATCTACACTGACCACAAGAGTCTCAGGTACGTTTTCACTCAAAAGGACTTAAACCCAAGACAGAGACGCTGGTTAAAGTTGGTTAATGATTATGATGTGGAGTTGCTTTATCATGAAGGGAAGGCCAATGTTATAGCTGATGCTCTCAGTAGGAAGACCGTTCATTCTGTTAGCTCTATCGGAATTTTGCCAGATGATTTGTGTGCAGAGTTTAGAAAGCTTAATTTGGAGTTTGTAGAACCTAGTAGTGTGTGCTTGAATGCCATGGTGGCTGAACCGGAGTTGTTCCGGGAGATCCGAGAGAAGCAGGTAGCTGATTCTAAGGTGGCTGTGATCCGTTCTAAGTTGGGTAATGGTAAAGCTGTTGGTTTTGGAGTCAATCTAGATGGGGTTCTCAAGTTTCGAGGTAGATGGTGTATCCCTGACGATGTCAAGTTGAAGGTAAAGATTTTGAGTGAGGCGCATCATACGTCATATTCAGTGCATCCAGGTAGTGATAAGATGTATCAGGATTTACAGCTCCAGTTTTGGTGGCCTCGCATGAGGAATGACATTGCTGAGTTTGTGAGTAAGTGTCTTACTTGCCAGCAGGTTAAAATTGACCATAAGATACCGGGTGGTTTGTTGCAGCCGTTGGCGATTCTTACTTGGAAGTGGGAGTCTATCTCTATGGACTTTGTGATGGCATTGCCGAGAACTATTGGTGGTAAAGATGCTGTTTGGGTGATCGTGGATCCTCTGATGAAGTGTGCTCGTTTCGTGCCAATCACATAGACTTGGAGTTTAGATCGTTTGGCAAGTGCATATGTAGATGAGGTAGCAAGATATCACGATGTTCCTATGAAGATTGTGTACGATCAAGATCCGAGATTTTGGTCCCGTTTTTGGGAAGCATTGCAAAAAGCTATGGGTAGCAAATTGATGATGAGTACAGCTTTTCATGCCGCTACAGATGGACAGACATCGAGAAATATTCAAACCCTTGAAGATATGCTCCGTGCTTGTGCCTTGGATTTTCAAGCCAATTGGGAGAAGAATTTGCCTTTGGTTGAGTTTTCCTACAATAACAGTTACCATGCAACTATCAAGATGGCTCCTTACGAGGCTTTGTACGGGAGGAAATGCCGCAGTCTGTTATGTTGGGATCAAGCTAGTGAAGTCCGTGAATTAGATCCTGAGAAGCTACAAGAGACCATTGGCGGCGTCAAACTTATTCGAGAAAGGATGAAGGCAGCTCAAGATAGATAGAAATCTCATGCAGATATAAGACGACAACCTTTGGAGTTCGAGGTGGGTGACAAGGTGTTTCTCAAAGTTTCTCCGATAAAGGGTGTTAGAAGGTTTGGAATCAAAGGGAAGTTGAGTCCTAAGTATGTGGGTCCTTATGAGGTGATAAAGAGAATTGGTTCAGTGGCATATAAGTTGGAGTTGCCAGCTAATCTTCGGAAGGTTCACGGCATGTTCCATATTTCTCAGCTAAGGAAGTACATTAGCGATTCCAGTCACGTCTTGCAAACTGAAGTCCTGGAAATTGAGCCTAACTTGACCTATGAGGAGCGACCTATTCACATCTTGGATAAGAAGGAAAAACGTCTTAGAAATAAAGTTGTGCCTTTAGTTAAAGTTCTTTGGAGGTGCGACAAGTTCGAGGAAGAGACATGGGAGACTGAATACTCTATGCGAGCAAAGCACCCCCATCTTTTTGAGAGAGGTAATTAATTATTATCTTCTCATTTAACATGGTTGTTACACACAGGTCATCCCGGAAATAGGTGACAATTTACATACCACCTAAACACGCCAATTTCGATAATAAGACATAAAAAACACTACTATATGTAAATATACAACATGCCAATGTTATGAACAAGACACTAATATAAGACCATTATACCAATACCAGAACACACCTAGACGTTCCCACAACCCAGTGACGGCACCACATCACCACCCACCAAACAGCCGGACTACAGTCCGTAACAAGCTACTCGGGACACACCCGTGGTACCGGGTCCGAAAGCCAATCGAATCCCCTTCCAAACGTCGTGTCTCAACCACACACGTCTCTCCTTACTCAAGTCATCAATGTGCACATCCCTCTTGGACTGGGAAGATCCAAGAGCCGACCCAAGCGTAAGACGGTCTCCCAACAGCTTTACGTCTCCTAAACAACCAAGTATCACCACAGACTCCGACATACACAAATATCACCACAATGTAATATGCAACTCAATATACCAAAACACGACTCATTATGCAATACACTTCCGAAATATGTTATGAACATCAAATCCTCCATTATCCCGACTCGTGAAGTCGCTAATATCATGTTAGAATGCATTTCCGACATTATGCGGAGTTCACCAAGATCCTCAATTGTTTAGCTGGGTAGTGAAGTATGGTGAATTTCGGGATGAAATTCTTTTTAAGGAGGGAAGACTGTAATACCTCGCATTTTTAGTTAAGGTCAAAGATCGAGTCAACGGTGTAGTACTTTATATTTATTAAATATGAGATTTTATTATTTAAGAATGTGATACACGAGATTTAGTAATTTAATTTATATGTAACAACCCGACGCACCACCGTCGTAACACAACCCCAATAAGATGGGTGTTTACTTTCGGGCCCATTATTTGTCCACACTTCAGCCCAAAAGCACAAGGCCTTGTTACTAAGTGGTGGGTGAAAGCCCTTATAAATATCTCATCAGCCACTCAATTTCCCGATGTGGACAACTTGTTGTTGTTGTTGTTGTTGTTGTTGTTGTTGTTGTTGTTGTTGTTGTTGTTGTTGTTGTTGTTGTTGTTGTTGTTGTTGTTGTTGTTGTTGTTGTTGTTGTTGTTGTTGTTGTTGTTGTTGTTGTTGTTGTTGTTGTTGTTGTTGTTGTTGTTGTTGTTGTTGTTGTTGTTGTTGTTGTTGTTGTTGTTGTTGTTGTTGTTTGTTGTTGTTGTTGTTGTTGTTGTTGTTGTTGTTGTTGTTGTTGTTGTTGTTGTTGTTGTTGTTGTTGTTGTTGTTGTTGTTGTTGTTGTTGTTGTTGTTGTTGTTGTTGTTGTTGTTGTTGTTGTTGTTGTTGTTGTTGTTGTTGTTGTTGTTGCTGCTGCTGCTGCTGCTGCTGCTGTTGTTGTTGTTGTTGTTGTTGTTGTTGTTGTTGTTGTTGTTGTTGTTGTTGTTGTTGTTGTATTATTATTATTAGTAGTAGTAGTAGTAGTAGTAGTAGTAGTACTATTATTAGTACTACTATTATCATATGTTGCATGAGCTACTACACACGATCCAAAACCAGCCCAACTCCCTTTCCCGCACTACTACAAAACTTGTGATGGACATCGGACTTTTCGCTATATGGACATCGGATACACAACCGATGTAGAGTTTGGTCATGTCCATTGTGGATTAATGGACATCGGATTTTAAACCGATGTCCATTAAAATTTGCACATCGGATTTTTAGGAAAATCGATGTCTATTTGATCAATGGACATCGGATTTTTAGGAAAACCGATGTCTATTTTATCAATGGACATCGGATTTTTAGGAGAACCGATGTCTATTTGATCAATAGACATCAGTTTTTTGCAAAAATTCGATGTCTATAATTATTATTTTTTATTAAAAAAAAATATTACGCTGTTGCCCATATTAGTCGTACACATGATGACAATGCAATATGATTCCATAATCAACAAAAAAATATCTGTATACAATCAATCGGTTATCCAAAGCCAATTACAAAAAAATTTCTACATAATGTGTCAAATTTACTTAGACGACTAACCTATAAAAAAATATAAACCGATATGTAAACCGAGGCAAGACTACTTGGCGACCTCGTTTGCTCATCTCCCATTGGGCATATTACCAAGAGAATCTGGTTCAACCAACAAAGTTAACGAGAAAACAAAATATGAACATAGAAGATCCTATATAACTAACGAGACACATACGTTGCTGTATTTTAAGTATCACAACTACTAGCAATACACTCACCTGAATGTGAGGAGTTTGGAAAATTTCCTGTATGGCCGCTTCAACTTGTGCCATACCGACAAGGGTACAACAGAAGCCACCAAACAGAGAGGATGAACAACAAAAACAACAAAATATAAAAATTAGAAGAAGAAGAAGAAGAACAAGACAGGGAGAATGTAATAGTTGGCATTATACAACATAAGCCATCAAACACCAAACAGAGAGGACGATAAACTAAAACAAAAACAAAAACAAGAAGAAGAAGAAGTGGTTCTCTGCAGAATTAGAAAAAGGGGTACCTGATGTTCTTACAGCCAATTCTCTGAATAAGGAAACTAAACATCTGAGAGCAGATGAGTGGAATAAAAATAGAAACAAATATAAAGGATTTCACAGCTAAATTCCACTAAAATCACCAACAATTGTACATAATCCTCTCTAGCCTTGAAATATGGAGTAGCAGTCCAGTAAAAATGGATATAAGACATTTGTCGACTAAAAAAAATTCATCATCAAATTCTCAGCATACAATTAAAAACAAGATGCTTCAAAAGATTTCATGTTCTTGATAACTATAAATTGATGATCGATATCTGACTTCTCGTAGTCCTGAGATTTAAGATACACAGACACAAATTGACAAAGTGAATTCAAGTCCAGATGCAAATGAATTTGTCAAATGTTGAAATTCAAAAAGAAGCTGCAATTTTTAAGGCATCATATATAATGCATCAAAATGAAACTATTTCAAACTGACATAATGATATTTTAATTTCTAATAACTAGTTAGCTTTACAAAGTCCTTTATCGGTATCTTTGTTGTGCAGAATTGCCAACTATACCTAAGGCAAGTCTACAACTAAAAATTATCTAAGATTGGCTACTGTTAATTAATAGCCAATAAGATACTTAATCAGCATATTGCGTCTTGATTATTCTTTTGATTAGCATCATTTGTTTTGGAACTCAATCTCAGTCTAAATTATATCAACTAGGAGAAAGCTAAGGCATCCCACTCATGATAAATTATATCAACTAGGCAGGCTTCATCAAACACACATGAGAAAGAAGATCATACCAAAGGAATCTGGTAGATATCAGGGTCATTCACGTGATCAATAATCCAAGTTATCGCATCCTCGAGGCTAGAATTTCCTGATGACAAAAGATAATATAGAACTAAATAAGACAGGTAGCAAATATCCATACATAGGACCATAAAAAGGAAAGCGATTGAAGAAAAAGAGACTAGTCTTTTGATGCCCACATGCAAAACTCAGTTCAAGACCATCATCTTAATTTTTATATCAAGGACTGGATATAATTTCTCAATTCCAAATTCCGGAGATTGTAACATTATCCAACGATTGTAACTGGAAAATTAGCTCATTGATAAAGAAGTTAAAATTAAAAGTCGAAAGAACCAGGCAAGCCACTATCACCGTACAGAAAATTAAAAAATGAAGTCCTAAAAAGTATGTACAAAACAACCTTCTTTATTTAATGATTACCTCATTTTGTAGCTTTTCATCCCGCCAGCGCTGTAAGATAACCGATAACGCCACTAATGAGTAATAATGGCCAGTTTCGTAGAACATCCGGACGATAAATTAAAGGAAAAAAAATCAACCTTCTGCTCTTGCAATCTGGAGATCATTTCATCAGAAACTTCGGCATAATAAGTACTGGAAGCCAATTAAAACACAGATTAACAATGTTGTAATTTGTAAAAATTGATGTGGCTCATGCATTAGCCATAACCTAAATTACCTCTTCTCAACAACTTTAGCAGCAAAATTGCTTCTCTCCTGCAGGATAAGTTCCAAAGTCTGCAATGGCAAGCAAAAGGCGAATAACTTCAACAGAATGTCAATTACAAATTAAATTATATAAACAAGTGTGTGGAGCTTAACACTTAAGACAACCTTTCCACGGCCCTTCATCAATATCCACTGTATGATGAGACTCAAATCACTAAAGAAGTTTTAAAAGAACAAACTCAAACTAACCTGTGAGAGGTTGAAGGAATCAGATTCCAAGGTCATAACTTTTTTCTTCTTTTTAAGAATTTTGGAACACAAATCACCTCTACTCTTCACCATCTGCTCAGTCTCCTCCATGAGCCGCTTTGTTTCACGCTTGGCTAAACCATCATAACATACAGACCGAAGTAAGTTTTTAGTTAAGCAAATGAAACACAATCTTCTCGTGTAAGGTATGATTAAAACTCTAATACTCTTACAGATCACTAACACGAAAAACCACCAACTTAACGACATGACTATGAATTTTCTTCTAAAAATGGCTTGCTGAAGTCATCTCTAATCTCTTTTCAGAGAAGCACAATCATCTCAAATATCACTATCAATCTTTCCAAATTCCTGATAAAATAGTCATACTGACCAGAATAATGAAGTGCTCAAGTTGCATAAGAGAACGGGAATCCCATTTCATTCAGTTGCTCCAGTAGCCTTTGATTTACTTCAGGAACTGCCATTGTCTAGAATACTAAACCACAATCAAATCATCTCCCCATTCGAACTCAACAAACCTTACAAGTAATCAAGCATTTACACATATTAGTCGAAAGCAATTCCCACTTAATTGATAATATAATTGGAAGTATAATATACAACCGCGGGAGCTTTATTGTATCCACAAAATTGCAATTCCAACAATCCTTCCATTTTTCTCAAATCGATTCAAAAGATTCATTACCCAGTTAAACTGAAATTTAATTGAAGGTCTAACCCTAAGACTTAATTGTACCCAAATTAGTAAAATAACTTAATTCATAAGCCCTAAATGTTAAAACAATACCTAAATTCATGATAAAACGAAATTCAAATGAGGAAAAACAAAGGATTTAAGGAAAAATTTGATAAATACCAACCTGATTGAGAACTGCATACGAACTAGCTGATGAGGTGCTGCTGGAAGTAATAAGAAGGGTCACGAGGTTGGTGCCGGAAATGACGTGGTGTTGTGGGGATACTTCGCTTTTATCTCAGCTTCAGCTTTCCAAGTAGCCTCTTCAACATTATGATTAAACCAAAGAACTTTTACCAACGCAGTCTCGCCATTTCTAGTCTTCCTCACTTTCTTGTCTAAAATTTCCTTAGCCACCTCCACATAAGATAAATTCTCATCCATCTCAACTATCTCAGCTGCTAACACATGAGTAGGAGCACTCACATATTTCCTCAATTGTAAGACATGAAAAACATTATGAACTCTTGCCAAGGATGGTGGTAGTGCAAGACGATATGCCACTTCACCAACTCTGTCTAAAATCTCATAAGGCTTAATGTATTTCTGACTCAGCTTTCCTCTCTTGCCAAAACGCATTACCCCCTTCATTGGAGACACTTTTAATAACACTTTGTCCCCTACAGCAAAATCAATATCACCTCTCCTCAAATCAGCATAACTCTTATGTCGATCATGTGCAGCTCTCACCTTCTGTCTGATCACATGTACCTGCTCACTCATCTCTTGGATCAACTCCGGCCCCAATGTCACGGCATCAGTGACGTCGTCCCAATAGACTGGACTCCTACACTCCTTCCACACAAAGCTTCAAAAAGTACCATACCAATGCTAGTATGATAACTGTTATTATAAGAAAACTCTATCAAATCCAACCTCTCTTCCCAAGATCCTCCAAACTCCATAACACATGCCCTTAACATATCCTCTAATGTCTGAATATTCCTCTCAGTCTGCCCGTCTGTCGATGGATGGAATGCAGTACTCATCTTCAAAGTTGTACCCAGACACTCTTGCAGCTCTTGCCAAAATTTGGAAATAAATCTCGAGTCACGATTAGAAACTATATCTTTTTGAATTTCATGCAACTTCACAATATTTCTCACATAAGTTGTAGCCAACTCAACCTTACTCCAAGTATCTTTTATAGGAATAAAGTGTGCAGTCTTAGTCAGACGATCTACTATCACCCAAATCATATTATTGCCCTTCTGAGTTCGAGGCAACCTAACTATAAAATCCATAGAAATGCTTTCTCACTTTCATCCAGGCACATCTAAAGACTGTACTTTACCATGTGGTCTTTTATGCTCACCTTTAACCCTCTGACAAGTTACGCATCTTGAGACAAACTCTGCAACCTCTTTCTTCATCCCTGGCCACTAGAATATTTTCTTCAAATCTTTATATAATTTATCTCCTCCAGGATGCACAGAATATGGTGTAGAATGTGCTTCAGTCAAAATCATACTTTTCAATTCCTCGTCATCAGGTACATACCACCTCCCATCAAATCTCAAGCTGTCATCTTCACGCACAGAAAACCGCATCACCACCCCGCCTGCTACGGCCGCGCGCCACCTTACGACCTTTGGATCCCTTTTCTGCTTTTTTCTAACTTCGTCGTACAACTCTGGCTCAATGGTTAAATCCCCAACTGAATCCCCTTTCCTTATCACACGTATTCTTATTTTCTTTATCTCACCTTACAACTTCACGCGCGGCATAGCTGAGCATAAAGCATGAATAGACTTTCTACTTAATGCATCTGCCACCACATTAGCCTTCCCTTCATGATAAACTATCTCCATATCATAATCTCCGCTCAACTCTATCCATCTCCTCTGCCTCATACTAAGTTCCTTCTGAGTATAAATATACTTAAGACTCTTATGATCATAAAATACTTTGAAAGTAGCCCCGTACAAATAATGCCTCCGCAATTTTAGAGCGAAGACGACCGCCCCCAGCTCCAAGTCATGCGACGGATAACTTTCTTCATTCAATCTAAGCTGCCGCGAAGCATAAGCTATCACTTTCCCCTTTTGCATTAGCACACACCCTAACCGATTCTTCGAAGCATCAGTATATACTTCAAAATTCTCACTCCATTCAGGTAAGGCTAAGATGGGAGATGTGGTTAAGCGCTCCTTTAAGGTTAGAAAAGCTGTCTCACAACTCTCATCCCACCTAAACCTATTCTCCTTTCTCATCAAAGTTGTCAAAGGCTTAGCTACCTTAGAGAAATCTTTTACAAATCTCCTGTAGTAACCAGCCAGTCCCAGAAAACTCCTTATGTCGGCTACATTTTTTGGCCTCTCCCAGTTAGACACCGCCTCAATCTTACCTGGATCAACAAACACTCCCTCATTCGACACCACATGCCCCAAGAATTCTACCTTATCCAACTAAAACTCACATTTACTCAACTTAGCATAAAAGTTATTCTCCCTCATCTACAACACAATTCTCAAATGTTTCTCATGCTCCTCTTTGTTCTTAGAATACACCAAAATATCATCAATAAAGACGACAACAAACTGATCACGGTAGGGACTAAATATTATATTCATCAAATCCATAAATACGGCAGGTGCATTGGTCAATACAAAGGGCATAACCACAAATTCGTAATGCCTATACCTCGTCCTAAAGTCAATCTTAGGAATATCCTCCTCTTTAACCCTCAGCTGATGGTACCCCGATCTCAAGTCGATCTTAGAGAAAGCTCCTGCTGCACTCAGCTGAGAAAATAAATCATCAATTCGAGGCAAAGGGTACTTATTCTTAATCGTCACATTATTCAACTCCCTGTAATCTATACACAATCTCATACTCCCATCTTTCTTTTTAACAAATAAAACTGGTGCGCCCCAGGGTGATACACTTGGTAACACATAACCCTTATGTAACAACTCTTCTAACTGCTTTTTCAACTCCTTAGGCCCCATTCTGTAAGGTGCTTTGGAAATAGATCCCATCCCAGGTTTCAATTCAATATTAAAATCTACATCTTTCATTGGTGGTAAACCCGGAATCTCATCTGGAAACACATCCTGAAACTCACTCACCATGGGAATTTCCCCTCCGCCCTTCCCCTCCTCACGCAGGTCTCTTACATGACACAAGATTAATTCTCCTCCCTTCCTCAAACACAACTTTAGGGTAATTGTTGACATAAGTCTCACCTTCGGTTTTACCACAAATCCTTTATAAGACACCCTTACTCCCTTGGGTCCCTTCAAGGACACTTTCTTTTGATGACAGTCAATAAAGGCTCTATTTTTACTCAACCAATCCATCCCCAAAATAATTTCAAAACCACCCAAAGGAAATTCTATTAAGTCCATTTCAAATAAAACCTCCCCGATAAGAATATTTATATTTTTATATACTTTGGTGCAAGGTACTGACTCCCTAGAAGGTATTTGTACTTCGTTTTTTATTATTACTGGGTCAACTAATTCCAACACTTTAACATGGTCACTTTATATATATGAGTGGGTTGATCCTGAATCAAATAAAACATAAGATGGTTTAGAATTGGTTAGAAATGTACTCGAACCCACATGTGCATCTCCCTCAGCAGCCTCCTTACCCATCATGAACAATTTACCACTGGACTTGCCTTCACCCTTCACGGTCGACGCTAACATCGCCCCCAGCTTCATGACACTAGTTTGATTATTTTGTCTCTGGTATGACCCGTTTCCATTGCCTTGATTATTATTGAAGCAATTCTTAAAGTTGTTGTTATTGTTGTAGCTCCTTCGATTATTCCAAGACCCATTAAAACGGTTGCTCCCATAGCTAGGTGCTGGTGTCTGGTACCCATTTGAATTTCCTCCACCAAATCCGCCGTTCACACTATTCATTCTAGTAGAAGTTCTACATTCAACGATATTATGACCAAATCTACCACATCCGTAGCATCGTCGCTTGCTCTATTCACTTGCCCCACTCGTCCCTACACTGCGGCCAAACCCACCACCACTCACGGCTCCTTCTGCAGAATATGATCAGAATTGATTGTAATTCTGCTTCTTACTTCCTCCAGCTCCCTCACTCGTAGTCTCTGCCTTTCTCTTTTCTCCCTTGTCTCTTTCTTTACCTCCTTTACCATATCAGCAATTCTTTCAGCATGTCCCGCTCTTTGGTATACGTCCTCCAGAGTGCTTGGCTCCCCAGCTGAGAGCTTATTCTTGATGCACATTGTCAACCCCTTCTCAAATCTCAATGCCAACACTTATTCACCATAGTTCAAGTCTGAAACATACTCAGCTAGCTCCATGAATCTTTTATGGTAGTCTTCTATCGTCATCTCTTCCGTCATCTTAAATGTATCAAACTCTGACCTCATCCTACTCTGAACGTGCTCAGGTACAAACACAGCTCTTATCGTGTCCTTAAAGCCTGTCCAGGTGACATAAGGTTCATCACTCTCCTTCCAAGACTCTCTGATGTTTCCCTTACTACGATTCCACCATAGTCCGGCCTTTCCTTTCAATTAGTGAGCAGCCTGATCCACTTGCATCTCCCCATGGCAGTTCAATAGTTTAAAGAGGTTGTCAAACTCCATGTACCAATCTCCCAATAAGGACGGTTCGCCTAGTCCATCATATTTCATCGGATTATGACGGGCAATGTTCTAAGTTCATTAGATTTATTTGTTAAGGCCTTAGGAATGTTCTCTCTGATACCACTTTGTAACACCCTCATTTATTTAGGATCCTTTAGCAAGACATTCCCAGATAAATAAAGGTGTTACCATCTCAGTTGCCTGAGGTAGTAAGTATAAAAGACAAACAATTACCAAAGTACTTTAAGAAGATGTAAGTAAACTGCCTCAAACGGTTTTATTACAAAAGTTTCAACGAGATAATTAAATGATAAAATTATGTTTTAATACAACTGCAGCAGAAATAATATAAATAGTGTCTGAATAAACTAAGTGATCTCTAGACTCTGACGAAGGTCATACATCTCAAGCTCCCTCCAAGCATCCAGTACATCTCAAAAGCTAACCTGTCAATCAATCTGCTCTCCAATATTTGATCATCACATGTATTCACGAATACACGGTCAACCACGAGGTTGAGTAGGATAACTAAACAATAATAAGTACATATAATAAACCTGCAATAAAAAGACAACAAAAGAACTCACACCTTAAACCGTCACTCACAGCACAACCGAGTGCCACAAAATCGACACACAACAATCACCGCTCAGGTCCACGGTCACTCCAACATCACCGTGCCTGACCGACCACAATCGCATAGGTCCACGGCACTTCATCATCCCCGTGCCTAGCCGGCGAATAATCACAATCACAATACCAATCCTCTTTTAAGATGCCAATAAACAACAGAGAACCAACCAACAGTGATAATAGTATAATTATAAGATGCTCATGACAACAATTGTAACAATAAACTCATGGTGGAATAATTATCTTATAAACAATGAAATAACAATTTGTCTCATGCCAACAATGCAATAATAATTCATCTTACGACAACAATATAACAATAATCCATCTTATAAGAAATTCATCAATTCATTAATTTAACAAACAAGTAAGGTTGAGTAGATATCGTACCTTTAGCAAATCTTCACAATTCAATAACAATTAAATTTAGAAAGCCTCTTCCACAAATCCACCACCTAAACAACAATTAGATTGCATACAATTATAAACTATTCTTGTTGATTAAATAAAGATGTAAACTACCCAAAATAATCATGCAAAATCACCCCAAACAACACCCCACACACGACTAAACCCAACGGTGGTCAACATGTCGCTCAACGGCCCCCACGGCGGTCAACAGCCGGTCAATGCAGCGGGTCAAGGTCGGTCTTTGGTCAAACGTAAACAATTGATGTAAGAAGATTAGATAACTTAGCACAATTAATTTAGTGCGAGGTGAAAACTCCGTCATAAAGTTGTCTCACAAAATACTCTTACTCACAAGATATAAGTTGAGTATTTGATGTGGAATAAAAGAGATGGTGAGGCATGAGATATGTTTATATAGTTGGTAGGGTAGGCGGTTGATGGAATCTTCTAAGAAGCAGATTACAATATAACTTTATTATTATTTTTATTATTTTTCTCCTCAAAATATCTAAGGTAGATAAAGCCTACACAAGTCAACACCTCCCCCCTTTGGTCAACACCTCCTGCCGGTCATACACCCTTCGTCCGTTTTTTTTAAACTTCTGTCTTATAAAATAAATTATTAAATCTCGTGTATCACATTCTTAAATAATAAAATCTCATATTTAATAAATAAAAGGTACTACACCGTTGACTCGACCTTTGACCTTAACTAAAAATGCGAGGTATTACACTTAATTCATTTTCGACGGTTCCTTTCTCTTTCTAAACCTAATCTCTCTTCCTCCAAATCCTCTCATCTCACCCTACACTTCTTGAATTGCCTTGAACATAAATCTCGGAAGGATGACGGTCTAGGTATGGAGTAACCGAGTCAAGTTGTCGCAGTCGTCGGCATCGGTCTATGTCTCAAGGTGCGTTTGTGATTTGTTGTTGTCTTCCAGTAGATCTTGAATAGTTTAGTAATAGGATCTGGGTGTTACTTGTAGGGCTCGTCATAAAGTCTTGCTTGGCTTATATAATGGACACACTTTCATGGAATAGCGAAAAGGTAGGGTTTCCCTACTTAGTTGCCTGTTTAATTGATTTAAGACGATGTTGATTGATGTACTGGCATGATTAGTATTGTTACTGGAATTGCCTTTCTTGAATGTTTGGATTGGTTGTTGTTTGTCTATGGTTCGCAAGGTGCGCCCTCGGCTGAGTGGAGTCATCATCGGGAATGGCTTCACGCCCTTTATTCGCTCCTTGTGGTTCCCGTCTTAAGGGGGATGTGCACATTAATGGACATGAGTTATTTGCTCGTTGCGATGAGCGGGGCTTAGATGGGCAAGGTTTTGGTCCCCCACTGGCGGTGTGGGTCTCCTGTTGCCATGGGAGCCCGGCAGGGCTACATACTTCGGTGTGTAGTCGGTTACTGGTATTGATGGAGTTTGGAGGAGTGTGTATTGTGTGACTTGGATGTTGTCTTGTTATTTTTCTTAGTTGGTTATACACGTGACTGACCCCGTGTTATGTTTTCAAAACTGTGGTGATCCATTCGGGGATGGTGAGCAGTTGGTTTAGCAGGTGTTGATTGCTATGATGCTTGCGGGACATGGAAGGGAATCGAGTCATCACGCTATTTAGCAAGTTGCCGCTGTCACTCATGTGTAGTAGTCTTTCAGTTGTTAGAGTTGTAATCCTTGTCACGTTGGTTTAATATGTAAAAGACACTTAATAAATATTCTATTATGGTTTATTTGATATACTTACCTCGGGAAACCGAGATGGTAACGCCCTTACTTACTAAGTTAGTGGGGAAGGTCTTGTTAAGCCTCCTTTGTAGGTGAGGGTGTTATATTAACCCATTAAATTGCTTTCAGTACCCCGAAGGAGATTGTAAAAGCTGTCGGTAGGGGATACTCTTGATCAACACCCAAAAAACAACATTGATATTCCCCGATTTCTACCTAATGCATTCCTACACCATCCCCTTATGCACCAGATTTTAAAAAAATGGTAAAAGTATAAAAAATAATGCGAAAATAGCTAAAATTAGGGGATCGAAATGTTATTGTACTAAACTTCTCTTGTGCTTATTTCACTTGCAAAAATGTTTCATTACAAAAATATCAATGTTCCCAATTTTTCCTCTGTCTTAAAATATAAGATATCCTTTAAAATTCAAATTATCTTTATGTTAATTCTCCCATAAAAGAATTTTAAGTCTAAAAAATAAAAGTTCCTTACATCTTGAAAATTGAAGTGTACCTCAAACACTAACTTAACCCTTTTACAAAATACATTATCAGGGAATGCAAAATACTTTCCTTTTTCAGGGAATATAAAATGCTTAACATAAAAAATACACTAAATACTCTTTTATTTTACACATGTAGAAATATAATCGAAAAAGAACAAGACATTTATGATAGTAGCTTAGTAGTGAAAATTTGAACACAATGTCAAGAAGTATATTTGGATCATCAACTTCGACATCTAGATCTTCAACAATAGCAACTATGCAAAAGAGGCTGGCAAAATGGAGAAAAACCATATCTTGCAGTAATTAACATTATACTACAACAATAGAATATTTTTCATTTTTTTCTATGTTTTTTTATTATATTATGGGTAAATTGATAACTTATACCTAATATAATGCAACTTTTCAAAACTTATACCTAAGATAATTTTCTTTTAAAACTTATACCTAAATTTCGCTTTTCTTTCAAATTTAATACCAACTCTAAAAAAACAATATGAATTGACCAATTTACCATTGCTACTTAACTCACCCTACCTTTTCTCCCTACATTAAAACACACGAACCCCAACATCCACCTTACACACCCCAATATCATTACCACAAACCACAGTGTCCTTCATCAGCCCCATCATTGGTGTCGCCACCGCCCCACGGCAGCCATAATAGAAAAACGAATAACTAATATGATTGAGAACTCAACTAAAATTCCCCTCCTTGATTCCTTAACGCCGACTCCGCCGCCGTCGCTGCCATTCCTCCCTCCTTTGCCACCACAATCGTCGGAGAACTCGAATCGGATTGATCAAATACGTTTGCCACTGCGATTGCGCAATCGAAGTTGGAGCCAAAGTCAATTTATATGTCCATGACGATGAGGATGGTGATGTGAAGAGTGAAATTAGGGTTTCATTGAGTTGAGTGCAATAAGGGTCGTGTTTTTTGTGGACTTCTTTGAAAATATGCTTCATTTTTTTTGTTGGTTGTTGTGGGTGACATTTCATATGGAGGTTGTCAGAAAGTTTGTTGCTTTATCAATGAGGATAATAGAGGGGAAAGTTGAAATGGGTCACTGGAGGGAGGACAACCATGAGTGTCAGTGATGGCATCGGTGATGGTACCAGGGAGGTAGGAGGGGATTACATGGTGATTGTCATTAAACGTGGGAGCGTAAATGAGGGTTTGCTGGGTTAAGTGGTGAAGGTGGATGGATTGTAGTGAAGAAAGAAGGATGGACTAATTAGTAAGGGCAAAATGGTCTTATTTTGCGTTTTTAAGAGAGTTTGTATTAAATTTGAAAGAAAATTGGATTTTAGGTATAAGTTTTAAAAAAAATTATGTTAGGTATAAGTTTTGAAAAGTAGTGTTATGTTAGGTATAAGTTATCAATTTACCCTTACATTATTGAAACATCCTGTTATTTAAAATAAGGTATAGAGAAAGTTTTTTTTTTATGCTGTTGGTGAAATTCTTTCCACAAAACTTGTTTTTTTTTTTTTTACCGAGCCATTTTCTCATCCTAGCACTACACTACAACAATAGAATTTTTTTTTTCATTTTTTCTATGTTTGTTTTTTACTCCCTTTATTCTTTTTTATTTGTCGTTATAGCAAAGTCTTTTTTTTTTCATAATATATGTCGTTCTAGCCTTACTTCCTAGAGTTGCTCAATTTCCTAAGCAATTTGATTAGACTTTTTTTTATTTCAGCCAATAAAAAGTCTAGAAAGAGAGGCAAGTGGTATGCATCGCATGGTAAAAACAATAAATACAAAATATCAATTAATAAATTACTGACACATAGATAAAAAGTAGCATAAGAAAGAGAAAATAAGTTTGTTTAATGTATTACTTAATATTTGTGCTTTCATGTAAAACGACATATATAAAAAAATGGAGGGAGTATTATATTAATGAAGCATCGTATTATTTAACACAGATAAAATGATTAGACAATCAATAAAGTTTTCACAATCGAGAATGTTTTTCCATAATGTTGGGGAAAGTATTTCCACAAAACTTTCTACCTTTACCAAAACATTTTTTTCATTCTAACATTACTCTATAACAGTAGAATATTTTTTCATTTTTTTTCTATGTTTATTTTTTTATTATATCAAAGAACGTCCAATACGTTCGATTTCTCGTTCCGCCCTTTTTGTAAATTCTAAATTTTGAGGTGCTGATGAAAATGAAGGCTATTTCAATTTGGTTATTTAACGAAATAAAAAAAGCTCAATAACAATGCTATTGTGATTGGGAAGAGAAAAAGTTCTTATATGTGATAATATAAATGTGAGGGTGTGTTCTTACAATATAAATGTTAGGGTGTCTTTAACCGTATTTACTCTCCTCTATTAGTTCATTCTTTGTTTATTATCACTGTTTGTTTATTAATTAATTTCACGTCTTTAACTGTATTTACTCTACTCTATTAGTTCATTGTCCGTTTATTATCATTGTTTATTTATTATATTAATTAATTTTATGTTATTTAACATACGTACAATGATTAGTCAATCATTGAGAAAGTTTATCCGTTTATTTGGCGGAATTCTTTCCGCAAAACTGTCCACCTTTGCGGACTCTTTTTCTCATATTTCTCGTCTTCTTTGTTTTATCTATCCGCCTCATTTTTCTCCTTCACTTCTTACCTCCCCGCCCCCTTTTTTCTTTTCTCTTTTCTTCTCGTTCCCCGCTTTCTACTTAGTATTCAGTAGTTCAACTTTATTCCACTCTTTCCCATTCTTTCTCCTTTCTTTCTTTTCCCTCCTACCCGAGTTTTTGCTCTTTCACTATATACCACACCATTATTACTCCCATATCTTTCCACTAAAACCCACTACAGTTATGCTTTATTTTCACCCCGCAACAGCAAACAAAAGAAACGTCAAAGGAAAAAGCAGAAAAAAAAAGGAACTCCAAGTGAGTATAAGCCGAACGTTAATTTTATTTTCATACCTACATTATTTCTATGTTAATTTATATTTGGTTTCCACCCTTTTTCTTTATATTTGTTAACTTACATAGGACCCGTGCAAAGTTGCACGGTCATATATAAATATTGTATGTAATTAAATTTAGAAGAGAAAAAGGAGTTTAAAATCAGGATATGCAAAAAATAATTTTATTTTTATTATTAATAACATTAATTTTGAGTACGCTCTAATAATTAATTGCTTAACATGCAAGACAAAATTTCCTAAGAATAAAAGTGGCGAGTAGGTAAAAAAAACTAAGGAGGAAAACGGAGAAAAAAATGAGAAAAAAAGAAAAAAAAAAGGAGGTAGTTTAGTTGTAACGCCCCGTAAATTTCGGACCGTTAATATATTTCGAAAATAATTAATTAATCAAGTAAAATTTGACAATAATGTATTTAAAGTAAAAATAATTCAAAGAAATATAATTTTATTATATTTTGAAGAAAAGTATTTATTTTGATAGTTTTGAAATGTTTAAAAATAGTTTAAACCGTGTAAAATCTTTTATTTCGAAATAAGGGCGCATCGGGGGGAAAATAACAATTCGTTTGAACGTTGGGTAAACGAATTTGGAAATGGGTCATATGAATACTCAATTTTATTGTAATCTCGTGTTTAAAGACTTTGGTCTTGACGGAATTTGCATTTGACTTACGGATTTAATTATTATTGAAACAAGTCAAACCCGACTCGTAAAAATCCCGACTAAAAATCCCGCACCTCCTTTCCTCCTTTCCGTCTTCCCTTACGCGGACCACACCCCCCTTTTCTTTTATTTTTCTGATTTCCTCTATCTCCTTCTTCTTCCTTATGTTCCAAACTCCATTTTTATATAAAAACTCAAGCAAAATCGTCACAATTTCTTCGTTACTAGTCCGTTTTTCGCATAATTTACCTTTCCGGAATCCCCTCGCCGAGATCTACAACTTAGTGAAGGATTGGAAGACGAGTTTGGGGACTCGTATATTGTAGAGGACAGCGGCTAGTGTCGTTAGGGTTTGGGTTTTCAAGGTGTTAATTGCTCTTTTTCTAGCTTAAGGTAACATATTTCGAGTTACTCGACGGATTATCGTCACAATCTTTGTTGTTTTGGATGTTTTGTGATTTTTGGTTTAAGTAATAATTTTCACATGTTAAAATATGGTTGCATGCATGCTTAATTTAGGCTTTTTGGTTAGTTTAAGTTAGGATATTAGTGATGGAACGATTAATTAATGATTAGATGATGATAAAACGAGTTAAAATGAAGAAAAAACGGAAAATTAAGAGGTATAGGGTGACGGGCAGCAGGCCGGCAGGCCGTGGCAGGTCGTGGCAGGCCCACGGCTAGCCCACGGTTGGCCCGGGTCGGTCCGTGCTTGTTTCGCGGGTTTTCGTACAATCTTGGTCTTTTCGGGTTAATTAATATTATAATAGTATAAGTAACAAAAGGGTAGTAATTTGAATTGAAGCATACTAGTAACAAAAATTATGTTAAGGGAAAAATTGTGCTTATATTAATAGTTATCACATGTTAGGATAGTTTACAAAATGAATTTGTAAATAATAGGCTCAGAATGAATTCTATAGGGATAATTGTAATGCTTTGTTGATTGTGCCGAAACCTGAGCCTTAGTCCCTTTGACTGATGCGATGTCAGTTAATTGAGTGATTGGTCAGCCGCAATTTGACCCGTACCTGTCGCAGGGCTGGGGTTGCGGGTAAAAATTCGGTTGAATGATTTAGATAATCGGCCTTTTTCTTGTTTTAGGCCATTTATCAAGCTTTAGTTCACATGTATAGCTTATTGAATTTAATAGCTTCTTATTTTGTAGTAATGGCCCTAGTTTCCCCTAAAGCCTTAAATATTGTTATAATTGCTAGGATTGGAAACTAGTATTGAATACTTATTGAGGAACTGTTGGTTTATCTCATTTGAATAGACAATATTATATAGCCTTTTACATGATAGAATGTTAGAATTCATGTTGGTAAGTGGGACTTTTTGCCCTCTTATGGTTAAGTGGGTGTCTTAATTGACTTGTGTGGTGAGTCGTGTGGGGTGTGGGCTAAAGTATTCAAGTGGGACTAGTCGGGACTAGGTCCTAGGTGAGTATTTCGGCCTTCATCATAGATAGGTCTTTATAGTCTCTGACGAGTATATGTTCACTGCTTGATAGCCTTTGTGTTCCTGACTAGTGGATTTATATCCAAGTTGGGGCATGACCTCAGGTACTTATTTTGATAGTATGGGGTCAGCTTAAGTACTAGCCAACCCTTCGGTGGTGTCCTTAGGGTACTCACTTCACTTTGTTTTAAAAAAAGTTGTGGGTCTTGGGTGCGGTGGTGTGTATCCGCATGTCTAGGTCTACGCAGATTTTAGGCTAGGGTTGTGTTGTCTCTTGGCCATGTTTTCTTAATAGTAACCGCTGAGCCAAGATACCGGTTCGATTACCTTCCCTACCTCGTGGTATAGACTCGAGTTACAAAGTGACTATTGACGGGACTAAGAACTTATGCCTGTCTTTGATATATTGCCCTTTCTTGTTTGATGATTCTATGAATCATAGAAGGTGAGATGCAAGCCGGCTATGGTTGATAGAGTTTGGATTACAATTTGTTATATGATTCACATGATAGTTTAGTTTGGTCAGTTTAGGGGTCATTTGTTAGAATACATGACAAGTAAATGGTTTATCAAATTGTTTACATGTTACATTACATGTTACATTAATTTTGACGATTCGTGGCTGGGAGGACTCGAAGTTACTCCCCATTGAATTGTGGCTTTCGTGTTTGTATAAAATGCGATTGACAGGTTGTTGATGCTTTGTTGGGGGTCACAGACGAGCTAGCGAGCAAGGAACCTTGGACCTAGTTTTTGGCTATTCTATTAGTAACCCTTTTATCCTTTGGTTTGTATATTATTTGAAGGGACATATGTCTCCCTTTTCTATTTTGGGTTGTATCATTCTACTTTCTATTTAGCTATGGCATAGTAGTTCATCAGCTTTTGCAGGGTTTTGGCACCCGCTTCTGGGAATGTTGGACTTCTTGAGTTGGATTGGTTGTGAATGGTTTAGTTAGAAAAATTTTTGAAATTGCAGGTTTTGGATAGTTGAACCATTTACAAACATATCCTACCAGTTTTTCTGTAGAATTTACGTATTTAATTAAGGCTAGATTTAAGGGTGTCACATTAGTAATAATAGGATGAGGTTGAGGAAGAAGAGAAAAATGAACGGAAAAGAGAAGACGGGTAGAAATGAGTTTTTTTACAACGTTGAGAAATTTTCATTTTATCACTTTAATTACAGAAAAATTTCTAAGAAATGTAATACAAATTAATAGTTTATAATAAGATAAAAGATCTTTTATTAGTACAATGAAATCGAATCATATAATCGTAAAATTATGTTATGATTCTTTAAGTAAGTTTTTAACAAACAAAATTGTAAGATAATACGTTATTTCACTTTTACCACAATTGAATAAAATGTTGCCACGATTTTTGTACTACTTTGTCATAACTTTCTTAAGTTTATTAGTATTTTGGTACAAGTATTATTATTATTGTGTTTTATTTTGTTTGTCATTTTTCATTTTCTTATTTTTTATATTCTTCATATTTTGTTAGACAAATTTAATAAAAAATAACTCAACTCTTTTATATATTTCCCATAATAACCAAATCTTTTCATTTCAATGATGATAACCCAATTTTTATACACGTCCTTTAGAAATTACCGAAATGTGATGACTAATAAGTTAGAGGGTAGCGGTGTAGCAACAAGGCACGACCCAGCTCTATTAAATTTCAGTACCACCCATATTAAAAAAAAATATATAAAATAAAGAAACCGATTTCAGTTTGTGCCAAAATCTAAAAACTTGCAACACAATTTGTAATATATTAATATTAACAAAAGTTACCAACTAAATCGCCAAGAATATTACCAATCTAAACAAAAATTCATCATCATCACTTTCATTCATGCAAAACATTAAATATCGTTAGTGACATTCATGCGTTTAGTAATAAAGTGAGTTAATGAAAATATTTTTTCAATTTTCTTGTTAATTTTTGTTATGCAGTTATTTATTCTCATAAAAATGTATTTTTAATAACTTGTTTGCTTGTAAATTCAACATTCCGAAAGTCTAATATTTTTTATTTTATCCTTTTTACCAATTATTAGTTAATGTCGTCCGCTCATCATGCACAAAATTTATTCATGATATCTTTTTGTTGGAATAATGAAAAGCGACAATAAAGTTGCCAAACGGATGCAACTAATTTGACTTTTATCATTATAATTATTGTAATACCCTGTAATTTAATGAAATGTGTTTTATAAATAATATTTAGATATTTTATAAATGATATTTATAATTAGTAAGTACGTTGTGAGACGGAATAAAATAAAAAAATAATGAGTCGGGATGGCAATTTGGTAATGATCATATACGATAATTCATATAATAATAATAATACTCGATAATTATGTTATAATAATAATAGTAATAGTAATACTAATAATACTCATAATAATAATGGTATACATATGGTAATTAGTAATTTCCTAAAGACGACCTCTTTACTAGTATAAAAGTAAGGCATGACCTACATAATAGGTTTTATTCACATATTTTACACACATAAAGAGAGATTTAAGGAATAAAGAAGGAAGAACTGAGCTTTTATTTTCGTCTCAAGGTAAGATCGTCTCATAATATAACTCATGTTTCATAGCTTGGATTATTTGTGTTTTAGACCACCGTATGACTAAGCCGTGACTATGACCTTACCGTGACCTTGGCCGTGACCACCGTCTAACTGACCGGACCTCCTGTTGACCACCGTTGACAGGTGAGGGAAGGGTTATACGTTGTTGTTATGGGTTGTTTAAGACATCAATAAACACGATATTCGTGGCCTGACCTCGTGTTGTATGCGACCAGACCTAGGTTGGGGTGGTGAGTGGTGGTGTGTCTGTAACACCTCCACATACCAAGGTGCCTTACCAAGGACCACCCTAGCATGAGAAGCTATTACCATCTCGGTTGCCCGAGGTTAGTATATCCAAAGTAACTATTCCAAAACATTTATTAAAGTATAACGTTTAAACGATTACATTGTCTCAAAACAAAACCAAAAGAAAGTGTATATCAAATCTCAATACAACTGGAAACCAAAACAACTACTCGTAACAGCTGAAGCTAGACTCGGAGTGATGACATCCCATCTCGTCCCCGTAGCTAAAAACAACCATCACTTGTCACAATTTGCTTACCATCCCCGAATGGATCACCACAGGTTTACAAAACAACAACGGGGTGAGTTCACTGTATAATTAAGATAATCAATTACAATAAAAGTAATGAGAACAATTCCACAACATTCTCCATTCTCAATTATGTCTCATAACTGACTACACACTTAAGTGTGTAGTCCTGCCAGATTACTGCCGCGATAGATAATCCACACCGCTAGTGGGGGAACGCAGCCTTGACCACCTAAGCCCCGCTCATCGCAACGAGTAATAACCCATGTTCCTTAATATGCACATCCCCTCTTGTGGCGGGTTCCACAAGGGGTAAATCAAGGGCGTGAAGCCACTCCCGCAAGTGACTCCACTCAGCCGAGGATGCACCTCGCCATCATAGTCAATCCACCACAACTCCAATATTCCAGAATACAATTAACAACAATACTTATCATACCAATTAGATCACAACATCACATCTTAAATCAATTATGAAATCAACTGAGTTGGGAAACACTACCTTAGCACAGATCCGATTACGAGTCAACAAATGGAAGCTAGAATTGCTCTTCTACAAATTCTCCACCTAACAACAATCACAATAATCCAATCACAACATGCAAAACATCCCTTTTTCCCCAATTTCCAATACTAGGGTAAAACCCTAAAAGACAAAACTGATAAAAGGTACAAGACGGGTGACTTACCGACGCAAGAGAGAAATGAACAAGGACTCACGAACAATCAAAGATCTTGGAGAGATTAGAGATAATTAGAGTACGTATAAATGCTTTAGGTTTTGGTAAAAGTGAAAAGTGAAACTGTTAATCGTAATTTATAACTCTAATCATCCTTAACCAAACTACGGAAATAATTTCCGTCAGACCAGATACTCGGTCGAGTTTTGAGAATACCTGTTCCTAGATAGTAGCCTGACCAGAAAAACACGACGCATTACTCGGCGGCGTTAGCCCTATTCGGTCGAGTAACAGGACTTAGAAAAATGTGGTATTATAGAGTCAACCATCAGGGGGTGGTCATGGGTGGATAAAGGTGGTGACTTGGGTGGTTAATTGGCCGGAAAACGCATATTGGTGGAATAGAACCGTGAATGAATATAGGGGATTAAACCCACTGGACTCGACACGAACCGTGACTTTGGTAGGTTGGGTTTGTACCTCGTGGGGTGTCGCACATCAGAGGAGGGTCTGGGTGGTGGTTGGTGGTGATTCGCGCAGTGGGTGGCCGAAATTTCGAACATAAGGGGAAGGTGGTTGTTGTTGGTTTATTGTTGTGGCCGTGTATGTATAGCTAGATCTAGCACCTTTGTTCCTCGACTAAGACCAACCAAGGGCTTGGGTGATGGCGGTGGTCCCACCGTGGGTTAGAGGAGACCACAGTGGTGGTTGCTGGTGGTTTGAAGAGGCGGTACTTGGTGGTTCGTTGAGTGTGTTTGACGGGTTGTGTGTGAATTGTTGTTGGTATTGCTTGTTGTTGGTTTGGGTGTTAGGGCATGGTGTAGAAGCCATGTGTGGTGGGTGGGGTGCATGACAAGACTAGGACTCGGTGGTTGGCACTGGTGGCCATCAGGAAGCGCTGGTGGCAAGGCGTTATGGTGGTTATTTTGGGCGAGTTTTATGGTTGTTTTGGGAGTGTGTTTAACACGGGTTAACCATGGGTTGTGGGTTGATTTCGGAGTTGATTTAAGACGGGTTGTACTTGTATAATTAATGGGGTTTTAAGACGGGATTTAATTATAATAAATCATGTATATTTATAATTAGTTTAATTATTTGATAATTAGTTTAATTGTTATATATAATTAGAATAATTAGTTATATAAATAATTAATTGTTTTATAATTAGTATAACCACTATTTTATATAATTAGTTTATAGTGATTGTATTTATTAATATATTACGTAACCGATTTGTGAAGGATTTATAATCGGATTCGTCTGCTTTATTATTTGGATCGCTTTGAGCTGCTTTATTGGATTTGCTTGCCAGGTAGGAATATCCTACTCAATCTTATGTTATGTTCTTGTTTGTCTGAGTTATATCTGAGTTATGTTTTATAAAGAATTGTGTCTAAGCGTATTATATTAAATATCGTGATGGATGTCACTGTTATTTATACCGCTACGATTATTATTGATAAGTAATATGAGTATAGTGATGAGTTGTGCATAGCATAAGAGATGCTACTGCCAATTGTGCATATCAAGAGATTTTCTACTACCAGTTGTGCATAGTGCACAAGGTACTATTACCAGTTGAACATGGTACGAAAGTACTACTGGCAGTTATATAGTTGAGCATAGCACGGTGTTAAGGGAGTTGTGCTACTGCTAGTGAAATCATTGATTAATTTACGGTATGGTTGGATGAGTTGGCAATGGTTGGATATCGGTTGGTTGTGCTATTGCAGTTGTTTATTTTTATTGAGTAATTATTGTTGTTTAGTTTATTCCTACTCAACCTCGTGGTTGACAGTGTATTCTTGAACACCTGTGATGAACCGTAACTGGGTAGTAGACTTGACAGGTACTTAAGATTAGCTGACTTGGGAGCTTATAGGAATGCGTGAGGACTCAGCCAGACTACCGAGAACTCTAGATCACATAGTTTTATTATTCACTTTATTTAATTCCGCTGCGAGTTGTAATTAATATTATATTAAGTTATTTAGTTGGATTAAATTGTATTAAACCTTTTATCGCTAAAGTTTATCTAAAGTACTTTGGTTTGTTGTACTTTATTATTCACTACCTCGGGCAACCGAGATTGTAACACTCTCATTTACTTGGGAGGCCTAGCCAAAGGCTCTTTGATAAATGGGGGTGTTACAAAGTGGTATCAGAGCAAAATGATCCTCAGGCCTAGCCAATGAACTTAATAATGAATTTAGGAGGCATCTAATAAAATAAACCCGGGTAAAAACTGTTAGGTACCCCTTAGGCTTTGTAACACCCCGTATTTTATAATAATATTTTATTATAAAAGTATTTTATTAAATTAATTATTTTGATGCTTAATAATATATTTTGGAAATTTATATTTATCGCTTTCATTCTCTATTTTATTATTTATTATTTTAATCTACTTTGAACGGGTTAAAATGTCCGTGAACGATTTTACTATTTTAATTTAATAACCACTTTTCTATTATAAGGCCTCCTTACGTTTTAATATGGTTCAATCGGATTTATAATCAGATAATCCATTGTATGAGCTAATGGACCCAAAGCCCATTAATTAATCCCCTTATAAATATAAAACCTAACCTAACAGACAAGCTGCTCTCCCTTTTTCTCACGCGTGAAGTGCCGCGGCAGCCTCCCTCATTTTCTCTCTTTTGTTCTTCTTTTCTCCCTTTGACTCCATTGTTGAATATCTTTCATTCTTCTTAACTCAATAGAAAATTATATTTCCACAATCCCTGCTCTTACCTCTACACCATATTATTCTCCAAATAATTTTATGGAGATTATTTGTATGGACTTTTAGACCTACCTTTAAGGTCTTTTATTTTAATGGATAAAGAAAAAGATGTCTTTCCTTTGCCGTTTTTGAAAGAGGATTCGCGATGCATAATATCTAGCGCATGGGTTTTGGATTCGTGCATCTTTAATGTTTATTTTTGGGACGTGGGTATGTGTTGGAGACAAGGATTTATTGGTCGTGTCTTTCTTGGAGGTTTTCATTAATTGCTAAAAGGTAACTAGGTGTTTTTCTTTAATTATGTTTATGCCAATTGATGTAATTTACATGATTTAATAATTGATTTGTGTAATTGGTACGTGTTTGATTATTTATTATCATGTTAATTATGTTTTTGCATGCTTGTAAATGTTTTAATGCTTTAATCATATATCATATATTGTTTACGTGTTTATTATGGGTGTCATGAGCGCAATTAGGGTTTACGAATAAACCCTAGTGGCGGCATGATAGGCGGCCAAAGGTTCTCTCCAAAGTTATAGCTAAAGCTAGTATAACATTGATGATGATTCAAGTGTTATAGCTGAAGTCAGTACAACTTTGGGTGGTTATTCTAGTTATGACTGAAGCAACTATAACATTGAAGTACGAGTTAAGGTTATAGCTGAAACTAACATACCGTGAGATTTATGGCTCAAGGTTATAGTTGCAGCTAGTATGACTTTGAGTTATGTGCCAAGGTTATGGTTGAGGTAAGTGTAACTTCACGTAATATATGCTGAAGTTATAGTCGAGGTTACTATAACCTCGCATCCAGAGTTCATGTTATGGTTAGGATTACTGTAACATTTAATGGTTAAATACTAAAGTTATAATTGAAGTTACTATAACATTGGGTGCGTATGCTTGCTTCACATGTTGTGTTGTGTTCAACGTGCTATATCCTTTTGTTGCATATGTCCTTGGTTACTCTTATTCATATGTTGGTAGGACAGTCAGCTAAACTGTTCTCCTGTGTTGAGTCGTGATGTTATTCACGCATGAGTTGTACAGTCAGTTAAACTGTGCATTTGCATGAGTTGGACAGTCAGTTAAACTGTTCTTATGAGTTGAGTCATGGTGTGGTCCATGCATGTCGTGTGCAGTCAGTTAAACTGTACATTTATTTGTTGGCTAAGTCGAATAGATGACGGTAGTATCAGTTAAATACTATCGGAATGAATCAAGAGCTGCTCTTCGGAGGTTTATTGGTCTATGTTCGGGGGTGGCCAGATTCGTCAGTTAAACGTTCTGGGTCCCGAGTGTCGTTCGATGTATAGTTAATGCATCGAGAGGTCTGGCCAGGTCTTAGGCATATAGGCAGTGGTGATACGCTATACATAGTACCGTGGAGTATCAGTTAAATACTTCACAACCGATGGTTCGTCAGTTAAACGTTCCATCTGCTAGTTCATCAGTTAAATGTTCTAGCGGCGTTCGCTCTATTCGCTATGCTTTGTTGCTAGCTTTGTGCCTTATGTGCTGTGGATCGTGTTACTTTGGTTTGTAGGTGTCCATGGTCTAGTTGTTGCATATGGTCTAAGTTCATCTAGTCTCATTCGTCTAGTGTTATGAATATCATGAGTAGTAAGTCTGAGTGTGATTTTCATGAGTATAGATGATCTCGCATGTTTACTGGTTTTGCATTTCAATTGTTATTGATTGTTGGTTATATTCAATTGTTGTAAACATGACTGGGAGAGCATCTAGTTACTCCCGACTGATTGTCGACCCCCCATTCTCAGGTTGTTCAGATGTTGCTGACTGGTTGATGCTTGCTTGGGGAATGTGCGAAGCGAGCTTAATAATAATATTAGGAGTTTGCTTTATGTTTTAAGAACCTATGAATAATGTATTAGTGGTTTTGGTTTTAGTAGCAAACCGGATTGGTCAGGTGTTTCCGCCACCTTGACCCTTTTATCATTATCGTACTCTGATATTTAAGTTATATAAGGTTTTTCCTTTGTTTTATAATCCGGGTTGTTACAGGCTTGGGATGAGTAAGGCCTCTCACACCAAACTTCCGGCCTTTCCAGTTTTGAACCGGTTACCTTGAGAAATATTAAAGAGGGGGTAATTTAAAATGTATATTATTTACTTTCTTAACAGTCAATTGTTTGCTTTAAGATGAATATTGTCTTCGTTGATGACCGGGGGTACGGGGACCTAACCTTAATTTTAAGTTTAGTGGAATGTGTTAATAGCTGCTAAAATAATTGTTAGATCATAATATTAAGTCTATGTGTTATTAGTTATTGTGAATAATGTAAGCTTGATTAAATTCTCAGATTTTTACCCTTGTTTGCTTTGGCTTGGCCATAAGATGGGAATTGATATTGTTTATTGGATGAAATGAGGATTTAACAAGGAATGAATAATGAACTATTTTGATCATGAGCATGAAAGTAATTGTAAATTGATATTGATTATGTGGTTGGACGTTGTGTGATAGTAGTATCATGTCTAGTGATATGCGGTTATGTGAATCTCAATACCATGCTATTTCCAATATTATGTAGTGATTAAACTTGCGATAGGGATGCTTTCGAGTAGATGCTAGTCGTGTGTGAAGTATGATGACCAAGTTGTGTTGATACAGGTATAGGAGTGTTGGAGCTGGTGTCCTCCACAAATTAGTGTGATAACATTTGTAAATCTCTTACAAGTTCACAAGGGTATACTTCGTATATTTAATCAGTTGATTAACGTTTACCTAATAACGGTTGACTTGCTAGAAAGTTTGACGTTATTATCATACAGATGGCGGTGATCAACTGGTCCCTAAAGGTCACACCTATAGGACGTGTTTGAGAAATGTGGTTATAGAAATATAATTACATTGATGCCCAAAATGACTAAAAAGTTAGTCAATGTGTTGATGAGATAATTATTTAATGAAAATTAAATAATATTAAGTTGAGACGAATTAACTGTCAATTCGTAATAAATATAATAAGTTATATTTAAATTAAATATATATAAGGTTAGTTTGGACGAATTAATCTGTTAATTCGTAGTTAAATATAATCAGTTGTATTTAATATCAACAAGTTGAATGTGTCATAGCGGTAATAGTGAGGGTACACAAGCCAAGAGGTTATGGGTTCGATCCTCACTAGATGACAATTTAAGACACTTTATATATTTTTGGAAAGACCAAAATAAGGAGAAAAATACTCCTTATTTCGGTTCACTTGGCCGAAATTAGGGAAAGTTTTTCTTTTCCTAATTGACTCCAAGTTTCGGTCTGTATAAAAAGAAAGGTAGAGAATTATTTCTACCCCAATGCTTTTTCTTGACCTAGCCTCCTCTTTCTCATCACAAGAACACAAAGACAATTAAATTTTACAGAAAATTTTAGATTGATTTCTAGCATAATCAAAGGGCATATCTCAGATCGTCTTGGGTGCAACTAATAGGCGAATATCAATTTTGATATTGTTCTTAGGCCATATTTTCTAGGACCGAAGGTTAATTCTAAATCTTTTTACTTATGTTTATGTATTTTATTTTATGACCTTAGATCATCTTTATTAAATCGTTATAATCCTTCTAGTTTAAGGGAAGTATACATATTTATTTCCCACAAGTGGTATCAGAGCTTTAGGCTACGATTTTAATTTTGATGATTTTCATAAATTTTGTATGTAAACTATAACCTAATTTTCGAGAAAATAAATTAGGGTTTCGTTTTTTTTTCGGTTGAAATTTTTTTTTAGCCGAGACCTTTTTTTCCTTTCGGGCTGTTTTTTTTATTTCGTTTTTCCTTTTGTTTGATGATTTATATTCAATTTCTTTTGATCATATTATTGTTTTAATCGGTTAAAATTATCATATGAAGTATTGGGAAGTTTTGATTTAATGCAGATTAAGTTAGAATAGATATAGTATCATCATGTCATTGATACAAGAACTTGTTTTTGCTATATAGTTTTAGCATATAAGATTAATCATGATTGTTAATTCATTTGCTAAACCATGTTCAATTAGCAACTATAAACTTTGTTCTTCATCAATTTTTGTAATAGGCCTTTTTGCCGCAAAAGGAAAATTATTTCGACGTCTCTTTTTTTTAAGGTACGCCGTGGAAAAAAAAAACGTTTTTAGGTTTTTTTTTCTCTATTACCGAATCAGAAAAAAAAAAGAAGGAAAGTTTTTTTCTGAAAAAAATTATGGAAAGTTTTTTTTTCTTAATTGCCGAATAAAAAAAGGGAAGGGGCTGTTTTTTTTTATGATCAGCCGTGTAGTAGCTGTTAAAAAAAAAAAAAAAATTGTTTATTTTTCCAGCCGAACCAATTTTAATTGGATTTTTTTTTTGGTCAATTAGTTATTGTGAATCGGTTCACAATTTAAAGATACCGAGTTATTTTAAAGCGGTTTAAAATTTTGACAGATATAATTCATATTACAAGTTTAATATGTATTGAGGATGAAATTAATGTGATTAAATTGCGGAATTGTCACTTAATTTAATTTAAATAGGTGGTTTCGATAAATTAATCAACATAATTAATGTATTGTATTATGTATGTTTAATTTATTTTTGTTGATGCTTTTATTTTTGTTGAATGAATCGAATGAATGAATTTTATTTACGTATTTATTTTTGCAATCGGTTGTATTTTGTAATACTTAGTGTGGCCTTAGTCAAATTATGTTTTCGTAATGAAGGAAACATGATTTCTTATGTAATTATGAGATCTCGAATCTCCTTTATTTTAGTTTTGGGTTTTGAAATTAGAATGTAATTAATAGGTCAATTTTGTAATTTTATTAATTGTAATTTCAAAGAAGACTAAAGATGAAGATTCAAGCTCACTCCCGCTACATGGATCAAGATGGAACATCAAGACAAGCTTCTCGGGTCCAAGGATGGATTCCAAACTTGTATTTATTGTTCATTTTGATAGAATAGGCCACACTAGGACTTCTACTGTTTTTTTTTTACGTTTTTCATTTTATTGCTTTTCATTCACATGCTAGTAATTGCATCATATTCCGCCTAAAACCAAACCACCTACTACTAAAATGCATGAAAATTGACTCATATAGTTGTATGTTAGTTTTCATGGACATGCAGATGTCACAGTCTATAAGCCATCACTTTAGTTTAAATCATTCTCGCATGCTAGATTATAGTTCACTTAAAATGAATTAAAAATAGTTGATGGAATATCCTCTAAAACGGAAATTGAGATTAGTCTTTATAAGGGCAAACATCTATGAGTCCCTTCTTCGTCGGTAGGCCTAATATGACCCCTTCTACGTTGGGTAAGTAGTTGTGTTGACTTAGTTTACCTCAACATCATAGTCCGAAGAGTTTCTCGTGATTATGATGGACTAAAGATAGAATTTACAGAAATTTATCGAACATGAATTCTAACGGTAGAATTAGCTAACAAGTTAGCTTATCAATTTACAGAGAATTGAGTCTTGGGGTCATTTATATAATTCTTGAGGGAGGTCAATTGTATAAATGTTTTTTGAATCTTCGCGTTATGACATTAGTTCATTAGACTTAAAATAAAAACGATGCATGCTTATTATTTTATTCTTCTTTCGTAGTGTAGAACACGCTTATTATCAATAATACTGTTACAACAAATGGCTGGAAATAACGCAATCCCAATGCCTAGTGCCACACTAGATCGTTCGTCCTTGCTTAAAATGTTCATGGACCAAATGAATCAGTTCACTCGACTGAAGAATGATGGGTCCAATTTTGCGGACTGGGAGGCGGCACTACGGAATGCTGCCACTGCTGACGGTAAGCTCATGTATTTAACTGAGCCAATACCGGTCAACCCAGGCCCAAATGCAGGAATCAACGAGTCACTCGCTTATAGTGATTTCGTTATGGAAGCGGGTGCGATAAAGAACGTACTCATCTTTGCAATGGAAACCAATTTGCATAGACGCTTCATTGCCCAAGGTGCAAACAAGATTTTCACCACGCTCACTAACGAGTTCTCAAAGGCACCGAGAATCGTTACGTATGAGCATACCTGTCGCTTCTTTGATGCGAAACTCCAGAAGGGCCAACCGATTAGCCCACACATTCTTCACATGATTGAGAATGTCGAGAAACTGGAGTCACTGAATTGTAGAATCAGTGAGAGCATTGTCATTGACCGAGTGCTTCATTCTCTTCACGATGGTTTTGCCCTTTTCAGGGCGAACTACTACATGAATGACTTGAAAAAGAGTCCTCATGAGCTACACTCCCTTCTCGTACAGACCGAGAAGGATATGAAATTGAGTGGGAGCATGAAGCAGGATGTTCTCACGATTCACAACAAAAGTAAAAGTAAGGGCAAGGCTCATGGCGACCTAGCTGTAGATAAGCCAAAGTTTAAGAAGCCAGGAAACGGTAAGAGTGCGCCTGGTGAGACTAGTGGCTCACAGGGCAAGACAAAGAGCAAGGGCGGTGACATAGAGTGCCACCATTGTCACAAGACTGGACATTGGAGGAGGAACTGTCCCGTCTACCATGAGGACATCAAGGCAGGCCGCGTCGTTCCTGTTGGTATGTCATCTTATATTCATATGATTGAGATTAACCGTGCAAGTTTCGGAACTTGGGTACTAGATACTGGTTGTGGTTCTCATCTGTGTAATCATTTGCAGGGCCTAAAGAACATCATACCTCTCGGAAAAGGTGATGTGGACCTGCGAGTCGGGAATGGAGCACGAGTAGCTGCTGCCTCGAAGGGAACATATGTAATCCAACTCCCTAGTGGTTTTGAGTTATCTTTAAATAACTGTTACTATGTACCCAGTTTATCTAAGAACATTATTTCTATTTCCGTACTAGCTAAAGACGGTTTTGCATTTTCAATAAAGGATAATAGTTGTATTTTCTCTTTTAATGAAATGATTTATGGCAAAGCAGTTTCCATGAATGGAATTTATATCTTAGATCAAACCACGGAAATATTACACATGAATAATAAGAAATTAAAGGTTGGTGACAAAGATCAAACCTATCTATGGCATTGTCGAATGAGACACATAAATGAGAATCGGTTATCGCACATACACTTGTGAGGACAAGTGGGAGTTTGTTGGAGCTGGTGTCCTCCACAAATTAGTGTGATAACATTTGTAAATCTCTTACAAGTTCACAAGGGTATACTTCGTATATTTAATCAGTTGATTAACGTTTACCTAATAACGGTTGGCTTGCTAGAAAGTTTGACGTTATTATCATACAGATGGCGGTGATCAACTGGTCCCTAAAGGTCACACCTATAGGACGTGTTTGAGAAATGTGGTTATAGAAATATAATTACATTGATGCCCAAAATGACTAAAAAGTTAGTCAATGTGTTGATGAGATAATTATTTAATGAAAATTAAATAATATTAAGTTGAGACGAATTAATCACAATTAAGTAAATTAAATATAATAAGTTATATTTAAATTAAATATATATAAGGTTAGTTTGGACGAATTAATCTGTTAATTCGTAGTTAAATATAATCAGTTGTATTTAATATCAACAAGTTGAATGTGTCATAGTGGTAATAGTGAGGGTACACAAGCCAAGAGGTCATGGGTTTGATCCTCACTAGATGACAATTTAACACACTTTATATATTTTTGGAAAGACCAAAATAAGGAGAAAAATACTCCTTATTTCGGTTCACTTGGCCGAAATTAGGGAAAGTTTTTCTTTTCCTAATTGACTCCAAGTTTTGGTCTGTATAAAAAGAAAGGTAGAGAATTATTTCTACCCCAATGCTTTTTCTTGACCTAGCCTCCTCTTTCTCATCACAAGAACACAAAGACAATTAAATTTTACAGAAAATTTTAGATTGATTTCTAGCATAATAAAAGGGCATATCTCAGATCGTCTTGGGTGCAACTAATAGGCGAATATCAATTTTGATATTGTTCTTAGGCCATATTTGCTAGGACCGAAGGTTAATTCTAAATCTTTTTACTTATGTTTATGTATTTTATTTTATGACCTTAGATCATCTTTATTAAATCGTTATAATCCTTCTAGTTTAAGGGAAGTATACAGATTTATTTCCCACAAGGAGGATGTTAATGAGGGCTCTTGACCTAGTAAAAAAAGGAACCTAGAGATGAACCTTATTTTGTTATATTTTTACCTCTATTTGATCTAGATGCCATTTGATCTCACTTTATCATCTAAGGTCAAAAGTTTTATGATTGATAATCCAATGAGTTTGCTTTCCAATGTCATTAATCTCATGTTTAAAAGTTTTACGGTTTAGGAGAAATAAATATTTTAGTAGACAGTGGTCAGATTGTTCCTGTATAGTGATGTGTTCCATCCATGTTTTTGTAAAACCTACCATTTGAAACGTGTTTATGTTTTAGGCATGATTTCAACTCCATTGTTTAAAAAATTCATATATGGTTATAACTTGATGAGTCACGTTGCAAGATAATATTTTGACATTTACTAGTGATTTTTAGAAGTTGACCCAAGTTTTTGACAAATTGCTGGCCAGTATCGGTTTGGACCAACTGGATTGTAAAAATCTTTATAAAATGGTTGTTCGAGTTTTGAATTCGATTTTTTTTTGTCATTTTTTAAAACTCCTTATATTTTCTAAAAAGTATAAAAACTTAGAAAGAAGTTTAACGGTTATTTAATGGTGATTTTTGAAAGTTACAGCTTGACTTTGATTTCCAAAGACGCGAGTTTACCAAAGTTCAATATAAATGCTTTATCAATTCTTAACCTATGATAGTTGAGAGATAGGAATGACGATAGGGAGACAAAAGAAGGGGTAAGATAGGATACATTTGACTATACCTTATTTTGATTGTAGCTATAGAACGTTTAAAAATGTTAGGCTATCTTTACTCTGGTAGAAGTTTATGTTGTCTCGTTTTACTTTTATAGAACCATGCCTCCAAAGAAATCTACACATACACCCTCTACCATGTCCCATGAGGAGATTGATCATTTGATATCTATGAATGAGGCTTTGACTGCGGCAGTGAAGGCTAAAGGGTCAGTTCAGGATCCAGCAAAGATAAGTGCTAATATCGCAAGGCACAACCTGACGAAGTATCACGGACTAGGTGAACCATCTTTACTTGGGGATTGGCATAGGGAGTTTGACAACCTTTTTGAGTTGCTGAGTTATCTTGCGGAGCTGCAAGTAGATCAAGCTGCTTACTATTTGAGGGGAAAAGCGGGTTTGTGGTGGAATCGTAGTAAGGAGGTCATAAGGGAATCTTCGAGGGAGAGTGATGAACCTTTTATCATTTGGAAGGGTTTCAAGGAGACTATGAGGGCTGTATTTGTACCAGAACATATTAGGAGTAAGATGAGAGCTGGATTTGATTCTTTTAAGATGACTGATGAGATGATAATGGAAAGCTATCAAAATAGGTTTATGGAGTTGGCAGTATATGTGTCTAATTTGAACTTCAATGAGGAGATATTAGCATTAAGGTTTAAGAAGGGGTTGACAACAACTATTAAGAAGAGGCTTGCAGCTGGTCAGCCAGGTAGCATGGATGATGTTTATCAACGAGCTGGGCATGCAGAGAGGATTGTTGATATGTTAAAAGAAGAAAAGAAAGAGAAATAGGAGAAAAGAAAGAGTAAGACTGCTGGCCAAGGGCAGGGAAGTAGTAAGAAACAAATCGATACTCAGCCTATACCATATTCAATTGGAGGGTCTAGTTATAGTGGAAGTGTGACACGAAGTGGAAGTGGAGGCCCAAGCCAGATTCCAGTTCGAGGATGGAGGTGTTTCAACTGTAAAAAAATGGGGCATAGAGCTTTTGAATGTAGGAGTGCACCTAGGGGGAGTAGTAAAGGTAGGAACCAAGAGGGTTATGGAACTCCAGCACCTAGTATTGAGAGCAATAGGAATCCAGGTTAATGAAGTACCCATAAAAGCTAGAATAATAGGCAAGGCAATGGAGGTGATCAGAGTAATGGTGAGAAGACATTTGGAACAGCTAGTACAGTTCAGGGAATGGGGAGAAGGGTAACTAGTTATTTGGGAAATTAACAATTTATGTGCTTTTAAGACATTCGTAGTTTTCAAATAAAGTATTATTTGGAAACTTCAGGACATGGTTTATTTTTAGGAGGGTAGAATGTGATACTACAATTATTTTAAGTTACTATAACTTTGCTTATGTGGTTTTATACGATTTTTATCGATGCTTTATATATTATACATGTGCGATTCTCTTTATAATATAAGTGTGTGATGATAGCATTTTTATTGGAAAGTATGGAGTTAATGTTTTGAGTGTTTGGGTGACCTTCGGGGACGAAGTTCCTTTTAAGGAGGGAAGACTGTAATACCCCGTAATTTAAGGAAATGTGTTTTATAAATAATATTTAAATATATTATAAATGATATTTATAATTATTAAGTACGTTGTGATGGATGTCACTGTTATTTATACCGCTGCGATTATTATTGCGATTATTATTGATAAGTCATACGAGTATTGTGATAACTTGTGCATAGCTGAGAGATGCTACTCCCAGTTGTGCATAGCAAGAGAGTTGCTACTGCTAGTTGTGCATAGTACGAAGGGTACTACTGCCAGTTGAGCATGGTACGAAAGTACTACTACCAGTTATATAGTTGAGCATAGCACGGTGTTAAGGGAGTTGTGCTACTGCCAGTGAAATCATTGATTTATTTACGATATGGTTGGATGAGGTGGAAATAGTGTGGACACGGGGGGGGGGGGGGCACGAGGGCGCTTGGAAAATAAGCGTTTGCATTTGTGGAGTCGCTACCAATTTATTTTGGAAAATTGGAAATCGTTCGAATACTTCGCGTCATGTCAAGACACAAAGTAGTGACATGAACACCAAGAACTCGTTACCCATAGCATTCAATGTCTAGAATGACTCTCGTGGATGCAAATGAACACAGATGTTCACAGAGATCTGGAGTAAGGGGTGAAGGTACGTATTAGGAAGCTCTTTTGATCGAACACCTATTCCCGCCAGCCTCGATAGCGGCCTCTACTAATGATTAGGGAAATTATCTATACTTGATATGTTGTCGATTATATGCATGCGATGCAACATCCAATAAGTTAATCCTAGCATGTGGAGATTTAGACTAAGTCGGTGAGCATGTAATTTAGCATACAATTGGGTCAAAGTAAAGATTTAAGGTTGATTACATGTGAAGACATACAAACAAACGATAATAAATAATAAATGAATGTACAATAATTAAAATTAAATTGGTTTGATTGATCTACATCGAAAATACATTTAAAACGGATATTTTGGGGAAAAGAAGAGGAAAATAAATTAACGAACAGATTAACGGTGATAATACGAATAATAGTAGATTAATACATAAGAAAATAAACTAGGTCAAAGCAACAACGGAAGTTCAGAGACAGAACTCAACCCAGAACAGGCGCAGCAGAGCTGCGTCCCTTGGAAGAGGCACAGTGGTCACTGCGTCTGTTCCTGAGGTGAGTTCTGGCTGGGAAGCCGGAACCGCATATTGTTAATGTTCGTTGGTGTATTTAATGATTGATTATCGATATTTGACTCAAGTAAAAGTAATTTAACAGGTTATTTACATATGACAGGGTCATAAAAACAATAAAGGACGGACTCAAATTAATTAGAACGAATTATTAAAGACTAATAACAAATTAATTACGAATTAAGTTTATTATAATTAACTAATTAGGTCTATTAATGTCGAACTACTGATGATGGTGACGATAAACAAACGAAAAAATATACAAAAGTGAATTCCAGAGACTTGATATGGATGAAACGAATCTCTAAAACCCGGATTTGATTCTAATGACGAAAACCCGCAAATATTAATTACTTGGGATTTAAGTCGGAAATTAAAAGTGATAAATTATTAATGAATATATATTAAAATTATCATACTAACGAAATAAGGAGAAAACAAGAAAATACGAAAGAAAGTAGACGAATTGACAGAGGACGAAGGAAGAAGAAGAAAAGCAGGAACTGCGGCAGCCTAGGAAGAGGCGCAGCAGATGTTGCGGCCCTTTGAAGAGGCGCAGCAGTTGCTGCGTTTCTTCTTGACATCTGTCTCTCGTTAATCTGTAAAAAGGTTTGAATAAAAGGTTTTATAAATCGGTTTTAAATATGCTATCGACGTAGATTTTACAATAATGAGTACAAAAGTAAAACAGAAATATAAAAGATGGGATTTACACCCTCAGACTTACATGTTTGACGAAACGTGATTGACTAAGTTAACAATTAGTGATTGCTCGACTCGAATGTACGATGAAAGTGCCCTCGTAAGAGGAATTTAAACTTAATTGATTAAGTTGATTGAGTGGAGTTTGTCAAATTGGTCGGTCATGCAAAACGAGGCTGGTACTCAGAAGGATCCGAGCTTACGTGGTCGAAAGTTCAAGCACATAGACGCTAATAAGCAAAGAGCACGGTCTTAGAATGCAAAGAGAGAACAGAAGGTCGGACACTCGCGTGAGAAATATGAGGAACAAAGGTCCCTATTTCTACTAATCACATGGAAGAATTAGGGTTTCGGTAAAATTTTAAAAATAAATCTCGAAAAGATCTTAAAATACGTAGAAAGGAACTGGGGAAGAGGCGCAGCAACCACTGCGGATCTTGGAAGAGGCGCAACAGGTGCTACGTCCTTTCCCCAAGAGTTTCCTCCTGCGGAAGAAAGATTTTCCGCGTTTCTATTATGGAATTGCGGTAGATCTTAACTTCCTTATTATTTAAATTATAATTTCGGAATATATTTTGCCAAAAGATTAAAAGATTGAAATATGGAATAGAAATATCCGGAACATTCCAGAATATTCTGACTTGGCATTTTAAACGGTTATTAGAAAATGAAGACGGTTTTTGACCCGGACTCCAAATGAACTCTAATTACTGTCAAAACGACCGTAATGGCGCGTAGATGACGACCAAGGGGTAGACACAAGTGTATGAGCTATCACTTGACGATAAATTTACGAATTGTCATAAATCGTTCCGTGTACCAAACATGAGGCCCAATCATCACCGGGTGACTTGCGGGAGGTGCAGAAATGAGGTATCTACAGAGCCCCCACTTTGACTGAGGCTTGGACAAGGCGAAAGTCAAAGTATAGCCATCAGGTCAATCGAAGATTACAACCTGACGACTATGGCGACGCGAGGCGGCTCAAGGGGTCTGAGTCAAGGACCTGTCGTCAGGAACATTTTAGAGTCTGTCGACTATCGGGAGGGTCGTTTAAAGTCAATTAGACTATGTAAGGAGGCTCGCCAGCCATAAGAAGAGATCATACCAGAGACTTCTTTTTTCGAGGGGAAATAAAACGTAATATTGAAGGGGTAGTAGGACGTGAGTAGAAACTGCTGGGTGGAATCTCCTTGCGTCGGTCTCAACCGAACTCCAGCAAAACTTGAGGTTGAATCTCCATGTCTCGAGAGGAACAATCGGTTGTCATGAACTTTCGCTAGGGGATTAATTGAGCCGTGTCGAAATACCGTCAGATAAAATCCGCTCGTTGTTGCAAGCAAAGTATTGATAAAGTACTGCGACCATTCACAGTCTACTCGGAGGTAAAGTACTACGACAATTCATAGAACGAGTACTTGAACGAAGCGCCCAGTTGGAGCGAGCACTACTTCTGATACTTACCTGCATGGTTAGTGGCCACACAAGAATGCGATCTAATAGAAAAAATAACACATACGTATGAGGAAACACATAGGTTTTGCAAAAGTTGTTTCTTTATAAAATTTATTTAAAACTTGCTCAAAGAAATTCGTCGTTTGTAATGCGTTATGAATATTCAATGGGCTCTAGTCATAGGACTTGACATGACATCAACTCACTGGGATGCAAGACGATAGACTTACACAGGGATGAATCTGATAGACTTTGCCTAAGTATGCGCACCCGTAGCCAAGTGTGGGTGACAACGCGTATCAGCTCCAAAGGTAGAATAATTGAGAGAATGATGAAAGCATATAAATGAAAGGCATGAGCCATGGTCAGCTGTCCACTTGGACGTCTTTTAACATCGTCTTGCTATAAAAGAGATCCCTCTTGAGGCACGATAACTTCGAGAATCGATCTAAGACCTCATCATTATCCGGACCGAGTACTAGTTTGACTCTAATGAGAGAGGAGAATAAAAGAAGGGTGGCATCTCGGAAAAGAAGCCCCGAGGATGAGAAGATGACTCTGGAATTTGGTAAAAAGGAGATTGGGCGACAAAAAGGAGCCCCCAGTAAAGAGGTGTTGGTTGTGGAAGGGATGTTAACTGAGGTTGGAAAGTTGAAAATTGGGATGGTTGATAATTGAGGTGGTTGAAAGTCGTTAATTGGGATGGTTGATAATTGAGGTTGAAATTTAGGATGGTTGTGTCCTTGAGGACTTCCTACGTATTCACGTGAAGTGAAATCAAACCAGATCATAGTTCTGAGGTTTGGTTAATTTTGTTTGGGTGTTGTGGTTGTATCCTTCTTGTGTAAGAAAGGACTGCCTACGTATCCACCTGAAGAGGTGAAATCAAACCATGCTCGTAGTTCAGGTGTGTGCCTAAGCTATGTTGTTAGAGCCTTAAAGTGCATGGGTAAGGAGAGTATATTCCTTTGGTGATTCGAAGAATCGATTTGAGATAACTCCCTCTGATCATAGACCAAAGAGGTATAACTAGTCTTGTAAAAATTTCCATGTCATGTGAGCACACTTAGTGGACCCTAAGGATGATATGGGTATGTCCCGTTCTAGGTAGCAAAGTATCTGAAGACTCCGTGTAATACCCCGTAGTTTAGTGAAATTTCTATAACTAATTTATGTAATTCGAATAATTGATTATGAAGGTTAAAATTAATAATTGTGAATAAGACGGAATGATATAATAAAATAATAGAATAATAGAGTAATGAGGCATAATGGTAATTGGGTAATAATAATATACGATAATTTATATGGTAATAGTGAATGATTATTATGTTATAAGAATAATAATAGTAACACGATAATAATAATAATAATAATAATAATAATAATAATAATAATAATAATAATAATAATAATAATAATAATAATAATAATAATAATAATAATAATAATAATAATAATAACAATAGTAATAATAAGAGTAATTGTATAATATTAATAATATGGCAAATTATATATTTCCTAATTAATTTCTTATAACCTTAACCTATCTATATAAATAGATGAAACTATAGACCTAATTCATAATAAAATCTGAAGAATTCACAAAGAGGAGGAAATAATTCACATAAGAAAAAAAAAGAAAGAAGAACTAACTAGGAGATCGTCACAAGGTAATTTTCTAATTGTCTCTTAACATACTCATCTTAAGACTAATATAACTCATTAAATAGACAATCGTTGACTGACCCGAGACCATGAACTTGACCATGGGACACCAGGGATTTACCAGGACCCACCGTTGACCACTAGGGACATCGGGAAAGGGGTGTTTAAGGCGGGTTTTTGGTGGTTGTTGGGGTTCGTTGTTAGGGTTATCGAAAGGGGGTTTATGGGGATTCGACCCACGAAACTCGACCAATTGAACCTGGGTTAGGGTGGGTTGAGACCAGGGGTTAGAGTCGACCCCAGTAGTAGTGTCGTGGTGGTCATAGGTGGAGGTTTGCGGCGGTGGTGGCTGGTAATACGTGAAAACAGGGGAAGGCGTGCTTGTGCTGTTGCTGCCGGTGTTGGATTGTTGCTTGGGTGTTGTTAATGGGTCGGGCTTGTAATGGTGGCTAGTGGCATGTCATGGGCGTGATGGGTGGTGACCGTTGGTGGCGTATGGTGGTTGGTAACGGGTTGATTTTTCACGGGTTTTCAAGGGGTGTCGTGGGTTTGTGGTTGTTTTTTGTGCGGCTGCCGGCTGTTGTTGTGGTGGTTGCAGGCGGTGTGTCGGTTGTTGGTTGTTCTAGGACACGGTGGGGGTATGTAGTGGTGGTGGTGGTGGTCGTGAATAGTGGTTGAAATCGTGTCTTGTGTTTACGTTGCGTCGGGTTCGTTTAGTTTTGGTGTTATTGGTGATAGCTAGTAGGGCTCGTTTTGGCAACCATAAGGGGTGGTTGTTTCAGGTAGTAGGACCATGACTGGGTGGTGGACAGTGGAGGCTCACAGTGTGGACCGTTGGTGGACTGGGTGGCTGTCGGGTATGAGAGAATTTATGGGGTTTTGGGGGTGGTGTCGTGTGTAATGAGTATGGCTGCTAGTGGCGTTAATATGGGTTTGTAAAGGTGTTTGTTTTATTTTACACGTAACCATTAATCACTATTTTATTGTTGGTGGTTAGTCGGGTTAATTTGGGTGTTTTGTGACGGGTTTTGCATTGGGTTATTCGGGTTACTATTTAGTCGGGTTTATTTTGTAAGCGGGTTTTTAAGTATCGTAAACCATTGATAATTATAATAAATAATTAATTTAGATAATTAGTATAATAAAATTAATAAATAAATAAATCAATCAATTGAATTGAATTATAATATTTTGATTAGGTGACGGTTGTGAAGAATTATAATCGGATCGGATTGCTTTATTTATTGGATTGCTTGGGCTGCTTAATAGGAATTGCTTATCAGGTAGGGATAAATCCTACTCAACTTTTACTTGATAATGTTTGTTGGATGGTTTGTATTAAAGAGAATTATTGATCGTATGTAAATTGTGTTGGTTGATATCATTGAAATTGTTGGAAGGGAGAATTATATTGTATATGTTGGATTAGTTGTGATGGAGTTACGGTTATTGCATCGGTTATTCAGTTTAATACTGGCAGACATCCCTTCGTGGTGATGTAGATTATTATTGAGGTTATATTGGCAGACGTCATGGTAAGAGCCTTCGGGTGACGTATTTCAGATTTATTCTGACAGACGATATTTTATCGGGTTTGTATTAAAGAGAATTATTGATCGTATGTAAATTGTGTTGGTTGATATCATTGAAATTGTTGGAAGGGAGAATTATATTGTATATGTTGGATTAGTTGTGATGGGGTTCTTTATTATTGCATCGGTTATTCGATTTAATCTTGGCGACATCCCTTCGTGGTGATGTAGATTATTATTGAGGTTATATTGGCGGAGGCGTCATGGTAAGAGCCTTCGGGTGACGTATTTCGATTTATTCGCGAGACGATATTTTATCGTATTTACTCGAGGCGAGGCCCAGTTGGGCTGCGAGCCATCTGTGGATATTACTCAACTATATGTTGAGGCAGACATTACCTTTTGGTAATGTAGTGTGTGTTTACTCACCTTTGGGTTGAGGCTGCCCCGGCCAGGGATTGCCGGGATGATTAGTGTAATGAGTAAGTAAAAGAAAGGAGCACGTTGTCAGGGGGTTGTGCAATGAAAAAGGAAATTGGATTATTTATCGTATGTTTTTGTTGTTAGTATTTATTCCTACTCAACCTCGCGGTTGACTGTGCATTCGAGAACACCTGCGGTGAACCGTTTTATGGGGAGAAGATTTGACAGGTACCAAAGATTAGCTAACTCGGGAGCATTGGGATGAGAGCTTGACTTGGACCGTAGTTGAAGTCTAGATCACATAGAATAATTACATCACTTGATTTATTTCCGCTGCGAGTTGTATTGTATTTCATATTAAGTTAGTTGGTTAAATTGTAATATACATGTATTCACTAAAGTTTTAATTTAAAGTACTTTGGTATTGTTGTACTTTGTTATTCACTACCTCGGGAAACCGAGATGGTAACAGTCCTATTTATTTGGGAATGTCTAGCTAAAGGCTCCTGAATAAATGGGGGTGTTACAAAGTGGTATCAGAGCAAAACGATCCTCAGGCCTAACCAATGAATAATAATGAACTTAGGATGTGTCTAAATAAAATGAACCCCGGGTACAAACTGTTAGGAGCCCCTCTTAGTGCGGTTAAGAAGCGCGCCTTAATTCGTACCATGGCCCTCTCAGTTTTGAACCGGGAACCCTCAGAGAATACTTGAGAGTGTGGGGTAAATTAAAATGAATAATGTTTAGTTTGTCTTGGAAGTTCTTGTTGTCTTATTTGAATGTTGTTTCATTAATGATTGTGATTACGTGGACGTAACTTTGCTTTTACGGTGAAGGGATGTGATATTTTTTTTTTTTAAGCATTGTTAGAAGCATATGGGGAAGGTATGTTGGCATGTATGTGGGAGGTGTGAATATGGTTAAACATGTAAAGTATTAATTATTGTGTAGAATTGTGAAAATGTGATTTTGGTCAATTTCGCGAAATTTTACTCTTGATTGTTTTAACTGTCATTTACTGTCTGGTTAAAACCCGTATACGATATTTTTATGTGTGATACCCTTGTGAGTTATCTTTCATATTCCATTGGTCTCATGTTCAAATAATATACTTTAGGAGAAATAAATATTTTAGTAGACAGTGGTTGAAATGTTCCTGTAATGTGTTGCTTCCGCGCCAAGTTTTTGTAAAATTTTCCATTTAAAAACTACTAAATGATATGGTACAATTCCAACTCCACTGTTTAATAGACTCATATATGTTTCTAAAATGATAAGCCACGTTATAAGGAAATATTTTGACAATTTATGGTGATTTTTACAAATTGACCTAAATTTCTGACAAGTTGCTGTAAAATTTCTGTTTCGACCAAGTTGTTTGTAAAATGCATTATAAATTGATCCTATGAGTTTTTGACTTGATTCTTTTTCTCATGGTTTACTAACTCTCTTAATTTCCTAAAAGTATAAGTTCTCGAGAAGTAATTAAGTTATTATTTATAATTTTTAGAAGTTGTAGCATGTTTTCCTTAGTCTCGAACAAATAGAAGTTTTCTTAATATTTTGATATTGTGAATTGTGTGAAGTAGATTACCATGTCTAGTGATATGAGGAATGTGCTACCCTAAGCCTATATATATGCTTTCAATAATTGCATTCATGTTTAAGTTAAATGTTGTTAGTGAAAATTAAGATGAACTAAGAAAAGAATAATTTAATAGTTATGCGTATCTTTCGTTATAGATTATATTATATTTGGAAATGTATTCACTAATAGTTAAGTAAGAAGTTGAAATAAAGATTAGTTCGAAATCTAATATGATGTGATTTGCTGTTAAATCAAAGATTTTGTTATCGAGTTGTGTTGGAAAATAATAGTTGTCTTATGTTACATTGTGTGTTCCTTATTTTCATTACAACAATGATTTGGTTATCTCTATTGTTTGTTATTCAGAACTTCGAGGGCGAAGTTTATTTTTAGGGGGAAGGAATGTAATACTACGAATATTTTGAGTTATTGTTGTGTTACCTTGTGATAAGATTGGCGTGATTGATAATCGTAAAATTCTTAATTGTGTTGGATGGTGCTTAGTTATGAGGATGTTATAAGTGTTGTGGTAGTAGTTGTGGGCGAACTTCGGGACGAAGTTCATTTTAAGGGGGTAAGACTGTAATACCCCGTAGTTTAGTGAAATTTATATAACTAATTTATGTAATTCGAATAATTGATTATGAAGGTTATAATTAATAATTGTTAATAAGACGGAATGATATAATAAAATAATAGAATAATAGAGTAATGGGGCATAATGGTAATTGGGTAATAATAATATACGATAATTTATATGGTAATAGTGAATGATTATTATGTTATAATAATAATAATAGTAACACGATAATAATAATAATAATAATAATAATAATAATAATAATAATAATAATAATAATAATAATAATAATAATAATAATAATAATAATAATAATAATAATAATAATAATAATAATAATAATAATAATAATAACAATAGTAATAATAAGAGTAATTGTATAATATTAATAATATGGCAAATTATATATTTCCTAATTAATTTCTTATAACCTTAACCTATCTATATAAATAGATGAAACTATAGACCTTATAATTCATAATAAAATCTGAAGAATTCACAAAGAGGAAGAAATAATTCACATAAGAAAAAAAGGGAAGAAGAACTAGCTAGGAGATTGTCACAAGGTAATTTTCTAATTGTCTCTTAACATACTCATCTTAAGACTAATATAACTCATTAAATAGACAATCGTTGACTGACCCGAGACCATGAACTTGACCGTGGGACACCAGGGATTTACTAGGACCCACCGTTGACCACTAGGGACATCGGGAAGGGGGTGTTTAAGGCGGGTTTTTGGTGGTTGTTGGGGTTCGTTCTTAGGGTTGTCGAAAAAGGGGTTTATGGGGATTCGACCCACGAAACTCGACCAATTGAACCTGGGTTAGGGTGTGTTGAGACCAGGGGTGAGAGTCGACCCCAGTAGTGGTGTCGCGGTGGTCAGAGGTGGAGGTTTGCGGCGGTGGTGGCTGGTAATACGTGAAAACAGGGGAAGGCGTGCTTGTGTTGTTGCTGCCGGTGTTGGGTTGTTGCTGGGGTGTTGTTAATGGGTCGGGCTTGTAATGGTGGCTAGTGGCATGTCATGGGCGTGATGGGTGGTGACCGTTCGTATGGTGGTTGCTAACGGGTTGATTTTTCACGGGTTTTCAAGGGGTGTCGTGGGTTTGTGGTTGTTTGTTGTGCTGCTGCCGGCTGTTGTTGTGGTGGTTGCAGGCGGTGTGTCGGTTGTTGGTTGTTCTAGGACACGGTGGGGGTATGTAGTGGTGGTGGTGGTGGTCGTGAATAGTAGTTGAAATCGTGTCTTGTGTTTACGTTGCGTCGGGTTCGTTTAGTTTTGGTATTATTGGTGATAGCTAGTAGGGCTCGTTTTGGCAGCCATGAGGGGTGGTTGTTTCAGGTAGTAGGTGTTGGGGCTGGTGTCCTCTACAGTTAGTGCAATAACATTTAAATCTCTAAAAGGATCAAAGGGTATACTTTTGTATTATTATCAGTTGGTCCACGTTTATCAATAACGGTTGGCTTGCTAGATAAGTTTGACGTTATTGTCATACAGATGGCGGTGATCAACTGGTCCCTAAAAGTCACACCTATAGGATACGTTTGAGAGATGTGACGGTATGAAAATACAGTCATGTTGATGCCTAATATGACTAAGCGATTAGTCGGAGTTATTGATCGATAATAAGTCAAACGCGATGTTGAGATGTTTTATTTAATACGGATTAAATAATAATGGCTAAAACGAATTAAACGGTTAATTCGTAATTTAAATATAAACGATTATATTTAATTGATGTATATTGAATTAATTATACAATATTGTCATTATCGGACATGTATTATTATATCGACTAATTCATGTTACTAGACGATATTTTAATAACCGATAACCGATGACGATTTATAAAAAAATCGCGTCATATACATTTAGCATTTTCGAGTCGGACCACGAGTTAAAATAAAGAGGAAGTGAAAGCCCACTTCCCCATGAGGCTCACGGTTGGCCGAACCAAGGAGGAACAAAAAGGAGAGCCTCTCTCATTTTTTTTCCTAAGCATTTCATTTTTACACAAATTAGGTTTTTGAGAACATTTTTCTCTCAATAACCTAGATCTCACATCTAGAAAAACTCACACAAAACTCTCTCAATATTGCAAGGCAATTAGAGAGTACATTCTAGCACAAGGGCATAGTCTCAGACGGTCTTGGGTGTAACGATTAGGAGGAAATCTACGTTGATTTCTATCTTAGGCCGAATTCTCAAGGACCCGAGGTTAATTCTTATGCCTTATCGTTTTCTCTATTATTTTTCGTTTATGACATTTTATCACATGTAAAATTTGCGTTATAGTCCTATATTTTAAGGGTTTTATACGGATATTACCCCACAAGTGGTATCAGAGCGAGGCCACGTAAATTTTTCTTTGTGATTTTCATCAAACGAATTTGATTCGATAAATTTGTGCATAGAAAACCGTGCGGCATTTTCACACGGCTGATTTTTCTATTTTTTTGAAAACCGTGCCAAACGGCTTCTGTCTGTTCAGACGATGTATTGTTTTCAATTTGTTCTTTGCATATTGTTTTTGTAATCGATATTCATTGCAATATGTTAAAGTCTTATCAATTGTAGTTTCAATTCTATACGGATTAGGTTAAATTGCAATTGGTTTTTATCAAATCGATTTTGTTTTGGTTTGTTAATGCTCACGTTTTTGAGCCGCTAAAAAAATTTTTTTGCTCTTTTGAGCTCTCGGCAATCAGCAGCCAATAAAAAAAAAAAAATTGGTACTATTCACGGTCCAGACGTGAAGAAAAAAAAAAAAAAATTGAGTTTTATTTTTTTTTTCGGCCAATATGTGCATAATACGGATTTTGTGCACTCGCTTGATAGTGAAACGGTTCACTCACGTACCATTTAGTTATTTTAAAGCGATTTATTGTAACGGATTATCATGGATTAAAATTAAGTTGATTAAAGCGGTTTTGTCACATAATTTTAATCATTAAAGGTGGTTTGGATAAATTTAACATAATTACGGAATTATGTCACGAATAAATTTTTTTTGTTGATGCATTTTTATTTATCGTTATTTTGAATGCCTTGAATGTTTAAATTACGTATTTAATTTTTACAAACGGTTGTAACTTAGTGTGGCCTTAGTAGAACGTGTTACCGTAATGATGGAACACGGTATTGGTTGTATTTTGAGATCTTGTATCTCCGTTTTGGTTTTTTCCTTGTAATTACAGTTTTTATTTAGAATGTAAATAGGTTTATTTTTGTAAATTTTAATTGTAATTTTGAGAAGACCAAAGATAGAGATCGGATGCTCACTCCTGCTGCATGGACAAAGATGGAACATCAAGATAAGCTTCTCGGGTCCAACGGTGGATTCCAAAGTTGTATTATGTTCTTTTTACTAGGATAGGCCACACTAGGAATTTTTATTTACGTTTTGCATTCTTTTATTTATTTTATCGTAACGATAGATTGCATCATTTTCCGCCTAAAACCAAACCACCTAATAATTGCATGAAAACTGACTCATATAGAGGTCACGCGTTAGTTTTCTTTGATATACAGATATCACATGTTTTTAATTAAGCCATCACCTAAGTTAATTCATTCACGTAATGCTAGTTTTTCGTTCACTTAAAATGAATTAAAACTAAGTTGATGGGATCTTCCTCGTATAAACAAAAATTGAGAACAGTCTTTATAGGTCAAACTCCAATGAATCCCTTCTTCGTCGGTAGGCATAATATGACCCCTTCTACGTCGGGTAAGTTGGAACTGATTGACCTATTTTATCTCAACACTATGGTCACTCGTACGATCCTGTGATTATGGTGGACTATAGATAGGATTTACGGAAATCTATCGACCAAGAGTTCTAACGATAGAACTAGCTAAACAGTTGGCTTATCAATTTACGGAAATTGAGTCTTGGGATCACTTGTATTATTCTTGAGGGAGATCAATTATGCAAGTGCAATGAGTCTACACGATTAAAATGAATTTTAAATAGACTTAAATCACCTCGATGAGTTGCTTATTTCATTTTGTTTTTCCTTTCTTTTTCAGTGTAAATCACGATCACTTAAACTAATAATAACAAAATGGTGGCCGTCTTGACGACCCAATGCCAAGTGCCACTTTGGACCGTGAGTCCCGGCTTCGGATCTTCATGAATCGATGAATCGATCAACTCGATCAAGAATGATGGATCAAACTTCGCGGATGGGAGGCGGCATTACGGAATGCTTTGCCGCGGTGACGGAAGCTCAAATTTCGACACGGCCCATCCCGTCAAACCCAGGTCCCACGGCCGGAGCTAACGAGATCGCCAAGTATAACGATTTCGTCATGGAAGCGGGTGCGATTAAAAACGTACTCATTTTTGCAATGGAATCCAATTTGCAGAAACGCTTCATAGCCCAAGGTGCAAACAAGATTTTCACCACGCTCACCAAGGAATTCTCGAATGCACCGAGAATCGTGACCTATGAGCATACCACTCGCTTCTTTGATGCGAGACTCCAGAAGGGCCAACCGGTTAGCCCACACATTCTCAGCATGATTGAGAATGTCGAGAGATGGAGCGCTTGATTGTAAAATCAGCGAGAACATCGTGATTGACCGCATGCTTCATTCACTCCACGATGGTTTTGCGCTCTTTAGAGCGAATTACTATATGAATGATTTGAAGAAAAGTCCTCATGAACTACACTCCATACTCGTACAGATCGAGAAGGATATGAAGTTCAGTGGGAGCTTGAAACAGGATGTTCTCGTTGTGTCAAACAAGGGCAAGGGTAAGGGCAAAGCTCAGGCAGACCTAGCGGTAGGTAAACCGAAGTTTAAGAAGTCGGGATCAGGTAAGAGTGGGCCTGGTGAGGCAAGCAACTCATCAGGCGCGACAAAGAGCAAGACCGAAAACATGGAATGCCATCACTGCCACAAGACTGGGCATTGGAGGCGTACATGTCCTGTCTACCATGAGGACATAAAAGCAGGTCGCGTTAAACCTGTTGGTATGTCTTCTTCCTCTTCTACTTTTATTCATATGATTGAGATTAACCATGCAAGTTACGGAACTTGAGTACTAGATACTGGTTGTGGTTCTCATCTGTGTAATCATGTGCAGGGGCTCCGAAACATCGAACCCCTCGTAAAGGGTGAGGTGGACCTGCGTGTCGGGAATGGAGCACGAGTGGCTGCCGTCTCGAGGGAAACATACGTGATCCAGCTTCCTAGCGGATTTGAGTTATTTTTATATAACTGCTATTATGTACCCAGTCTTTCTAAAAACATTATTTCAGTTTCTGCACTTGACAAACTTGGTTTTTCATTTGTAATAGAGAATAATACTTGCATTTTCTCATTACACGATATGATTTATGGCAAGGCAGTCTCCATGAACGGAATTTATGTTTTAGATCAGACCACCGAAATATTACACGTAATGAATAAGAAGTTAAAGGTTGGTGACAAAGATCAAACATACCTATGGCAACTGCCGTATGGGACACATTAATGAGAAACCCGTAAAAATTTCATAAAGAATGGAGCTATCTCGGCCTTTGATTTTCAATCATTTGGCACGTGTGAATCATGTCTCATTGGTAAGATGACTCGAATTTCCTTCAAAGGTGTTGGAATGCGCGCTGCTGACCTATTAGGTCTCATACATACGGATGTGTGTGGACCTATGTCAATCACCGCACGAGAAGGCTATAGGTATTTCATCACTTTCACGGATGATTTAAGTAGATATGGCTATGTCTACTTAATGAAGCACAAAAGTGAATCCTTTGAGAAATTCAAGGAATAGCGAGAATCGGGTACGAACCTCTTTGGGTAGAAAGATTAAAACATTGCGCTCGACCGTGGTGGCGAGTATCTTTCTCACGAGTTTGATCAACACCTCAAAGATCGTGGGATTGCCTTGCGATTAACTCCACCTGGAACACCTCAGTTGAATGGTGTGTTCGAACGGAGAAATCGAACACTACTTGATATGGTTCGATCCATGATGAGTCACACCGTATTGCCTAACTCATTATGGGGTTATGCTCTTCTGTCAGCTGCTCTAATACTTAACCGAAGTCCGTCTAAAGCTGTTGACAAGACTCCATATGAACTATGGAAGGGAACGGTCCCTAACTTGTCCTTTATACGGGTTTGGGGCTGCGAGGCTTATGTCAAGTGGAGACACGAGGATAAGCTCGGCCCGCGATCGGTCAAGACATACTTTATAGGTTATCCTAAAGGAACACTTGGTCATTACTTTTATTCGCCAACCGAACAACGTGTATTTGTTGCGGCTAGTGCGACATTCTTAGAGAAGGAGTTTCTCGAGAATGCAAAGAGTGATAGAACCTTCGAGCTGTCGGAGATTCCAGAACCAAATACCGAGCAACCATTGGAGGAACCAGTTCCTTCAATCCCGGCTGCGGTTAATATTCCTGAGGAACCTAGGAGGTCGGGAAGAGTCTCTATTCCTCCGGACAGATACATTGGTATGGTCGAGGAACATGACATAGATGACATTCTACTCTTAACGAGTAGTGAACCCGCAACCTATAAAGGTGCCATGACTAGTTCCGACTCAAAGCTATGGCTTGAGGCCATGCAATCCGAGATGGACTCCATGTATGAGAAGAACGTAGGGGATCTTGTTGACTTACCTGCTAAGGTTCGTCCCCTTCAATGCAAATGGCTTTACAAGATAAAGCATTCATTGGAAGGTCAACAAGATATCTATAAAGCACGACTAGTTGCTAAAGGTTTCACCCAAGTGCCAGGTTTGCACTACGATGAAATTTTTGAACCCGTAGTCATGCTGCGTTCCATTCGGATTATCTTAGCGATTGCCACTTTTCATGACTATGAAATTTGGCAGATGGATGTGAAAACCGCCTTCTTAAACGGTTATTTGGAGGAAGAGTTGTACATGGTACAACCCGAAGGTTTCATCGATCCAGAACATCCTAAGAAAGTGTGCAAGCTTAAGCGTTCCATCTATGGACTTAAGCAAGCTTCTAGGAGTTGGAATCATCGTTTCGACCAAGTGATAAAAGAAAATGGATTTACTCGATCGGTCGAGGAACCATGTCTATATATCAAGTCGAGTGGGAGCAAGATTGTCTTCCTAATATTGTATGTCGATGACATACTCCTGATTGGGAATGACATACCTCTCTTAACTTCGGTAAAAGTGTGGTTGAAGAACCATTTCCAGATGAAAGATCTGGGTGAGGCACAAAGAATTTTGGGCATCCGTATCTATCGAGATAGATCACGTCGGATGTTATCTCTCAGTCAGGAGTCTTACATAGACAAGATCCTAGAGAGATTCAGCATGACTAACTCCAAAAAGGGGTTTCTTCCTATGGCTCCAGGGGTGCATTTGAGCAAGTCTCAGGCACCAGAGACACCGGAAGAGAAAGAGCGCATGACACGGATTCCTTATGCCTCGGCTATAGGATCAATCATGTATGCCATGATATGCACACGTCCGGACGTGGCATATGCATTGAGTATGACAAGTCGATTCCAACAAAGATCATCCGGGTGAATCACATTGGATGGGTGTCAAGAACATTCTTAAGTACCTACGGAGGACTAAAGCTTGGGCATTGACTTATGGAGGCGAACAAAAGCTATGCGCAACCGGTTCTGTGAGATGCTAGCTTCCAAACGGATCGAGATGACTCAAAATCTCGGTCTGGATTCGTTTTTACTCTTAATGGCGCTAACGATCACCGTGGAAGAGTTCCAAACAAAGTGTTACAAAGAGATTCTACGACGAGTCCGAGTACTATGCCGCGTCGAAGGCTGCAAAGGAAGCGATATGGATGCGTCAATTCTTACAAGGACTATCTGTAGTGCCTAGTTCGAATGACCCGATCACCATCTATTGCGACAATAGAGGTGCCATCTTCCAAGCTAAGGAGCCTAAGTCTAGCAACAAGTCTAGACATGTACAACGGAAAGCTCATCTAATCCGAGATTACGTGGAGCAAAAGGAAGTAGTGATAGAAAAGATTGCTACAGATGATAATATAGCAGATCCTCTCACTAAACCATTACGACAAGATAAGCATGAAGGGCATGTTAATTCCATGGGGATTAAACGTGTTCCTGAGTTGTAGTACTCTTTTATGGATTAGATTCATTCTCTTTTGTACTCTATACGACATCATCGTTTTGATATTTATATATACTGTTTTTCATGTGGATTTGTATGACAATTTTGAACACCACAAAGTGAACTGAACAAACATTATATTTTTGGTCCTTAATTGCCCACGTGAGCTGATAACTCTGGCAATTATTTTGTGACGTTGGTTGATGGTGGGTTTAACGAGCCATAAGTCAAAAGGTTGACTGACTAATCACAGAGGCGATTTATACGGATATCTCGTAGGACACAATTGTGACATCGACGTGGAGTCCTAAATGTTTTATAACATTCGGTGCCAAGTCGTGGATAGGACCTCCATGGTGATCCTAAGAGTCGATTCTTTTGACTCTCGACTGTCTCTTGAGACTAAGACAGATTTTGGGTGACTTTGGTTTCTTTCTCACGGTCATCCGTAACAGGGGGCCAAGTAGATCTTTTCTGGGTCATTTCATGCTGTGCTTAGATTGGAAGGAGTCGAGTTGAAGGAAATATTCAGCCTTTATCAGGTACTCGATATTTCTCAGGGCCACTCGAGGAGTCAGAATCGAAATGCATGGCCATGCTCGAATACGAATTCGTTTTATCAGTTGAGTTACTCTCTAGTCGGGGAAACCACTCTTGATACAGATCAATTGTAAAATACGACCTTTGCGAATCCGGATCTGCAAATTGTTTTACATTGAGTGGGAGAAATTTTAAATGAATATGAGAATCGGTTATCGCACATACACTTGTACCGACAAGTGGGAGTTTGTTGGAGCCGTGTCCTCCAGTTAGTGCGGATAACGTTATTACACATACACTTGTACGGACAAGTGGGAGCTTGTTGGGGCTGGTGTCCTCTACAGTTAGTGCAATAACATTTAAATCTCTAAAAGGATCAAAGGGTATACTTTTGTATTATTATCAGTTGGTCCACGTTTATCAATAACGGTTGGCTTGCTAGATAAGTTTGACGTTATTGTCATACAGATGGCGGTGATCAACTGGTCCCTAAAAGTCACACCTATAGGATACGTTTGAGAGATGTGACGGTATGAAAATACAGTCATGTTGATGCCTAATATGACTAAGCAGTTAGTCGGAGTTATTGACTGATAATAAGTCAAACGCGATGTTGAGATGTTTTATTTAATACGGATTAAATAATAATGGCTAAAACGAATTAAACGGTTAATTCGTAATTTAAATATAAACGATTATATTTAATTGATGTATATTGAATTAATTATACAATATTGTCATTATCGGACATGTATTATTATATCGACTAATTCATGTTACTAGACGATATTTTAATAACCGATAACCGATGACGATTTATAAAAAAATCGCGTCATATACATTTAGCATTTTCGAGTCGGACCACGAGTTAAAATAAAGAGGAAGTGAAAGCCCACTTCCCCATGAGGCTCACGGTTGGCCGAACCAAGGAGGAACAAAAAGGAGAGCCTCTCTCATTTTTTTTCCTAAGCATTTCATTTTTACACAAATTAGGTTTTTGAGAACATTTTTCTCTCAATAACCTAGATCTCACATCTAGAAAAACTCACACAAAACTCTCTCAATATTGCAAGGCAATTAGAGAGTACATTCTAGCACAAGGGCATAGTCTCAGACGGTCTTGGGTGTAACGATTAGGAGGAAATCTACGTTGATTTCTATCTTAGGCCGAATTCTCAAGGACCCGAGGTTAATTCTTATGCCTTATCATTTTCTCTATTGTTTTTCGTTTATGACATTTTATCACATGTAAAATTTGCGTTATAGTCCTATATTTTAAGGGTTTTATACGGATATTACCCCACAGTAGGACCATGACTGGGTGGTGGACAGTGGAGGCTCACGGTGTGGACTGTTGGTGAACTGGGTGGCTGTCGGGTATGAGAGAATTTATGGGGTTTTGGGGGTGGTGTCGTGTGTAATGAGTATGGCTGCTAGTGGCGTTAATATGGGTTTGTAAAGGTGTTTGTTTTATTTTACATGTAACCATTAATCACTATTTTATTGTTGGTGGTTAGTCGGGTTAATTTGGGTGTTTTGTGATGGGTTTTGCATTGGGTTATTCGGGTTACTATTTAGTCGGGTTTATTTTGTAAGCGGGTTTTTAAGTATCGTAAACCATTGATAATTATAATAAATAATTAATTTAGATAATTAGTATAATGAAATTAATAAATAAATAAATAATTGAATTGAATTGAATTATAATATTTTGATTAGGCGACGGTTGTGAAGAATTATAATCGGATCGGATTGCTTTATTTATTGGATTGCTTGAGCTTCTTAATAGGAATTGCTTATCAGGTAGGGATAAATCCTACTCAACTTTTACTCGATAATGTTTGTTGGATGGTTTGTATTAAAGAGAATTATTGATCGTATGTAAATTGTGTTGGTTGATATCATTAAAATTGTTGGAAGGGAGAATTATATTGTATATGTTGGATTAGTTGTGATGGGGTTACTGTTATTGCATCGGTTATTCAGTTTAATACTGGCAGACATCCCTTCGTGGTGATGTAGATTATTATTGAGGTTATATTGGCAGACGTCATGGTAAGAGCCTTCGGGTGATGCATTTCAAATTTATTCTGGCAGACGATATTTTATCGTATTTACTCGAGGCAGGCCCCATATTGGTCTGCAGGCCATCTGGTGGATATTAATCAACTATATGTTGAGGCAGACATTACCTTTTGGTAATGTAGTGTGTGTTTACTCACCTTCGGGTTGAGGCTGCCCCGGCCAGGGATTGGCGGGATGATTAGTGTAATGAGTAAATAAAAGTAAGGAGCACGTTGTCAGGGGGTTGTGCAATGAAAAAGGAAATTGGATTATTTATCGTATGTTTTTGTTGTTAGTATTTATTCCAACTCAACCTCGCGGTTGACTGTGCATTCGTGAACACCTGCGGTGAACCGTTTTATGGGGAGCATATTTGACAGGTACCAAAGATTAGCTGACTCGGGAGCATTAGGATGAGAGCTTGAATTGGACCGTAGTTGAAGTCTAGATCACATAGAATAATTACATCACTTTATTTATTTCCGCTGCGAGTTGTATTGTATTTCATATTAAGTTAGTTGGTTAAATTGTAATAAACATGAATTCACTAAAGTTTTAATTTAAAGTACTTTGGTATTGTTGTACTTTGTTATTCACTACCTCGGGAAACCGAGATGGTAACAGTCCTATTTATTTGGGAATGTCTAGCTAAAGGCTCCTGAATAAATGGGGGTGTTACACTCCGTGTCTGGGTCAAGGTGAAACTGGATTGGATATTTGGAATGTGGAGCTCGGTACTAAGAGGCTTTGATGAAACAAATCTCTGGAGCTTGATTTTGTGGAGTTAAGGCTTTATGGGATTATGGCTTGTTATATGGCTTGGAAATGGAGTCTCTGGCTCGATGTAACCTGAGCACATATAGGTAGGTTAAAATGACGTGGGTTCAAGTTTCCATGTCTTGGCCCAAAAGGATGGGTATATTTGACAAGCTTGAGAGGATCCTCAAAATTCCTAATTATCTCCTTGTAACGGTCTCGAGAAGGACTTAGGGTGTGTGAGATGAAAGGCTATGCGAGGGGGAGCTAACCATCTTCATTGGTGTCTTGATTCTACGTAGACTTCAGCAGTATTCCATTCAGCATTTGATTTCATACTCGTTCTTGATTTAGACTCAGATTCTGGTTCTGGAATATATCTCGGCTTTTTGCTCAGATTTTTTGATTCAGGTTTTTGAAGATAACTTTGACTTTAGATATCGATATTGACTTGATTGATTGAGCCTTATTCATTTGACTCTCTTGCCTTGGATATTGATCTTGGTTATTTCTCTTGATTGAGCCTTTGTTTTTTATCATGGCTCGTATCATCTAGGATTTTCTGGTTACCATGGATTTGGGTCAAAGTAGCACCTTTGGTATGAAAATGGTTTGGTCTTTAGTAAACAGGTTGTTTATTGTGGGGAATGGGCTTGCCTTCCGTCCTGGATTGTTAACAAGGGAGACGGTCTGGATTCGTCCTAGAATCTCTTGAGATATGCTTGTCCTAAACTGGGGTATAGTGAGGTTTCTATTGCCAGACATGGAATAGGTAAGGAAAGAACACGGAGTTTCAGGTCCTCTACAACTCGGAATGGAACATCATCTAAGTGCACTCACATCGACTGTCATGTGTTGTTGTTCGTTTCAAAATGTCTCAAATCAATTCTTGTTGTCACAGGAAAAGGATAAAGGAAGAGATAGGATAGAATATGTGGACTGCAAAGTGTAATTTTATTGAAATGAATAATAAATGTATTTAATATAGACTCGAGAAGACACGTGACTCCTGGGACAACCCCCAGGTTGTCACTAGAAATGGAAATGGACATGAAGAAAGACACTATGACAAAATTATGGGATAGAAAGCCTAAGACTCGGACTCGGACTCGGACTCGGACTCGGACTTTGACGTGATCTTATATCCAGACTCGTAATCATCATTGTTATCTCCGGGGAATCCTCTTTCAGCATCTGGTAGCTTGAACGTCCGATCTTGATCGTTGAACAATTTGAGCACCCTGTCCTCGTTATTTGGGGTACTAGAAGGGTAAAGGCCTAAGAGACCTTCCTTTATTTGAAGACTAAGACACCCATGAGGGTCATTCTTTTCTTTAAAAGGATTGAGGGCCGATAACGATATCTTACCGCGATTGAGCATATAATGGATGGTATATTTGAGCTTGGAACATTCTTCAGTGTCGTGTCCATTACCCCTATGGAATAGGCAATATTGAGAGCCGTCCCAGAAGCGACCTCTCCTCTTGTACTTTGGGTCTGGGGTTGGACCGATCGGTTGGACTAGTCCTTTAGCAAAGAGTCTTTCAAAGGCGATCGTATAAGGCATGCCTAAATTGGAGAATGACCTTGGAGGCTCAGTTCTTCTTTCTAGTGAAGGTTTTATAAACTTCACGTTGGTAATGCGGATTGTTTGATTGTTGGGTATTTGAGAGTCTGTTTTCCTTATTTTCACCAAATGATTAGGGGATCATTCATCTTCTTGATCATCTGCGATGTTGAACTCCATATAAGGTCGCTCAGTTTCTGTATGCGAGCAAGTTAGGAGCGAGACAGAAATCCTACCAACCTCAACCCCATCTTGTATGATATACTTGAGTTTATAACAATCTTCGGTATCATGCCCCCTACTCCCATGGTATTGACAATATGAATTGCCATCCCGAAATTTAGATTTCTTTTCTGGGTCTGGGCTAGGCCCTATTGGTTGAAGAAGACCTAGAGAGGATAATTTATTCAAGGCTAGGGCATAAGGTATGCCTAGACTCGTGAATGACCTGGGAGAGTTGTTTGATTTCTTTGACGAAGGCTCCATGAGGTTGCCTTTATTGATTTTGATTCCTGGATGAGAAGAACTAGGAATAGATTGCTTGCCTTTTGCTTTAGGACTGTCAGGTTGAGGGTTTGTCTGGACATTTTCCATCTTGAGAGGTTGGGCATCAAGCTTCTTACCCATTTCAGCAAATCGGTTCTCCATATTAGAAAGTCGAGAGTTTAGGTTATCAAGGGCTCCCTCTATCTTGGAAAATTTATTGTTGAAGGCCATGGAAAGCATGAGCATTCCATTTTGGATATCGTCGTCTTCAAGCACGTTGATCTCTCTATCGTCACGAGGATCGAGGACATGAGAACAATCTAGGAAAGATTCTTCATCATGTTTAATGATATTAGACCCAAGAGGGTCGATTTTCTCGAATTGCTCAACAGAAAGTGACACTGGAAGCTTGCCCCCTTCGATCATACTAGAGGTTTCTCTAGGTGGCGTGTTCTTTTCCACCATCCCATTTTCAAGGGTGAGGACGCGAATGCTCAAATTTTCCACTGTAACTTGAACTCGCAGAACCATGGCATAAACGTCTTGAAGAGACACGGTGATTGTGGCTTGAGCTGCTTCGTGACCTTGCTGAATGACGGAACTTGCTGGACTCCTACTCGACAGAAATGACGCGCATTACAACTCGATTCGACATGGAATCACGCATACTAAGGCAACAAACAAAGGAAGGGACAAGATGACAATCTAGACTTGACTTGTGAATTCATGAAACGTCGTGAGCGACTTCTCGTGTTTGGACTCACGGTGTTTGACCTTGACCTTAGACACGAGTGTTAACTTTGACAGAGTGACATTTATATGGTTGACTTGATTGACGGGATTGGCGACACGTGTTGATTCTACGATGCGTGTTTTAAGATAGACTTGACTTGAGGTTCGGGTATGTGTGTCCCGAACGTGTTATTAGGAGAATTCAAGAAACGGATATTGGAATGACTCGATGTGTAGCCTCGAATGTGTGAGTCGAGGTGTGGAAATGTTTAGATCCTAACTGAATTGGGGTAGGGGGTCCAAAATGACGGCGTGACGCCTTAGGACTTGATTTGAATTTGAAAAGACCCAAAATGTAAAGGAAGACTGGTTTATAACTCGACAGAGTTTCGACTAGGACATAGTCGGTTTGGACTTTGACTCTAACTTAGCCCAATTGAATTTACATATTTACATTTACATGGTTGGAAAATATTTTGTTTTAAAAACGTTATTTTTTTCTATTATTTTTTTTTTGACTTTTTTTTGGACTTTTTTTATTTTACACGGATTTTGAAATGGGTTTGAGGCCCGAAGTTTGACTCGACATATGGACAGAGTTTCGACTCATTTTGTGCTAATTTGGACCATTTTCGAAAAAAAAGTTTACATTTTCAAAAGGTTTTGATTTTACAAAATTCGTCATAGTTTCGTTTACGAAATGGTGATCACATATGGTACAAGCATTCATACAGGCATTATAACGGTATGCTGAGTGCATTTAGAAGGGTTGCCATACCAAGCAATCAAACCCGGGTCTGTGGATAGGCTCGTACCAAACAGGAGTAAGGCCGATTCCTAGTCCATTCCCTCGAGTAGTGAAGGCCCTTGATACAAACATGAGTAAGCATCATGGTATGGTTGACGTCAATCGTTATCCATCCTTAGGCCCAAATAAGAATTTGGACCGTCCTGACGGGATGATTGGTCGAAAGGGTTGGGTTGGGCCTAGGAAGGCCGAATAAAACGATCTAAGAAGATCGGGTAATGAAAACCGACAACTATCTCATATAAACTAATCCCTAACCTTGTTCAAGTTTCACCCTTGGCAACACGTAAGTGTATTACTCCCCACCGGAGTCGCCAAACTGTGGACACGGGGGTTCTTGGGAAAACAAGCGTTTGCATTTGTGGAGTCGCCACCAATTTATTGTGGAAAATTGGAAACCGTTCGAATACTTCGCGTCATGTCAAGACACATAGTAGTGACATGAACACCAAGAACTCGTTACCCTTAGCATTCTATGTCTACAATGACTCTCGTGGATGCCAATGAACACGGATTTTCACAGAGATATGGAGTATGGGGTGAGGGTACGAATTAGGAAGCTCTTTTGATCGAACACCTAATTCCGCCCGCCTCGATAGCGGGCTCTACTAATGATTAGGGAAATTATCTATACTTGATATGCTTTTGATTATATGCATGCGATGCAACATCCAATAAATTAATCCTAGCATGTGAAGATTTAGACTAAGTCGGTGAGCATGTAATTTAGCATACAATTGGGTCAAAGTAAAGATTTAAGGTTGATTACATGTGAAGACATACAAACAAACGATAATAAAGAATAAATGAATGTACAATAATTAAAATTACATTGGTTTGATTGATCTACGTCGAAAATACATTTAAAACGGATAATTTGGGGAAAAGAAGAGGAAAATAAATTAACGAACAGATTAACGGTGATAATACGAATAATAGTAGATTAATACATAAGCTAATAAACTAGGTCAAAGCAACAACGGAAGTTCAGAGACAGAACTCAACCCAGAACAGGCGCAGCAGAGCTGCGTCTCTTGGAAGAGGCGCAGTGGTCACTGCGTCTGATCCTTAGGTGAGTTCTAGCTGTGAAGCCGGAACTGCATATTGTTAATGTTCGTTGGTGAATTTAATGATTGATTATCGATATTTGTTTCAAGTAAAAGTAATTTAACATGTTATTTACATATGAGAGGGTCATAAAAACAATAAAGGACGGACTCAAATTAATTAGAACGAATTAAAGGCTAATTAAAAATTAATTACGAATTAAGTTTATTAAAATTAACTAATTAGGTCTATTAATGTCGAACTACTGATGATGGTGACGATAAACAAATGAAAAAATATACAAAAGTGAATTCCAGACACTTGATATGGATGAATCGAATCTCTAAAACCCGGATTTGATTTTAATGAGGAAACCCGCAAATATTAATTACTTGAAATTTAAGTCGGAAATTAAAAGTGATAAATTATTAATGAATATATATTAAAATTATCATACTAACGAAATAAGAAGAAAACAATAAAAGACGAAAGAAAGTAGACGAATCGACAGAGGACGAAGGAAGAAGAAGAAAAGCAGGAACTGCGGCAGCCTCAGGAAGAGGCGCAGCAGATTCTGCGGCCCTTCGAAGAGGCGCATCAGTTGCTGCGTTTCTTCTCGACATCTGTCTCCCGTTAATCCGTAAAAAGGTTTGAATAAAAGGTTTTATAAATCGGTTTTAAATATGCTTTCGACGTAGATTTTACAATAATGAGTACCAAAGTAAAATACAAATGTAAAAGATAGGATTTACACCCTCAGACTTACATGTTTGACGAAATGAGATTGACTAAGTTAACGATTAGTGATTGCTCGACTCGAATGTACGACGAAAGTGCCCTCGTAAGAGGAATTTAAACTAAATTGATGAAGTTGATTGAGTGGAGTTGGTCAAATTGGTCGGTCATGCAAATCGAGGCTGGTACTCAGAAGGATCCGAGCTTACGTGGTCGAAAGTTAAAGCACGTAGACGCCAATAAGCAAAGAGCATGGTCTTAGAATGCAAAGGGAGAAGAGAAGGGCGGACACTTGCGTGAGAAATATGAGGAACGAAGGTCCCTATTTATACTAATCACACGGAGGAATTAGAGTTTCGGTAAAACTTTGGAAATAAATCTCGAAAAGATTTTAAAATACGCAGAAAGGAGCTGGGGAAGAGACACAGCAACCACTATGGCTCTTGGAAGAGGCGCAGCAGGTGCTGCGTCCTTTCTCCAAGAGTTTCCTCCCGCAGAAGAAAAATTTTCCGCATTTCTGTTATGGAATTGCGGTAGATCTCAACTTCCTTATTATTTAAAATATAATTTCGGAATATATTTTGCCAAAAGATTGAAAGATTGAAATATGGAATAGAAATATCCGGAACATTCCAGAATATTCTGACTCGGCATTTTAAACGGTTATTAGAAAATGAATACAGTTTTTGACCCGGACTCCAAATAAACTCTAATTACTGTCAAAACGACCGTAATGGCGCGTAGATAACAACCAAGGGGTAGACATAAGTGTATGAGCTATCACTTGATGTTAAACTTACGAATTGTCATAAATCGTTCCGTGTACCAAACATACGGCCCAATCATCACCGGGTGGCTTGCGGGAGGTGCAGAAATGAGGTATCTACAAATAGTTGGATATCGGTTGGTTGTGCTACTGCAGTTGTTTATTTATATTAAGTAATTATTGTTGTTTAGTTTATTCCTACTCAACCCCGTGGTTGACAGTGTATTTGTGAACATCTGTGATGAACCGTAACTGGGGAGCAGACTTGACAGGTACTTAAGACTAGTTGTGTACTACTACGGTTTTTTATGTTTACTAGAGAGTATCCCGTGCTTCGTACGGCCAATTGTAATACATTCTTATTCAAACACAAAATGTGATATTGTTGGGTGGATACTCTTACCTTTCTTTCTCGACTGAACATCATATTTTTAATTTATTAATGTATTAATCTCTAATGATCTAACTTACCCTTTCATTTTCCTTCATAAAAAGATCTTTTAAATATCCAATGAAATGTCTTTTTATCAAAATTAGATATTTTTGAACGACACGTATTGATAATGAAAGTTATTTCCCTCGTGTCAAAAGCCAGTTCTTCAAAAATAAACATCTTTTGAGAGTAATATTCATAAATGTAAAAAAATTGGAACAAAAATGAATGTGGGAAATATATAGATGGAGAGATTTAGTTAATCTTTAGGAAAAAAAAAAAGACGGGAGATTCTGAAAAAGAAAAGAAAATTGGAGTCGAAAATAGCCCATAACATATTTTTCAATTGTCCATACCATAAAGTATGGAGAAAGTTAGATTATTAATTTATACCCACAAAAACAAAATATAATGAAGTATTGAATACGAAGGAGATAGTATTACTTTTGTTCCTTGAGGTCCTTCCATTTCACTTTTTTAAAATGTGTCTCCCTGATTTCTTTCCAACAATGATTCGAGTAACTCCCTTTAAGCGGTTATGCAGTAAGTCTCCCTTAAAACGGTACTATGCATCTTAAGTAAAACGGGTCAAGTACATACCCTTTGTTTATATAAGAATGCATAAAAACAAATAATATATATATATATATATATATATATATATATATATATATATATATATATATATATATTTGACTTATATATACAAATAGTATAATACTTGATCTATCTTAAACTTAAAACGGATAATGTCGTCTTTAATGAGAATTTGTATAAGCCTTTTATCATAATTTAGTACTTAGATTTGAGTAAAACACATCCAAAATAGTTTTTTCTTCTTTGTAATGGAGTAACTTTTACGACAAAAAATTCAAATAACAAAAATGTATATTTAGTACTCCGTATAATATATATCAGAATCATTTACAATTCCTAAACATATACTAATGGTAAACCCATTATAATACTCATATTTACAAAATATCATATATCGTATTCTGGTGATTTGAGCGTGTAAACCCTATCATGCTTAATTATAATCGTTATGACTATAATCCTAGATGTCCTTCTCTCACCCATCGTTGCTGTAGTAAATCTCCACCATTATTTATCACTTACAGTCTACCACATGTCTGCACCGATGATCTGCTCTTCAAGATCCAACTACTAAATTATTACTTGATGCTTCGAAATTGTACTATAGTGATGTTGATAAGCGCTCAACAATTAAAAAGGTTACTGTTTGCAATCAATAACACTTTCGTTGCAAGTTGGTTTTTCTAACTTTGGAGGTATGTTCTCATAGTATTACTGGATGTTGTAGCTAAAATGGAGAAAACAAAGAAAAAGCTTGTAAGTTGTATTTCGGATTTAGTGTACACATATCCTATTAACTATTGAAATAGAGTATTAGAAATTTGTCTAATCACCGTTATCTTAACTCTTAATATTTGAGTAGATAAATGTTTGAACAATTTTTGTCAATAGGAAAGTCAAGGGCAATATATGGATTTGTTAACAAAAGATTAAAGGTTAACCATTATATAGTGTACTCGTATTATTTACTTACCGGCTTGACATCGTATGATATGAATACTTGGAATTGAGTCTTCACCTCGCAACCACCGTCATTTAAACTTTGGCGAGCAAGTCCGAAACTGAAAATCAAGTGATTATATCATACTCCATAACTTATACTTGTAATTAAATGACAATTGAAAAGCGTACATTTTGATCTTCGATCACCTTTTTGTTAAAGATGGTCCATCTTATGATTATAGCAAGAACAAACGAAAGAGTAGATTCCATATTCGATCAGTCAATTTGTTGTGAATTTGTTGTAACAGGAGGGGAAAATTCTATATTTATAGGGAGTGTACATGGCACTTAGCAGTAAACAATGTGAATGAATAGTCTTTCGAAGTTTGAATACTCTGAATGTGTTTAAGAATATGAATGTGGAATTTTAGTTTGAATGTTACGTATCTTGGAAATACATGTGGATTATGGCGTAAACTTTCATGTACGGAGTATAATGCCAAATGCATATTACGTAATATGTATCTGTAAGATGCGTAGTCATGTTCTATTATCTTAGGATTATTATTATTATTATTAATAATTATTATTATTATTTTTTATTATTTTTTATTATTTTTATAAAAGGATGCGCGCAGCTTTCATTAAAATGAAAATAAAAATTTACATGAAATTGGTGGGGAGCCGAAAGACAATCTGGGCTCCCCCACCCTTAGCAACAGTAAAGCTAAGTCTAATAAAAATGTAAGCGGCCACCCGAGCCCCAGCATCCTGAGAGACCCAGAATTTCTGGATCCGCTTGAGCAAGGCAACAGCATCCGAACCCAACTCCCCAAGTGAAGAGAAAGAGAAAGGAAGGAAACCATAACCCGCTGCCGCACACAAGTCCCCGCACTTAGCACACTTACGCTGAGCAGCATCAGCGACAACCCGGCCAGGCACAAAATCCGTCATCCCAGTCTGAGTCAAAGGAGAAGACCCAGTCAAGTCAACACACACATCTTGCCCTCTGTCCCAAGAATAAAGTAGCAAATCGGCAGGACGAAGAGAGCCACCGTGCCCATCAACCAAACCGATATCAACCTCCTTTCCCGCAGTAATACCAGATCTATAACAGATGTCGAAAAGAGTGTCCCGAACAAGGTTATGCCGATGTTTAACGCCCACAGTACCAGCACAAGAAACAACATGATCCCCAAAAACATCCTCAGCAAAAACCCAAGAGCAAGCAGGACATGGCCGAGATACCGTGAATAACGGAACACCCAGACGATACCCAAGCACACAACGGTAAGTCCTCCCATTCATAGTCTGACCCAACCCCGAGATAGGAACCGCACGTAACCAATCAGAGGAGTGAGACCCCTGCTGAGACTGCCATAAAGCAAGCTGGCGTGGTGTCAAAGAGAAAACAGACTCTGAGGCAGCAGCAACCGTCGCAAATTATTATTATTATTATTATTATTATTATTATTATTATTATTATTATTATTATTATTATTATTATTATTATTATTATTATTATTATTATTATTATTGTTTGGCCCTAAATTATCCTGCCTGACCTGATATAGGCCAGGCAACAGCCAAGGACAACTTCCAGGAAAAATATATCTGAAACCAGGCATTTATTCAACACGGATAGGCACCAAGCAGGAGTTGGTAAAAGACAGGCGAAAGATAACCAAAGACCTAAAAGGAGAAGCACCAGGCCACCGCAGCGACAAAATAGGCGCTTGATATATGTTCCCTACAAAAAAGGAAGACCAATTCCAGAAAGCTATGATATAGGAAGCAGTCAAAACAACGGCTAAGAGAGAGGCAACCACCTCCGGGTAAATAGGGCACATTCCCTATTGACCAGGAAACCCTAAACGGCATAAGAAGGAGGAAGAGATCACCTATAAATAGAAAAGAAGAGAAGATGAGAAAGATCATCAGATATACCCTCACTTTTACTTATATTTTTTGTATTCTTAAGCTATATATTCGCACACGCCCGATATAACAATACTCAAATCGGGCCATCTAAAACCATAGTAACAATCACTCCTGCCTTGGTGCCCGTGGTTTTTTCCCTTATTCCCAGGGTTTTTCCACGTATAAAAATCTTTGTGTCATTGTTTATTAGTTCATTTTGCACTTAATTATACCAATCAGGCGAGTTGTTTGAGTTAGATCACCCTACATATAAATCCCTGGCAGGACGCTCTAGATCAGTAAAAAGCCTGCCAAAACAATTGGCGCCCACCGTGGGGCATCTAACTCAAAAATAATCAAAGCCCACCACCAAATACCACAAAAAACTAAGAAAAAATGGCAGGAGATAGCGTTGAGCAACAATTAGTCATGCGCCAAACAACAACGATTGTTGGAGATGGAACAACTGAAACAAAAAATGATCCAGTGAAGCGAAGTGGCAAAGTTGAAAGAATCGAAATCCACCTAAAAATACAAACGGGAGAAAAAGCTTCAAGATCAAAGTTGAAAGTCCAGCCTGGCACACCATTCTCCTCAATCATAAGGAACATTGATTTCTCCAATATTGGTACTCCAACTCCATCAAAGTCCAAAGCAGGAGAAGGAACGGACTCAGGAGAACTCCAAAATGAAGAGACCTCATCAGATCAGACTAACACGGCCATTATGATGGCTATGCTCCAGGAAATCCAAAAACTTCACGAGAGATTTGAAAAGATCCCAGGAGTTCCTACCCCAATTGAAGAAACAAATCCAGAGAGCTATGCTGATTCACCCTTTGTGGATGAAATAGCAAAAATAGACCTGCCAAAGAAATTTGTGATTCCCTCAATGAGAATCTATGATGGAACCACTGATCCACAAAACCATGTTGCCTATTACAAGCAAAGGATGCTTTGGCAAAGATCAATTCCCAGTGAACTACGTCAAGTCTGCATGTGTAAGGGATTTGGAACAACTCTGAACGGACCTGCCTTGCAATGGTACATAAACCTGCCAAATGGAAGCATCAAGTCCTTTGCTGACCTGGTCAATTCTTTCAATCATCAGTTTGCCAGCAGCAGGGAACTAGAAAAGAGATCCAGTGACTGCATACGGGGTTAAACAAAAGCCTGGAGAATCCATCTGATCCTACATGACAAGATTCAACAAAGAAAAAGTTTCAATCCCCGGATGTGATGTTGGAACAGCCGTTGAAGCTTTCAGCAAGGGCTACCCCGGACGGTGACTTCTACGATGCAATGACAATGAAGCCCTGTCATACCTTTGAAGATGTCCAAGCATTAGCCATAGGCTATATCAGGCTGGAAGAAGACAAAGGCTACAAGGCAGATAATGCTGACAACAACTCAAGATATGACAAAACCAACAGAAAAAGCTCTAACCACAGAGGAAGCAGTTCTAGGCCATCTCCCTACACAAGACCTAACAGATCAGAAGTCAACTATACACATGAACAACGAGGTAACTCCTATACTTATCCTCCTGTCCAGGAATATAACTTCTCTGTTGACATTGCAGGAATGATCAAAAGACTTGACCATATGGGAGACATTGTCAAGTGGCCAAAGAAGTCAGACAACCCCAACTCAAGGAAGGACACCACCAGGTGGTGCGAATTTCACATGGACATAGGACACACAACAGAGGAATGCCTGGGATTACGGAGACAAGTGGCTTACCTGCTAAAGAAAGGATACCTGAAAGACTTGATGCCAACAAAGAACAGGGAAGACGATGGAACAAGAAAAAACACAGAAAGGCAATAACGTGACTTACCCCCTGCACCACCCATTTATGAACTCAAATTCCTCAATGGAGGATCAGAAATTTGTGGCCTGACCAGTTCAGCTGCTAAGAAAATTGCCAGGGAGTCAAAAATGAAATCTCCTTTTAAACCTATCAATTTACCTCAAATTACTTTTGACGACACCGATATGCGGGGCATTCCAGGACCTCCACCATGACACCTGGTGATCACCATGCAAATAGGGACCGCACGTGTCATGAGAATCCTGGTAGATGGAGGCGATTCAAAACCCGATCATGCTTGATGTCCTTAAAGCAATGAAGATTGATGAAAGCCAAATCATAAAGAAGTCTAATGTCCTAGTGGGATTCAGTGGAGAAACAAGAAACACACTTTGGGAGAAATACACCCGCCACATACGTGGAAGGAGTATCTTCATACGAAAGATTCGGAGTCCTAGACTGCCTGTCATCCTATAATGCCATATTGGGAAGACCATGGATCCACAATGTGAGGGCCATACCCTCCACCTACCACCAATGCATCAAGATACCAACGGAATGGGGAGTAGCAACCATAAAAGGTGAACAAAAATCTGCCCAGGAATGCTATACTGAGTCACTGAAGCCTTCCAAGGCGGGTAAGTCCCTCGCCTAGCAATTACGATTACCCGTCAGACAACTCATGTGGCGAAAACCAAAATGGAAACCGATCAAGTAATTTTAGACCCCCGAGTACCCCGACAGGCACGTCTTGGTAGGATCGATGTCCCCGATAATATCAGCGAATTAGTAAATTTTTTTAAAGGTAAATCTTCATGTTTTGCCTGGTCACATTTTGATATGACCGGAATAGATGCCAATATTATTACACATAAACTAAATATTGATGAGTCTTATAAGCCTGTCCAAAGAGAAAAGAAGAAAGTTTGCCGCCGAAAGACATGCTATCATTAATGAAGAAGTAGACAAACTATTGGACATGGGGATGATAAGAGAAGTCATGTACCCTAGCTGGCTAGCCAACGTAGTGGTGGTACAAAAGAAGAATGGCAAGTGGAGAGTTTGTGTAGATTACACAGACCTCAATAAAGCCTGCCCAAAAGACCCATTTCCACTCCCACACATAGACGCAATGGTGGATGCTACAGCAGGACATGAACTCCTGACATTCATGGATGCCTCAAGTGGATTCAATCAAATCAAGATGCACCCATCGATCAGAACATACTTTGCATTTATCACGGAAAGGGGCATATATCACACAAAGAATGCCCTTTGGCCTGAAAAATGCAGGGGCAACATACCAACGCCTGGTCAATACAATGTTTAAGGACCAAATACGAGACACCATGGAAGTCTATATTGATGACATGGTAGTTAAATCAAAGAAAGTTGAAGATCATGTCAGGGACTTGGAAACAGCCTTTAAGATCCTGGAAGAATTCAATATGAAACTTAACCCATCCAAATGCCATTTTGGGGTATCTTCAGGAAAATTCCTGGGGTACATGGTGACCAAAAGAGGAATAGAAGCCAGCCCAGAACAAATAAGAGCCATACTAGAACCGAATCCCCAAGTCGGTCAAAGATATTCAAAACCGACAAGACGAGTTGCGACCCTGAATAGATTCATTTCCGGATCATCGCAAGGTGCAAGGCATTCTATGACCTACTCGGGAAGAACAAAGCATTCAAATGGTTGCACGAACACGAGTCACCTTCCAGAGCTCAAAACATACCCGACTACACCTCCGCTACTTGTCAAAACCGGACAAAGGAGAACCCCGACGGTCTACCTATCTATCACGAAACAAAGAAGATAAGTGGAGTCCTGACCAAAGAAATTGATGGCCAACAGCATCCAGTCTACTATGTAAGTAAAAGTCTCCTAGACGCAGAAACCAGGTATGGCCTACTTGAAAAATATGTACTTGCTTTAGTAATGTCCTGCACTAAACTTCGACCTTATTTTGAAAGTCACCCAATCATTGTAAGAACCAACTTGCCTATCAAATCTATCCCGAGAAAGCCCGAGTTGTCGGCGGAATGGCAAAATGGTCGACAAATCAAGCACCTATGATATAACCTTTGAACCCGGGACGGCAATTAAATCTCGGCACTAGCGGACTTCGTGGCTGAATTGGTCCCTACCCTAGAACCAGACCTCATAAAAGAGGTCAATCTTCTTGACACCCAAAAAACAGACCAGGAATGGACTCTCCATGTAGATGGGGCAACAAATATGAAAGGCACTGGCCTAGGACTAGTCCTAAAGTCACCACAGGGAGACCTGATTGCACAGGCTATTGATTGTGAATTCAAAACCACGAATAATGAGGCTGAATATGAAGCCCTGATTGCTGGATTAAAGGTATGTATAGAACTCGGTGTAGCAAATCTCAAGGTAAAAACTGACTCTCTCTTAATTTCCAATCAAATCAAAGGAGTATATGCTGCAAAAGATTCAAAGATGATACTCTATTTGGAATATGTCAAAAACCTTTGCAAAAAATTCAAAACCTTTGACATTGACCAAATACCAAGGGACTTAAATACCCAGGCGGATGCCCTAGCCACTGGATCAAACTTCACCTGCTTTGTGTTTGACAAAATACCCATCGTCCACCTGTTGGAACCAACCATAGAAAGGCCTGAACAAATTTGCCCTATCCAGGAAGATACAACCTCCTGGACTAAACCTTACTATGATTGGTTCCTACAGGGGATACTCCCTACAAATAAAAACGAAGCAAGGGCCCTGAAAATCAAAGCATCCACTTATACCATTATAAATAACACCTTGTTTAAAAAGTCTCAGGCTGGACCTTACTTACGTTGCCTGGAACCAAATGAAGCCAGCCAGGTCATAGAAGACATACATGATGGATACTGCGGAAATCATAAAGGTGGAAGGAGCCTGGCAAGCAAAATTCTCAGGACATGCTACTTCTGGCCAACCCTGAGAGCTGACTGCATAGCATATAGCTCAAAATGTGAAGCCTGTCAAATCCATTCCCCTTATATCCATCAACCATCAGAGCTACTACATTCCATCTCAGCCCCCTGGCCATTCATGAAATGGGGCATGGACATAATAGGGAAGCTACCTCAGGCGCCTGGACAAAAAGTCTTCATGCTAGCAATGACTGACTACTTTTCCAAATAGATAGAGGCAGACTCTTACAGGCAAGTCAAAGAAAAAGATGTCATATCATTTATCAAAAGGAATATCATATGTTGATATGGAATACCTTCAGAAATAGTCTGTGATAATGGTACACAATTTGTGGGAAAAAGAACAGCTAACTTCTGTGCACAATGGAATATCAATCTAGTCACATCTACACCAGGCTACCCTAAAGCCAACGGCCAAGCGAATCCAAGAACAAAGTAGTAATCGGTTGCACAAGAAAAAGTCGAAAAGAAGAAAAGGAAGATGGGCGGAAGAGCTCCCCTAGTCCTATGGGCCGACAGACCACACCCAAAACAGCCACAAAGCCGTACACCATATTCCCTGGTCTATGGCTCGCGAAGCGAAATACCAGCAGAAATTCATGTGCCAACTACCGAAGCGGCTGAACACAATAGAAGAGAACAGGCCCCTATTACAGGATAACCTACTCTTAACGAAGAACTAAGGGATGCGGCCAAAGTCGGGATAGCCGCCTACCAACAGCGATCGCCGAAGTTACAACAAAAATGTCAACATCAGAGTATTCAAAGAAGGAGACCTGGTACTAAGGAAATTTTTCCCCAACACCAGAAAAAAGAACGCAGGCAAACTAGCCCCTACATGGGAAGGCCCGTACTTAATTGATTCAATAGTGGGACAAGGAGCTTACAGGCTACAAACTTTGGAAGGAGAAATGATCCCCAGATCTTGGAACATTTCCCACTTAAAACTATTTCATATCCGAGAAGCGGGGTAAAACTACCTATCCTATATACATGTCAATAGAACTTCCTGCTATGTGCTAAAGTTGCTTGCCTGTTATTCTTAGCTTCACCTAAAACTTTATTTTAAATCCTGAAAACTTGTTTTACACCTTCTTTTCACTTATTATATGTTACACTTTAGGCTTAAACAAATGTTCAGGATTGAGGGCCACTCCACCCAACCTGAACAACATTTCTAAAAATGCTCTAATTTGGCACCTGCCTGCCTGACCCAAAAATTAAACTGAGCTCAGTACATAAAAAGATAAGTACAAAGGTGGAATAGACCATAGTACTTGTCAAAGAAGCCCTCCTGACAGGCTGAGGGCCATAAGCCCTCCTGACCGGCAACCACCCTCATTCTCAAAAGCCCTCCTGACAGGTAGATAGAGCCACCATTCCCCATAAAACACAGGAATGAGGGCCATAAGCCCTCCTGACAGACATTACTCTAACAAAAAAATCACATGAATGTACAGGTACAAATTCCAGTCAAACACAGCAAGAAAATCAAGAGAAGAAAGGATATATATATTAAAACCTACCCAGGAATATACCCTTCCCAGGAACCAAACCGTTTATCCAGGCAAAGCCAACAAAAACCAAAACAAATCCTAAATTATTTGTTCAGGGAACATCCCCCCCTGAATAGGCCAAAACAACACAAAATTCCACAAACAGAAAAAATCAAACTAGCCCGCCTTGGACACGAGTGCAGCCAATCCCCTCATCAAGACCTCCTCTTCTTCATCTCCCTCCTCTTCAACATCACTATTTTTCCCTTTGGATGGAGGAGAGTCCACTTCCTCGTCGGCATGCAACTTACAAAGCTCGGGATAAGTGGTATTGAGATCGACCAACTCCCGATCGGGATTCCAAAAAGGCCCGACTTCAAAGCAGGCTCTTTCATAGCATCCACACGGCCCTTGCCAAAGAAATACAAAGATGCAAAGATCTTTATACCTAGCCCGGACCTCATCCCTCTCTACACCAATTCTTCATTTACTTTTAATCGCTCTCTGCATAGCCTCGCTTTTCACCTTCAACTCTTCCCGAGCAATATCAAACTTAGCCTCAAGAGCTTTCGAGCATCCCGAGCGATTTCACTTAGAAGACTCCACCAAAGAACCGAGCCTTCCCCGCCTCATTATCCTCCTTCAAAGAATGATTCTCACCTTGGACACCTCCAACTCGACTTTAAACTTGTCAAGATCTTTTTTCAAGATTTGTACCTCCCAATCCAAGGCATTTTTAGACCATGGACTGATTCCAGTTGACAAAGCGCCGCTCAAAGACATCATTAACATTCTAAAACAAAAGAAAAATGCCTATCTAAGCCACAAAAAAGAAAACACACAAAAACCCACAATAAACAAAGACAATATATACCTCCTGAAGCATGGTAATCAAGTTGGCAGCATAGTCCCTAGAACGATACATAGCAGCCAAAGCACGGGCAGAAGCTTCCTCTGCCTGGTACTTGAAATAGGGATCATCAACCACAAAAGCCTCGAGCCCGAATTTGATCCTTGGCAAACGGACCTCATCCATACGAGCCCCGACCCCCGACCTCATGAACTCCCTTAGACTCATCCACTCTCTTCCTCTTCTCGGACGGTCACTATCATCCACAATCTTTTCAGAGACGCCAACCGAACCTCCCCGCACAGTTTCCGAACGTGAACAAAGATCTGTCACTTCCCGTCGCCTCACTTGCTCTTTGACTTCTCCCCCCGTAATCTGGGAGACCTCTGCCTTCACCAAAGACAGACCAAAACTAGCAATTCTGGCAGAAGCCCTGGTAGTTGCACGACGAGTTTCTAAATTAGCAATATAAGCATGAATCCAATACAGAAACAAACAGAATGACAAAAGATAAGCAAAAGAACTTACTCCCTGACGAAGATGCCCCTGGAACCTTAGTGCTCTTTACAGGCTTATACGTACTCAACTTAGCCTTCTTAAAACGAGGCATAGAAGCTTGCCCCAGCAGGCGAGCCAAGCCCTCTCCTCTTCAGAAACACCATAAACGCCGCTATCCCACCGCCCAACCCCTCAAAGATCGGGATCATTCACTCAATCATTTACTAAAAGAAAGCACGGGCAAAGTAAGTAAACTCTCCAAAACATATTATTACCAAACCAAAAATAATGCGGAAAGAAAGTTACCTCCTTCAACAAATGGGTAATTCGGATAGTCCAGGTCAGGGGCAATTGAATCAACCTTGATAAACATATAAGTTTGAGCCCATCCTTTATCATCCCCCCTGAATCAAAGTTGGTAATCGGGTGAGCCATCTTTGACCCGACTCGAAAATTGAACCTCCCGGAGAATGACTCTTCAGGTGATAGACATTCTTAAAATCATCCAGGGTAATAACCAATTTATGCTTAGAACATAAATGCTCAATAGAATGGACAATTTTCCAAACCATTGGCATGAGTTGAAACGAAGGAACCCTAATAGCCCTAATCACCTCAGTCATAAAAGGAGAAAGAGGAAGCTGACCGCCACCCCTGAACGCCCACTCAAAAATACAGAACCAACCCGGCTACTCCAATTAGCCCCGACAGACCATTCTCGGAATCCAAACCTCAGCCCCATGAGGAATAAGGCCCCCGCCCTTTATATAATGCTCAAAAGCGGTTTTGATTGATTGGCTTCTTGAAAAGAAACCGCCAAAGCCTTATTAGGAGAATATTCAACCCCCTTATAAGACATGGACAGAACCTCTGGAGGAGCAACAACCTCCACCACATCATCCTCAAGGATGATATCAGGGACCCCCTCAACCTCAGCAGAAACCATTTCAACTTCAACAGGAACTTTTTCAGCCTCAGCAAGAGCTTTTGAAGCTGCTGTCCTTCTCCTGCCACCAGCCATATATTATTTTTTCTGGAAGATGAATTTTTCAAAGAGAGAATTTTTTAGAAAGGGAATGAAGAAATTTGGAGATTGAGATGTGGAAACAATCACGGCAAAGGAAGACTATTTATAACCACAAATCCTAAAACGGCTAGAAAAGCAAGTGGTAGAGACTAATCATGACTCTCCTAGGGTTTTGTGAACCTACCCTATTAATGACAAATAACCGTTACAAGAAGTTGAACCAAACACCAATTCTAAATCCGATAGAAAGTCCCTGCACAAATCACTTGCCTGGCCCAAATTTTTATCTCCTCATTCCTGGCCAGACCCAATAATGGAATAAGCAGATAAGGGGCAATTGTTGGGCCCTAAATTATCCTGCCTGACCTGATATAGGCCAGGCAACAGCCAAGGACAACTTCCAGGCAAAAGATATCTGAAACCAGGCATTTATTCAACACGGATAGGCACCAAGCAGGAGTTGGTAAAAGACAGGTGAAAGATAACCAGCAGCCTAAAAAGGAGAAGCACCAGGCCACTGCAGGCGACAAATAGGCAGTTGATATATGTTCCCTACAAAAAAGGAAGACCAATTCCAGAACGCTATGATATAGGAAGCAGTCAAAACAACGGCTAAGAGAGAGGCAACCACCTCCGGGTAAATAGGGCACATTCCCTATTTACCAGGAAACCCTAAACGGCATAAGAAGGAGGAAGAGATCACCTATAAATAGAAAAGAAGAGAAGATGAGAAAGATCATCAGATATACCCTCACTTTTACTTATATTTTTTGTATTCTTAAGCTATATATTCGCCTGTCACGCCTGATATAACAATACTCTGTCAGGCCATCTAAAACCATAGTAACAATCACTCCTGGCTTGGTGCCCGTGGTTTTTTCCCTTATTCCCAGGGTTTTTCCACGTATAAAAATCTTTGTGTCATTGTTTATTAGTTCATTTTGCACTTAATTATACCAATCAGGCGAGTTGTTTGAGTTAGATCACCCTACATATAAATCCCTGGCAGGACGCTCTAGATCAGTAAAAAGCCTGCCAAAACAATTATTATTATTATTATTATTATTATTGTGGGGCTGGTCAGCTCCCTCGTCGCTTGAAGACTGAAGACGTTGCCAGAGTGCCAAAGCCTTTAAAAGCTGCAGTGCTTCTACTTCAGGCAGTAAGTCTATTTTGTTCTTTCTTTTCTTTTCATTTTGGCTTTTTCATGATATCCTGTCTTTATTACTAATATAGTGTCTCGTGTTATAGCTACAATCATCCACTCGCCTTACCAGGTTTGGTATGGCTGACCTTTCTGCCAGGCTGGCCAAGGTCAAGGAGGAGAGTTCCCAGGGAGGTGGTGATGCTGAACCTGTCATTGATTTAACTGAATTGCCTACTACTCCCAAGGTTTGTACTACTCCTGTTGCCCCTGTTGAAACAAGTTCAGCAGCCCAGAAGAGGAAAGTGGAGGAGGTCGATCTGTTTGCCCCAGTCAGGGAGGTGCGAGCTAGGGTAGATAATGTGGAGGCTGCTAAGGTGAAGATCAGAGATTATGCTGCTTCCAAATCAGATGTTATGCTCACCCTTGATCCTATTGAGACTGCTACCCAGGCAGTTGCTTTAGTAGATCACTTTGTCAGCCTTTTGGCAAGTGCATTGGCTGCTGTGAGAGAGGTATGTAGTTCTTGTTATTATTATATGTATTTTGTAATATGTGTATATATTTTTTACTTAGAGGTGTTTATTATTATGACATAGTACTTATACTATTCTTGTTTCTGTTCAGGGTGCTGCAGCATGTCTCCATAACGCTTATCAGGCTACTTCTTTGGTAGCCAGGATTGATCTTATGAGATCTGATTATGATAAGCTGAAGTTTGAACTAGATTTTGCTCGGGCTGACCTGGCTGCAAGGGCTGCTGATTTGGCGAAGGTGCAGGCTGAGAGGGATGCTGCCAAGGCTGAGGCAGGCTCAAGCAAGCAACTTCTGCAGGAGGCGTTGGACAGGAATGAGGAGCTTATCCTGGAGAGGGATGATTTGGATTTTAAGCTTGATGATGCCTACCTGTACTTTTATATCAAGGGAAAAGTGGCTACTATGTCGGAGCCTATGGAGGCCAGGGCAAATTGGAACCCTGAAGCTGAGATGGCCTTCGTTGCTTCTAAGTATCTTGACCTGCATAACATGGGCAATGAATAGGAGGTCGATTCTCCAGGGGAGCAGGATGTTGATGCTGAGGCTGATCAGGCCAAGAGTGGAAGCGCTGGTACTGTCTCCAAAGGGGGGCAGTAATTTTAAATTTCTTTGATGGTATTGGCCTATCCAGGGGGGATGTTCCTGGACAAACAATCTTATTTTCTTGTTTCTTTGGTGGGTCAGGGACGTTATCCCTGGCCTTTACGAATATTGTGGTGCCTTTGCCCCAGGGGGTAAGGGCTTTATTATGGTAAAGGCCTCTACTGGCTTATTTTGCTTATTTCCTGATGTTTCGTTGCTTTTGATTTTCTTTTGAACCTGTGATCCCTGTTTCTCCAGTCCTGTTAACCTGTTAGATTTTTGAACTTGTCCTGCGATTGAAGCCATCGTAAGTAATTCAACCATGTATGGTTTTTGCCATAATGGTTGAAGGGGTGGGAAAATCGGCCTTACAGGAGGGTTTATGTCCCCTGCCTGACTGGAGGGCTTAGTACTCGGCCTGACAAGAAGGCTTTTTAGACTAATGGTCGGGATAAAACACCCTTGCACCGTCTTGTTGCGTCCAGCCGGTTGTTGATGTGTGCAGCAAATTTAGTCAGGTCAGGCAATTATTTCATGCCTGATTAGTCCTACTATTTACTGTATCCGGTGGTGGTTACCAACTCGTTAGGCACAGTTAAGTACAAAAGTTTTTTAAAAAGTACATAAATGGGAAGTCTGATGTACAGTAGAGTAGCCCTCAATCTTTAATATTTATGCATATAAACATTTATCATGTATAATTGTTCAGGATTCAAAAATAAGAGAAATTGGGTTAGTTGCATATATAGACATGGATTGCACATAGCACATATGAAACACGTAATTTTTCAGGTAGCACGTCAGGTTGAATCACTGATAGTAAAGATATAATGTTTTACCTGATTTGGGCCTGACATAGAATTTATACATGGAATAATTTCAAATGTGTTACATCTCAAGATCTTGGGATCATTTCTCCTTCTAGTTTTTGGAGCCTTTATGCTCCTTGTCCGACGATTAAGTCAATTAAGTAAGGGCCTTCCCGTGTAGGGGTAAGCCTTCCTGCTGATTTTTCTTTTTTGTTTGGAAAAACTTTTCGTAGGACGAGCCCTCCATCCCTGAAGACTCTAATCCTGACATTTTTGTTGTAAGTTCTGGCTACTGCTTGTTGATATGATGCCAGCCTGATTTTGGCAGCGTCTCTTAGTTCTTCTGTCAGAACTAGGTTGTCTTGCATTAGGTTGTCGTTTGCTTCGACATTGTTCAGGCTATATCTTGATGTTAGTACCCGAACTTCTGCAGGGATGACAACTTCACAGCCATACACCAAAGAATAGGGTGTTTGACCTGTCGATGTCTTTGGAGTTGTCCTGTCTGCCCATAGCACTAATGGGAGTTCTTCAGCCCATCTGCCTCGTTTTCTCTTCAGTTTATTCTTTAAGCAGCTTATAACTACCTTGTTGCTGGATTCAGCCTGACCATTAGCTTTTGGATATCCAGGGGTTGATGTGACCAGGTTAATATTCCATTCTTGGCAAAATGCTTTAGTCTTTTTCCCCATAAATTGGGTTTCATTGTCACATACTATCTGTAATGGAACTCCATATCTGCAGATAATATTCGTCCTGATGAAGGATATTACTTCCTTTTCAGTTACCTACCTGAAAGAGTCAGTTTCGATCCATTTGGAGAAGTAATCAGTCATAGCCAACATGAATACTTTCTGTCCTGGAGCTACAGGCAACTTCCCTACAATATCCATGCCCCGCTTCATGAATGGCCAGGGTGCAGAAATTGTGTGAAGATGTTCAGATGGCTGATGTATTATTGGTGCATGAACTTGACAGGCTTCGCATTTTGAACAGTATTCCAAGCAAGCAGCCCTCAGTATTGGTCAGTAGTAGCCTGTCCTGAGAACTTTACTTGCCAGGCCTTTCCTCCTTTATGGTTGCCACAGTGTCCATCGTGTATTTCTTGGAGTACTTGTTTAGCTTCATCAGGTTCTAAACATCTCAAATATGGTCCGGCCTGCGCTCTCTTAAATAAAGTGTTATTGATAATAGCATAGGTTGAAGCTCTAATCATAAAAGCCATTGCTTCATGCCTTCCCTAAGGTAATATTCCTTGGAGGAACCAATCATAATAAGGTTTGGTCTAAGAATTATTATCTCGATTGACAGGGTTAACCTGTTCGGTTTTACTAATAGCTGGCTCTAATGAATGAACAATTCGTATTTTATCGAAAACTGCAAGAGTAAAATTTGAACCTAGGCTGGCCAAAGCATCAGCCTACGTGTTCAGGTCTCTTGGTATTTGATCTATATCAAATAAAGCAAATTTAGCGGTAAGGTTTTTTGCATCCTTAGCCGTATAAATTCCCTTTATTTGATTAGCAATTAAAAGTGACTCAGTTTTTACCTTTAGGTTTTGAACACCGAGGTCTAGACATACCTTTAAGCCCGCTATCAGGGCTTCATATTCTGCTTCATTGTTGGTAGCTTTGAACTCACAGCTTATAGCCTGAGCTATCATGTCTCCCTGTGGCGATTTAAGCACTAATCCAAACCCTGTCCCCCTGGCATTGGATGTCCCATCTATGAACAAAGTCCATTCTTGGTCTGGGGTCTTATTTTCTAATTGGTTAACTTCTTTTTTCAGGTCAGGCTCTAGGTTAGGGCTGAAATCAGCCACAAAGTCTGCTAAGGCCTATGATTTAATCGATGTCCTGGGTTTAAAGGAAATATCATATGTACTAAGCTGAACCAACCATTTGGCCATCCTACCTGACAATTCAGGCTTGCGTAGGACAGATTTTATAGATAAGTTGGTTCTGACTATGATGGGGTGACATTCAAAGTAAGGACGTAACTTAGCACATGACATAATTAAAGCTAAAACTTATTTCTCAAGTAATCCATACCTCATTTCGGCATCCGGCAGGCTTTTACTTATATAATAAACAGGATGTTGTTGGCCCTCTTTTTCCTTTACCAGGATTGCACTTACTACTGTGTCAGTGACAGACAGGTATACTGACAGAGGTTCTCCTTTCTCTGGTTTACCCAGTAAGGGTGGAGATGATAAATATGATTTTAAGTCTTGAAAGGCTGCTTCATGTTCATTCGTCCAATGGAACTGTTTATTTTTTCTGAGCAGGTTGTAAAATGTCTTACACCTTTCAGAGGATCTTGATATAAACCGATTCAAGGCAGCTACCCGGTCTGTCAATTTCTGAATATCCTTGACAGACTTGGGTGACTGAAGTTCCAGGATAGCTTTTATCTGCCCCGGACTGGCCTTTATGCCTCTTTTTGTCACCATGTAACCAAGAAACTTACCTGCAGAGACTCCAAAGTGGCATTTTGTAGGGTTGAGCTTCATGTTGTATTTTTCCAATATTTGGAATGCTACTTCCAAATGCTTCACATGATCTTCAACATTTTTAGATTTTACTACCATGTCATCTATATAGACTTCCATGATATCACCTATTTGATTCTTGAACATTATGTTGACCAGGCGCTGGTACGTTGCCCCTGCATTCTTCAGACCGAAAGGCATGGCTGTGTAACAGTATATGCCTCGTTCTGTAATGAATGCAGTACTTTCCTAGTCATAAGGGCGCATTTGTATTTGGTTGAATCCACTGGAGGCATCCATGAAGGTCAGCATCTCATGCCCTGCTGTGGCATCTACCATGGCATCGATATGCGGCAAGGGAAATGGATCCTTAGGGCAGGCCTTGTTCAGGTCAGTGTAATCTTCACAGACTCTCCAATTACCATTCTTTTTCTGCACAACAACCACGTTAGCTAGCCATTCAGGGTACAGAACTTCCCTGATCATTCCCATATTCAGAAGTTTTTCCACTTCCTCGTTGATTATTGCATTTCTTTCAGGTGCAAATTTTCGCCTTTTCTATTGCACAGGCTTAAAAGATTGATCAATGTTAAGCTTGTGTGTAATTACATCAGTACTAATTCCAGTCATATCAAAATGAGACCAAGCAAACCAAGATGATTTATTCTTAAGGAATTTTACCAGTTCTGGCCTGACACAATCTGGGGCGTCAGATCCTACTAGAACATACATATCAGGATACTCAGGGTCTAGGATTACCTGATCTGTTTCCATTCTAGGAGGTGCTACATAAGTACTCCTGACAGGTTACGGTAATTGCTATGCGAGAGACTTACCTGCCTTGGAAGGTTTCAAGGCTGCTGTATAGTATTCTTGGACTGTCTTGTGTTCTCCTTTGATTGTGGCTATGCCCCAATCCGCTGGTACTTTGATACACTGATGGTAGGTTGATGGCACAGCTTTAACATTATGGATCCAGGGCTTACCCAAGATTGCATTGTATGATGACAAGCAATCCAGGACTCCAAATCTCTCGTAGGATGAGACTCCTTCAACATAAGTTGGAATATGAATTTCTCCTAAAGTGCTTCTTGTTTCTCCGTTGAACCTTACCAAAATGCTTGATTTTTTGGTGATTTGATCTTCATCAATTTTCATGGCTTTCAGTACATCAAGCATGATCACGTTCACCGAGCTGCCTCCATCTACTAGGATCCTCCTTACTGCAGCGGTTCAAATCTGCATAGAAATTACTAGGCCATCATGATGAACATGAGGAATTCCTACCAGGTCACAATCAGTGAAAGTGATTGTTGGACATGATCTGATTTACAACGTGATGTAATCCTTGGTGTCTTGGCTATCTTTTTTGCTGCTGAACTGGTCAGGCCACAAATTTTTGATCCACCAGATATGAATTTCACTTCATAGATTGGGGGTGGTGGAGGAAGGTTGCGATCCTGTTTAAGCTCCTGGTTCTCTTTGCGCTGGTCTGCATTTCTGCATTTCGTCTTGATCAGGTCCTTTAGATATCCGGATTACAACAGATAAGCCACTTCTTTTCTCAGGGTGAAGCAATTGTCCGTTGTATGTCTAATGTCCATGTAGAATTCACACCATTTGGAGTTGTCTCTCCTTGGGTTGGGATTTTCCAACTTCCTGGGCCATCTGACTACTCGTCCTATGTTGTCAAGTCTCTGGATCAATCCTACAATATCAACACTGAAGTTATGCTCAGAAATAGGCGGAAAAACTTTAGCCTTACCTTGATACTCATGTGCCAGGTTGACTTCTGAATGGTCTGGCCTAGAATATGGAGTAGGTCTGTAATTGTTTCCTTTGTTGCTCTTCCTATTGATTTTTTCATAGTCTTTTGGTCTACTGGATGATTCGACTTTGTAACTCTTGTCTTCTTCCAGCCTGATATATACAAGAGTCTTGGCCTGGACATCTTCGAAGGTATGGCAGGGATACTTAGTGAGTTCATTGTACAGGTCACTATGAGGTAGTAACCCCTGCCTGAATGCCTCCACTGCTGTTCCAACGTCACACCTGGGAATAGACACTTTTTCTTTGTTGAACCTTGCGAGGAATACCCTGAGAGTTTCCTCTGGCTTCTGTGTAATCCTGTAAAGATCACTGGACCGCTTCTCCAACTCCCTGCTGCTTGCAAACTGCTGGTTGAAGTTGTTGATAAGGTTGGCAAAAGAATGGATGCTCCCGGTTGGCAGGTTGATATACCACTGTAGAGCAGGTCCGGTCAAGGTTGTCCCGAATACCTTACACATGAAGACTTGCCTGAACTCACTGGGGATAGATGCAGCTAACATTTTCTGTTTATAGAGAGCTACATGATTCTGTGGATCTGTGGTTCCATCATAAATTTTCATAGACGGAATCACAAACTTTTTAGGTAAATCCACTTTTGCTATTTCGTCTATAAAAGGCAAATCAGCATAGTTATCAGGGGCGGCTTCTTCCAAGCAAGCAGGAACTCCAGGTATTTTCTCGAATTTTTCATTTAGTTTCTTGATTTTCTGGACTACTGCCATCATGATGTCATTATTATTATTTGGCTCACCATCGTCATCAACATTGATAAATTTAGAGCCACTTGGACTCCCAAAGCTGGAGAAATCAATGTTTTTGATAATTGATGCAAATGGTGTTCCTGGCTGGAATCTAGAGCATGCTCCTTGGTTTTTTTTCCAATTTTTGTTTCAGAGCTGACTCAGATTCTCTCAACTGAAGGATCTCAGCCTTAGTTTACGCTACCTTGTCTTTCAAGCTTTCCAACTCAGCTATTTGTTGGAGGGATGCATTCAATTGTTCTTCAATGGTAGGTTGGGCCATATTTTGTAGGTTATTTGGATTTTTGTAAAATAAGGGAAAAAAAGATTTTAAAGAGCTAGATGCCCCACGGTGGGCGCCAATTGTTTTGTATGGATTTTGCACAAGGCGAAATCAGGTTAGGGTAGGGTTAACTAGCTCAAACTTATCTGTGAGTATGTATGACAGGGTATGAAATTAGAAGAATAAAGTAAGGTAAATAAACAATAATAAGAAAAAGAATTTGTATGTGGAAAACCCTTAAATGGGAAAAAACCACGGGCACCAAGCCAGGAGAGGATTTTACTATAATCTTGTATAATTCGCACCAATATCTATAATTCAGCTTGTATTAGAGTATTGCTAGGATATCGTCTTGTCTTTTGCAAATGATCTAAGTGCTCCTTATATAGTTCAATGCTAAACGGCCGTCGGATGTTCCCTCATCAATGCCGAATATTCTATCTTAATTACCCGCAATAATGCTCATTATTGCTCCCTTAATTGCTGCCCTTTATTGCTAAATCTTCTCCATTAATGCTCTAATTATTGTGCGGATATTGCTTATAATATAGTCATCTGGTCAAATATCATCCTGACATTTTGACCGTTGTCCTCTCCATGGCTTGGCGCATGTCTTCTTGTACCCTGGCAGCTTGACGTCCTGACACCCTGATGGTCAGGTCGGGGTAAAATGTTATCCTGAAGTATTTGTGAATTTTCAGGCCTAACAGTGTCCACCCTGCACTCCACTCCCATTCCCATTTCTCGGTGCACTCCTACACTCAAAGGCTCGGTGTCCCATTTTCTGACAGTTGTAACACTACCATAACTTCCTCATCCCCTAATCTCGGCTTACACCGCCAACCCTGTGGCTATTGTTCCCCCTCGCGTAGTTACCTCCTCCAGCAGAATACGTTCTCATCTGGTTGTTGTGAGGCCTCTTGCTAGTTGCACCACCCTCACTTACTGTTTCAGCCCTTCTCTTTTCTCCTTTTGCTTTCTTCTCTTCTCTCAGCATATCTGCTATCCTTTCAGCGTGACCAGTCCTCTGGTACACCTCCTCTACTGTGTTTGGCTCACCAGCTATGAACTCTTCTTGATTTCTGTCGATAGCTCCTTCTAAAATTTTACCGCCAAGATCTCAGGTCCCATATTCAGGTCACTGACATATTCAGATAGCTCCATGAAGCGGTTATGGTACTCCTCAACTATCATTTTCTCTGTCATCTTAAATGTGCCAAACTCAGTCCTCATCCTACTTCGAAGATGTTCCAGTATGAATGTGTTTCTCAGCATTGTTTTGAATTTTAACCATGGAATGTAGGCCTCACGCATCTCCTTATAGTCGTCTCTAATAACTTCCTTATTATGGCTCCACCATAATCCTCCCTTTCTTTTCAAATAATAGACTGCCTGATCCACTTGTAGTTCAGCTAGGCAATTTAACAACTCAAACAAGTTGTCGAATTCCCGACACCAATCCCCAAATAGAGAAGGCTCACCTAGCCCATCATACTTGCCAGACATGTGACGAGCAATCAGTGAGCTCATCTTCGGTGCGTCCACTACTGACGCTTTCTTAGAGTTTTTTAGCGCTTCAGTTGGCGCTTCATTCATTTGTATCAACTTGTCGACCTCCTCTTGTGACATGGTTGTGGGTGTGGATTTCTTTGGGGGCATTCTCTAGTTTCTATATCATTAACAACATAAGCTCTCACTTATTAGGCCATCTGGAATTGTAATATAAAGTCTCGCATGTTATTCTCATTTTGTGTACATATCAATGCATTCATTTATATAAAACATGTAAACATTTATAATATCACTAGACGGAATCAACTAATAATAATTAAACAACAAATTCACCTCGTTTGTGTGCTTGGTCGGTCGACTGCTAATTGATGTCGATCGACTACTAGCTCAAAGTCGATCGACCTAACACTCCTCCCCACCTTTTGATCGACACAGTACCCATCTTCATAAATGCCCAGGTTCTGGTCGGTCGACTCCATGCCTAAGTCAGCCGACTTCGTGAAATCTTATTCCAAATCCATGAACAGGCTAAGTGCATCAGACAACAGTATCACATGCTTTCTTACTATCTCATGTACCAACTTTTATATGCAACAATTGAACACGCTTATTAACTAAAAATTCGACATAATACAGATGTTTCCATCTCCTTCATTACCACTTCCGTCTCGTGGTCATTTCTCTTCCATAGTGTATACTTACTTTCCACAACAATAATGACAGAAATATAATTTCATGCTCATAGATTACAAACTTTCACATCACAAACATTTAGTGTAATACTACGGTTTTCTATGTCTATGGGTACTCTATCGAGTGGGGCTTACTTTGTCGAGTAAGTGTGTTTTTACGCAAAATAGTAGTTGACCTGATGGGTACTCGATCGAGTACGTGTGACACTTGATCGATTAAGGGCCACTCGATCGAGTAAGTCACTTACTCGATCGAGTAAGTGAGTCTTACGGGTTGTTTTAGCCGGGTTTTGTTAATAACGCGAAATTAATATAAAAGGCTTCCGTCATTATTCTTAATCACTTTTACCTTCTAAAACCTTTCAAAAAAAAGAGAAAAGAGTTACGTAGTTCGCATTCGTCGCGTTATTAACAAATCCCAAAGGCTAAGGTGGTCGGATCGTCGTGTTCTTTACGCCGTTGAGTTCGTCGTGTCGAGGGTAAGATCCTTGCATAGTTTTTATATTGTTTCATTAAATTTGGTTAAAACCCTAATTGGGTAGATTTGGGGGTTTTGGGTGTATTGTATGGATTGGGTGATAATTATATGAATATGTGTTATAGGAGAAGGATTCGTAGAGGGACATTGTTGTTTAGCTGATGTGACGGTCTTGTGGCTGCTATTTCAGGTAGGGTTTCTCTACTCAGTATTGGTTACATAGTGTTGTTGGTGATTGTTATTGTTGTTGTTGTTTGATTATCGTATTGGAATTGGTTTTTGGTAATTGTTGATTGTGTAAGGTGATTGATGTATAACTGTTTGTGATTTTTAGGGTGCATCCCTGGCTGAGTGGGGTCACTTGTGGGAGTGGCTTCACGCCCTTGATTCGCCTTCTGTGGAACTCGCCACCGAAGGGATGTGCACATTAATGAACATGGGTTTATCGCTCGGATGAGATGAGCGAGGCTTAGGTGGGAATGGTTGCGGTCCCCCACTGGCGGTGTGGAGTACTTGTTGCGATGGGTACTCTGGCAGGACTACACACTTCAGTGTGTAGTCAGGTGTATGGAGATGAGATGGAGTTGTGGTGATTGAGTTGTGATGATTGAGTTGTTTGTTGTATTGTCTTATTGCATCTGTTTGTTTTATGTAATCAGTACTGACCCCGTTTAAATGTTTTAAAAACTGTGGTGATCCATTCGGGGGTGGTGATGAGCAGTTGTCTAGCAGATATACTATGGATGCGCGCGAGATTAGCTGGGGATGGAGTTGCCATGAGTTTGATAGTAGTCTTCCGCTGTGTTGTCTTTATAGTTTTATTACTTCAGCCGTAGTTTGGTTGTAAAACAGTTGTACTTTACCTTACATTTGGTTTTGTTATGTAATCACTTAAATTTATGTATTAAAGTACGTTCTTTTATGGTCTATTTGATATACATTGTCTCGGGTAACCGAGATGGTAGCATTCTCATGCTTTAAGTGATCCTGGTAAGGCACTTGGAGTATGGGGGTGTTACATTTAGCATCCACGCTATTTACCCACACTCTTATTACTCACCGCGATGTTTGGTTCAAATCTATTAGGGCCGTAACTCAAGTTAAGGACGTCTCCCTAACCAAGCTATTTAGGGCCTCGTATTAGTCCCTACCCGGGTTAATTATTAATTTGACGCATCCTAAGTTCATTAAACTCATTTGTTCAAGCCTTAAGATCGAATGCTCTGATACCACTTTGTAATACCCCCACTTAGGAAGGAGCCTTAACAAGACATTCCAGACTAAATAGACATGTTACCATCTCGGTAAACAGAGGTAGTGAATAACAAAGTAAAGCAATTACAAAGGTACTTTAATAAATAGTTTACATCCGAACTGAAAGACTAGCCAACACGACTTTACAGCTTCAACAAAAAGTAAAGAAGTATAAAAGTTAAAGAGCTTATTAACTCAAATGAAATACTAATGTTTAAAAACTCGTGAAACTAGACTCAAGCTCCAAGACTCAGTCGCGTTCATCCAATTTCCCCAAGCACAGCTACTACTTTGTACCTGCTTTATTAACTACTCTCAATTCAATCAGAAATTATTGAATAGATCAACACAGGCCACCCCGAAAATAGGTGACAATTTGACACAAACACATCAACCACTATTTGAGTAGGGATAATAAATAATAACAAGAACAACAGTACCGATAATGAAGTAGCAAAACAGATAAAAAGAGACATGGAAGCGCATTTGTACGATCCCTGCCTTCGCAGATCACCCATCCACCTCATCACATTATATGGCACAACTCCCTGGTCACCGTGCTCATATCAAAATGGTACAACTGCTTGGTCATCTTACCGTCTCACCTCTATGCCGTACACCTCCATGGCACAACTTCCTGGTCACCGTGCCTTACTACACCACATATGGCGCATCTCCCTGGTCACCGCGCCTCAATAATACTAAAGATAATATACAATAATGATAAAACAATGAATACTAAATAACACGCACGTGATATAGAAGCAAAGTTATAAACACACTTCCATAAAACGCCCAAGTCGATCGACCAATAGTGCAAGTCGATCGACCAGCAACAACACGCAACCTTAGATAGCTTCATGTACCTCGTTTCACGCAACAATTTGTAAAACACAATAATAGAAAGAACTTAGTTGAGTAGGGTGTCCCTACCTTCTTGGAAAATCCACATTACGATGGCAAGCAAGGTTCTAGAATCGATCCTCTACGAATCAGTGCCCTAATTACGAAAACACAATTCATACAATCAACTACTAGGCGGTATAATTCCATTGATTAATCAAGAATCCCAAACCCCATTTAATCAATAATTATAATTGGTGTTTAGGGCATACTTATGTTGAGTTATGATATTAATATCAATTACATAGATTAAGAATGATAATAAACTACTTACGGTGATTAAGAATTAATTAAATTGCCAGATGTAGAGACGAATCATGCGTGCTCTCTCTTTCTCTCTCTCTCTCTCTCTCTCTCTCTCTCTCTCTCTTATCTCTCTCTTATCTCTCTCTTCTCTCTCCTTTTTCACTAGGATAGGGTTTATGTGTGTGTTTGTGTTTGTGTTTAGAAACTGCAAAAAAGGAATAGAGGAAGTCGTAAAATGAGTTATATAAGAAATAGGGTTAAGCATTGAACAAAACTAGGAGGCGTGTGTTATGTTGATCGACGTCCACTGCTTGGTCGACCGACACACACTTGGTCGCCCTACACCACCCCTTTGGTCGAACGACCTAAACACCCAACACCCATATCTATGCCCACTGGGTCGTGCAAACACATATTGCCAAAACTAAAGTCACTCAAGTCGGTAGACACAACATGCTATATCGCTAGACCGAACTTGTAACTTTGCTAGACCGGCTTATAAACACCCAACTAAATACATGAAGTGATATACTAAGACCCGTACACAACACCCATAACTTGTATACTCATGAATTACTCACAAATTACGCGACTATATATGTAAAATATCGGAGTATTACAGAGGATCCTCGCCTCTTAACATGTTGATCTTGTCTTCTGACGGAGGAATAAGATGTGAGCAATCTATAAATGATTCTCGATTGGTGATCAAAAGACAACAAAGTAGGTTATTTACATTGTCTGGCTTAGAGAGAGGAGGTATTGGTAATTATGTCTTGAATGACATGTTTTAATTTATAACACGAGCAGCAACGACCGAGCGTCAAACGAAGCAAAATCTAGCACCTCCCGCCCCCAGCAACATCGATGTCGCTCCCCATTGGGTCGGTTGGACAAACATCCTCTTGAAGTAGGCCTGATGATTGAGGCTATTTCCCGCAGTCGATTACTCGACCTTCAATGGCTGGCGAGCCTCTACGCGATATAAACACAGCTGGTTAGCCTCTACGCGATATTAACCTGGCTAGTGAGCCTCTACACGCCTTACAATAAGCAACCTCTTGAAATAGTCCCGATGATTCAGGCTATTTCCCGCAGTCGACCATTCGACCATCAATGGCTGGCGAGCCTCTACGAAATATTAACATGGTTGGCGAGCCTCTACGCAATATTAACCCGGCCGGCGAGCCTCCACGCACCTTACAAAATCAACCCGGCTGGCAAGCCTCCATGCACCCGCAACTCGACTGGTGAGGCTCTACGCGCGAACAAGAAGCAATTCAAGGACATATTCTGAAGATGCCTCAGGTATGACTTCTTCTTATGGCTGGCGAGCCTTTATACGTGGTCTAATGGATTTTAAACAACCCGCACTCCAAGGGCAGGTCCTTGACTCGAATTCCTAAGTCGCCTCGACATCGCCCTTCCCGATGGCAAGTCCTTGGCCCAAATCCTTTTGAGCCGCATAGACGTCGCTTCAGTTTCTAGATTGTAATCTTCGATTGACCTGGGGGCTGTACTTTGACTTTTGTTTTATCCAAGCCTCAGTCAAAGTGGGGGCTCTGTAGATACCCGGTATCTGTTGAATCCTCAACAAACACCAGATAATTATCGAACTATAACATGCTTAGGAATCGCTACGTTTGATCGACAGTTTATATAAATACGCATCGGAAAACTCAAAAAACGATTTCGAGAACGAAAATATTTTCAAAACATTTCAAAAATACCTGGAGTGTTTTATGCACGACGACGGGGTCGCAATGACACTAACTAGAGTCAAAACCGACACCGAACCAAAAACCGACTCAAAATTCAAAGCCCGACTCCAACAACGAGTCAAACTGAGTCAAACAAAACCTCGCAATGCTTGCATGCTAAGTATGCTCGGTATACTTGATGGTCAAGTACAACAATCATATCCTACAAAACCTAGGATAGAACAAACTAGAAATCCAAATGCGTGATAGTGACAAGACAACCCGAAGACCCGCGGATATGCTCGCGCCTCTTGAAGCAGCCTATATGGCCACGTCGCTCAAAATGAACAACAACATACAAATCCTCTATAAAACCCCTCAAATGCCACCATTTAAAGGTACGCGAGAGTCCGCCCCTTCTTTTCTCCCTTAAAATTCTAGACCTCGACTTCTCGAGTTAACAAACGACACGTATTTTCGACTTACCGATTGAAAATACGAGTCTTACACATTGTTTGGTACTGTCATCGTGCATTAGATCACTCGACTTATCAATTCGACCAACTACACCATCACTAAAGCAAATCAACACTCCATACTTTACAAAAACAGTTTTAAATCGAATTTCCCGACTCACAAGTTTTTACACTTTATCGATTTCTCGTCAAGCAACCTAGCATGTAAGTAAGAGGGTGTAATTATTCCTCTTCTTTGATGTTCTTTTTATATGTTTTCATTACTTAAACATGATAAAAACATGCATAACATGATCCAAAATACGGATTGATTGAGCCAAAACTGAGTTTTGACTGGAGACAGAGGCTGGTAGTCACCACTACCAACCTCGCGCCTTTTTGGGCCTCCCCAGCCAGAACTCAAATGTGTTTGAGTTCATCCTTTCCTCCATTTTTATTTCTTATTTGCAATCGGTTTTTACCATTTCAAATATTAAAGAATCATTTTTAACCATGAATTATATTCACCCTTGTCTCTTCATGCCATGACGGTTTAATCTGTGACTCGGTGATAATATTTGGTTAATACATTTTTAAAGGGTATTTTAAGGCCCTCTTATTCATTTGTTTACATTTACAAAGGCCATATTAGTCATACATAAATAATAATCATCCTTGGTTCTACATACCATGTCGGTTTAACCCGAGTACGATGATAACTTTGACTAATTACAAATCAATGAACTTCATATAATTAGTTCATATCAAGTATTTTTTTTTACACTTTTTTTACAAAACAATGAACTTAATATAATTAGTTCATATCAAGCATTTTTTACATCCTTTTTTACAAAACTATTCAAGTCAAGCTTGCAAAACCGAACCCGACATTGAATATTATCAAGACAATGATAATTATTCTGAGTTTTGTTCTTTATATTAGCACAAAAACGATCTTAACGACCTTTTCAACAAAAGCGGATTTTATCACCCTTTTACAAACAATTTCACAAACATTTTAAACAACCAGGAGAGGCCCTATAGGTCGTCTGATGGCTCGCGCCCCAAGGCAGCTCCTGTGTTTCTAGATTTCAAATCTGGACAGGCCCCCTTGCATCGCCAACAGGCTCGCGCCTCAATGGCTCCCTGGCACTACTCCTGCCCTATTTCCAGCACTCGTCCAGGACGATCCCGACTTCGGTTAACCCGAATACAGGACGGATCAGATTGATGAGTTTGCATTACACTTTGCATTCTAAAACACTTTTTAAGACAAATGGATCGTGTTAAGCACCATAAACCTAACTTGGTAAATGGATGTTTAATTTCCGTCTTGCATGTAAATAAACATTAAATCCAACTCGTCAATAATTACTTGATATTTGGATAAACAACCAACATAGCAAATCTCATATGTTAGGTTTAAACTTGTGGATGCGCATTCATGCATTTAACCCGTTTTATCAACTTTTTCATTTAACCAACCAAGATCGGTCAGTAGAGGCTGCTACCGCGGGCGGGGTTGGGTGTTCGATTAAAGAGCTTCCCAATACGTACCCTCATCTCTTACTCAGAAACTTTGGATAGTGGACGACATTATCCGGGCGAACGAGAGTCATTCTAGAGATAGGATGCTAGAGAGGGACAATTCCTTATCATTAGTACCTATATCAATCACCGCTTTTTGCTTCGTTTGACCGAGGTACAAAGTGGATTCGAACGGTTTCCAGTCATCCCATAATTGCTTGGGGGCGACTACGAATATCTCTACATTGTTTCGAGACGAAACCGACCGATCTAAAGCGATCCGGTCGAAAGCATTTTTACGCCACCGAGCGCGGCTTTCCGACTGCTGCACGTCCACAAATTGGCTTGGTGTGTAGGTGGCCCATGTCCACAAGAGTCATGGTGTATTATTGATAAGATCAATCAAACTCAAATAAGTGGTAAGTGCTTCAAAATCAACAGTGCAGTCAACTGTGATCTCTAGCTCGTCTTTAAAAGAAACATTTCGAAAATATTAAAACTCTTGAAAATCGTTTTCAAACTTTCGTTCAACCTTAAGTCTTTCAGAAAACCTGGTTTGATAATTTCAAACAAGAAGAGAGCTTTTAATGTCTTGCAAAAGAGTTTACTTGCACAAAGACACCTACCAACAATGGATTGTTTACTTTTACATATTTGGCAATGTTTATGGTTCTCATAGACATCACCAAACAAGCTCATTTCTCGTTGAAAACTTAAACCAATATTTGTGCGTGTGCAAATATAATTTCTTGTATTAGGAGAATCGATTTCTTGCAAAGGAATTCGGGTTTCTTGGTGAAAAATTTCATATGATTCTTGTTCATGTTGCCCAAGCAACATATTTACAATATTTCATCACTTGGACTAGAATGTTGTGTGTTGTTTTAATGTGTGAAATATACGTTACTTGAACATTATAAATACCATGCTTATCTCATTTGGACAAATGTGCAACAACAAAAAGAAAAATACTGTACTTTAAAAGAATTTAACCGAGTAACTTGCAAAATCGTTTTTCGCTTTTAAAACTTTGAGACGTGTTTTGCACAATTGTGTTGAATCTTTTTAAAAGAGCTACTTCGTTGCACTAAGACATTTATTTTGTTTGATGAGCTCGTGTTAGTACTTAAACATTATCTCCTCCGTTCAAGGTGTGAACATAGATGAGATTCTTGAGTCTTGTAACAAAATCGAGATAGAACCAAACCAAAGTCTTAGGATAGAGTTGTACTAAGCAATCAAGTCTTATTGCGGAGTAGCTTTAAGCATCAGATTCTTTCGGCGCAGTAACCCAAAGCATAAGTTTTGGAGCAGAGTAGCTTTAAGCAAATAGCAACCGGAATAGGTTGGGGAGTTGTTTTATTGTTCGGGGTTTTAGTTGTATGAGTTTATTTCTAAAACGTTCAATAAAATAGCGCTCGTAGGCCGCAGAGTAGTGACCGAATCAGTTTTAAAAATATCGTTGTGTTTTGTCTATTTACATTTTATTTCCGCTGCACTTTAACTACTCTTGATTTATTTACAGGGCAACTGCTGACTGTGACTTCTACTTGCTGAATTGTCGTTGCATACTTTTAACTCAAAAGTTCTAAGTATCAACTTCTCCTTTCATCTAAGTATTGTCTAAAGTGTCTAAGAGTTTTAAAAGAAGATTTCATAAGCTTAAATTTTTAAATATACACCTAATTCACCCCCTCCCTCTCTTAGGTGTTCTCGTTCTTGACTCTTCACCGGGACTCATAATTGACTCTAATTACTGAAAACGACCGTAATGAGACGTAGATGATGAATCAAGGGTTGACCAATGCATTCGAAAAACATTTTTAAGCCGACTTACGAAATGTCACCAAAATGCAGCTACAGTTAAAGACTTAAGCATCCCATATGATCATCATCAGGTTGCTTGCGAAAGGTATACACAGGTGTCTTCAAGTACTAATCTTCTTTTCTACATTAAGGTATTTACTTTCTTGAAATAATCAAATAATTTAGTTCTTAAATAAGAATCTACGAAGTAGTTCTTATTTTGACACTCAATAACACTTACAATTTAAAATGGTTGCTTTTAAAGTTCTTATTGACAAACTCGAAAATAAGAACCACATTTACACTTGCTCTAAGACTAATCAAAATTGAATGACAATAGACTTTTGCGTCACTGCTTGTGTTACCCTAATTAGTTGTTGAAAGACTTGAAGTTGTTTGAACTAGCTACAGCTAGCTTCATTTAATCATTTTATTATCATACATTTGGTACTCCAGAAATTTTTAAATAAGATCGTCTGCAGGGGACAATAACTTACATACCTTAATCATTACCCGGTACTTTGTATTTCTACCTCCGCCCGATTATTTATTTACCTTTATTTTTTGGCATAAAGATCAGTTAAAGAGAAAGAAACCATTTGAGGTCATTGTTAACGTATGATAAGTGGACAATAATGGATATGGTAGGTAGATCAAATTACCCATTGAAAGCATTCTGAATGTAGAAACATAAACAAATAAATGAAACGTACTAAAATATCATATGTAAACAAATAACTAGAAGAAGGGGACTATTATGAAGTGAAATACACATAAAATACTCCGTATATATAATTATGACTTTGAACTATCGTTAAGTGCGGTACATAAGTAATTATCATAGACTGGTTCATGGTTGTACCTTGAGCAATAATCCTTCATATTAATAGTCTTTGATTTTATTAAAGTTTGTTGAATTAAGAATATTATTATTTGATACGACCAATGAATAGTATTACCCAATAAGGAGTTAAATTGGCTCAACCTAGGTATGGAAAGTTTAAAAAAGTTAGTCCGTATTTGTTAGTTATAATTGGAGTATCTTTCTGAAGTTGAAAGATGACCATGGAAATATCTCAGTCGATGGAATCCATGCAATGTGGAGTTATGGGGTACTAAAGAGCATATACTTGCTGTAGTTACTATTCATATTAGAATCTAGAAATGATTGTAAAGGACATTCATCATGAAATGAAAGTTGTTATTGAATGCAAAAGCCTATGTTATCGTTCGTACAAAGGCTTTTTATATTTTCATCAAATTACTTCGTTCTTTTTATAAGCAAACTGTGCATGGGATTTGATTATTAGTCTCATGCAAAAGTTTATATACTCAAATTAACAATCTTCATTATTTGGTTGATTTTCATAAAATTGTATTTTGTCAAATTGCACTTTAATTAATGAATGTGTCTTTCTTCTAAAAAGTACGAGGATCAAATAAATTCACTATCGTGTATCTGTGTGTTGAGGAGTATAATATTACAGCAATATTTGAAATATAAAGAGTTAGCTTAAACCTAAAAATGTAATTGAAAATTAGAAATCAATATCCCCAATCTACTAAAAGAATGGGTGGATCTCCAATTTCTCCGGCCCAAAATATTAGAATCAAGAATTGGCTTATTGTTGTAGTATATTTGTAAGTGTATCTTGGACTACAAATGGATCTAATCTTTTAAATGGATATACTCAGAAATTGAAATGCTCACAATTTGCACAAATTAGACATGCAAAGATTTGCTTCTACGTTTTTTATGAAAAAAAATCCATTGGTTTTTAATGATAATATATAAGAAGTTGTAGATCAAAATTTGATATTAAAAATATTTTAGAATAAAATCATTATGTTCGTGGAAAAAAATCATTAAAAAAATCATCAAAATTTCCTATCATTACTTAATTCTCTTTATTACTTTTTCAATATCGAGTTTTTTTTTTTTCAAATCAAAATATAAAGATGACAAATGTATAAAATATAAATGAATTGTCAATTTATAAAATAAAAATTAAATTTTCAAATATACCGTACATATATTGCACGAGGTCTATGGCTCTATGCTACTTATTGTATTAGCTGATTAACTTTTAATTGTTTGGTGAATTAGCCATAAAAATGTTATACATAATTGATAAAATGACATTTATATAAAAGTAAATTAACTGGAATATTGGTCAAATAAGTTACTTTTGTAAATACAGTAGATTAGAACACACTTATCTTATCAAAAATAACCTGCATAAAATATACGAGTAGTGTTAGTAGTGTTTTTAGACGCAGAATCACGTTGGGACTAAAACGGTATGGTGAATTGGTGATTATTGTTACAAAATATAATTGCTAGGTCTGAGCCTGCTTGTCAAACACCTTTCACCCTCTCCATGAATCATCATCCTCCAATTTGCCAATGAATGTCCTTTAGTTTTTTTTTTTTTGACAACAATAAACTTGCGATATTGAAAATAAAGAAATACAATAGAGTTTATCCTGTTGCTAGGCTTACAGACCTGAAACGATAAAGCACAAACAGTGTACGGATCTGAAGAACAGAGTTCCGCACAGTAATGGGTACTGGCAGTAGGTTAGCCAGAACGGAAGATAGTTTTCGACATGTGACTCGAAAGCAGACGTTGCTGTAGCATGCACGCTGAGCATAAAACATAGCCAGAAGGAGACCTCTCGCAGTAGCATCCAATGTGGTTTCTGCACGAATTTGGTATGGAAAAGTGCAGTTCAAAGCAGCATCAAAAACCAAGCAGGTGAAAAGAAAAGAGGCCCAATGGCGTTGTCCTTTAGTTTTCATGTGTATATAAAGCTAGGGACCTACGGAACCCGTGCATTATTCCATTTTTTACCAAAATGCAAATTAAAAAGACGAACCAAAAAGCAAAAAAAGAGTAACACTTTGTACAAAGAAAAGATCACTTGATTGGTGAAAAGGATGACACGTTCAGAATGATTTGCCAACACTTTTATTTGTACAAACTAAAAGCTACCAATGTGTCTTTCTTGTGACGGGTTGTGACGGGTCAAGTATCACCCACATGGCTAAATAAGACAAAAATTAAAGTGCTTAGGGAATTACAAATGATTTGTCTTATTTATCTATGTGGGTTTTACTTGACCCGTCACAAACTTGTGACGGATATCGGCCGTCACAAATAAGAATTTGTGAAAAGCTACCTAGGTTGAACTTCATCATGTACCAGTGAAGCAAACAACACAAAATTTGGTGGTTGGGAATATTCTTATCACCTACAAAATTTTTTTTATAAGGTAAAAAAATTAGGTTGATACTCTAGGATAAGACCAACATATCTCATCCTTTCGAATGAGTGAGGTAAGCTGAAGACATCGGCTTTCAAACCACCTCAAAAGAGTTGGACATGAATGTCCAATAGAAGCCATGAAGTCAGCAACCTTGTTGGTTTCACGAAAGCAGTGTTTATTGTTTAATTATCACTTCATCGAACAGATGAAGGTCTAATTTCACATCCTTGATAATACTAGAGATTTCCTAAGGAATTTGTCAAGTACTACGAAGTGAGTTAATAACACATAAATTATCACCTTCTACAATTAACTTCGAGATCCCTACGTGTTTAGCGGCTAAAATACCTTCTTTTAAAACGAGAGCTTCCGCAACAAGAATACTATTAGATCCGCACTTTTTTGCTCCTAACAAAACAACTTTACCATTATGATCTCTTATACAATATCCTAAAGTAGCTTTATTACCTTCTATTCTAGAACCGTCAAAATTTAGCTTTAGGAAACTGTTTCTAGGTTTCTCCCACCAGATTTCCTCCTTACTTGAATTGATTCTAGTTGACTTGTCTTTTTCGGGATTGTTGAGATCCTTATGTCTAGTCTCATTCCAGATCTTAATGTTATTATTACATAAAATAATAATTTTGCTTTTGTTGATATGAACTTTGTTAAAGATAATGTCATTTCTATAAAACCATGCATTCCACCAAATAAAGATAATTTTAATGAAATCATCTTTTGGAAGTAAGTCTTTGAGATAATTGAGTTTCATAAGAAAACTTTGACTTGTAATATTATCATAATTTGACAAAAATATCGTTAAAACTAATAATATTCATGTCTTGGATAACCGAACCAATCAAAGGACATTCGTAGAAGAAATAATCTTTGTTTTCAATATGATGGTTGCACAAAACACAAATAGGTGGGACATTAATATGACTTTTAAATTTTAATAAGCCTGCTTTTCGTTGAGAGGCCATCAACACAGGCTTTCCAAAGGAAAAAATTTAACTTTGGAGAAATATTCAATTTCCAAATCCAGTGAAATTCACATTTTTCAAGACTTTGATCGAACAAACCTTGCGCTAACCATGTTGCTGTTTTGGTAGAAAAATTTCCATCTATGGACAACCTCCAAAAGAGGGTATCTGGAATATTATTATGTGGCAGTGTAATGCTAGTAATCTGATTGACAATATCGTTGTTCACTAAATTGGATAATTTACAAACATCCCATTGTTTATCAGAGGTTATGAAATCTTTAACCAAAAGATTAATATCACGAGTACTATCATCACCAATATTACTGGTAATTGGGTGTGAAAAGACTCAATTATCAGTCCAAATTTAATATTGCTACCATTCCCTACCTGCCATCTCAACCCTTCTCTAAATAGAGCCCGAAGACTCATAAGTTTACGCCATTGCTACGAAGAGACTGAATTAGGCTTATGATCAAAGAGTGAACAATTTCTCAGGTATTTTTTAATAATCACTTTGACCCATATGCTTTCCTTATCCATAAGAATTTTCCATGAGCTTTATTAGTTGCTTCAGAAGATTTTATCCCCAGTCCACCAACCGATTTCAGTAAACAGACTTTATGTCAACCAATCAAATTAGGGGAGCGCTAAGAAGGATTCGTATTCCAGAGAAAGTATCGATTTATCTAATCTATTATGGATTGATGAAGGAAGAAGGAAGCTTTGCATTTGAAAAGTTCCCTTCGCGGCTAAATTAGTATTTACCAAAACTAGTCTACCTGCTTGCGATAATGAATTCGCTTTTTATTTTGATAATTGAGTGCAAGAAGATTGAACAATACTTTCAAATGTATTTATTGTTAGGTTCATATACCTATTATTAGACTCTTCTAATAGTGAAATAATTAACCTTTTAATATGTGTTCTTGAGATCTAGTGCATGCATAACTAAATAAGAGATTATTAAGAAAAATAATGTCCCTTACATTGTTACGTGGCTCGAAATAAGGGAACAAATAAGGTCACCTTCCTTATTTGTTCTTGAGCTAAAATGTAATAGATGATCCTCCAAAATCACAATGTAGAGATCCTTCTTTGATTGCAGCTAAGACAAATCCCTTAAACTAATATATTAATTAACTAGATTAATACACTAGTATCCTTAAAATGATTCTAATAATATTCTTATTACTACACTAGTAATCTTATATTGTTATTAGAATTTAGGATGAACAATCTTTTGATTTTCTTAAACTAGTTTAGAAAGAAGTAAGAGAGAAGAGCAAAATTGCATTTGAATGAATTATTAATATGGAGTAGTGTAAAAATGAGAACAAATTCTCATTATAGAGGAGGGAGGGGCCAGGTAGAGTAGTGCCAAAATGGCATCTTCTTTTTCCTTTTTATCTTCTCCATATAGTAGGCTTGTAAGACTATGTAGTGTAGGTGTATAAGGCTAGTTAAACTAGCTATGATTATTTAAATTTTATCACATAAAATAATATCATCCACACTCCACTATAACCCCTCCATTTCGGTCCATATGTATAAAATGGACTACCATTTTATTTTGTCAATTTGTCACTTGTCACACAATATGTCACATGTAGTATGTTACATGTTATTAATTAATTTAATATATATTTATCAAATAAATATCATTTTATAAATTAATTAAATTACATACAACAAATTGACTAGTGATTCTTGATCACATAAATAAAAAGGGTCATATAATTATAATTCACAACACATTGTAATTATAATTAACCATTCATTCTTATCTCTATTGTTTCACAAACAATAATCAATTTTAGTAATAAAGCATTTTAATTACTAAAATAAATCTTATTTAATCCAATTACAATAAGATATAAATATTCTCCCTCACAAATGAATTGTTCAAATTTTAAGGAATTGATTAACTTTTATCGTCATACAATTAATCAACTTGTCTATTAAGGGATTGTCCTATAGGTGTGACCTTAAGGGATCAATTGATCACCACCGTCAAACGACAATAACGTCAAACTCTTGTTAGCCAATCATTACTGATTAATGTTGATCAGTTGACTATATAAATGAATCATCCCTTACGTATTCTTAATTTGATATTTATACATGTGATCGCACTATTGTTGAGGACACATACTCCAACAATCTCCCACTTGTCCGAGACAAGTTGCGTCAATAGTTCTCTTGTCCTATTACAATCTCCCACTCAATGTAAGGTGTCTCGCAGGTCGTACTTGCATTTGATCATATCTTGAGTGGTTTCCTCGATCTGGAGAGTAACTGTCTGACCGGAATTATTTACCGTAGATACCTTCCGAGCGTGGCCACGCATTTTCGGTTCACTACTCCTCGAGTGGCCTTGAGATTTCAAATAACCCTGACAAGGGGGTGGACAATTCCTATCGCACTATTCCCTTCGTATAGCCACAGTTCATCATAACCCAAAATGTACTCATTTGACTTTAGTTACGACAGCCGTAGAGAATAAATAAAAGCCATTCAGATATTTTTGCCAACTTGGGCGAATAGTCTTTAGTCAAAAGAATTGACTCATAAGAATACTATAGCAGCTCTTGCCACGACCAGGCTTTATGAATTACCAGAACTCTATAAGCGGTCACTACCCGACAGAGTGTCCCATACAGTCTGCCTATGTGATCGACTAGTCATCACATATGACTCTATGGCACTTGAACTTGCCATCAATCGCATCACACTCTAATTACTTCGAGATGTCACCTCCTTCAAGTAACCAGGGGCGTATACTATGTCAATCCAATTCACTTTAATGGGGTTCAATTTGTCTCAACAACCCATTTGGATATAACAAAGTAATGGGTGAGTTTAATAAAACTCAAACGATAAATGCGATTATCATATATGAATAGTCAATACACTATTACTACTTCATATCTTATACTTTATAGTATACCTTTTACACTAGTTGAAATGCAATAAAAGTTTGGCAAGTAGATATACCATGTATTCATACATTCCAACCTTGTGAATTGCTATTTCCTTCTATTCAATGTTATTTCTAATAACATAAATTTATCTAAGTATATGTCTAGTCTTCTTACTAGACTTGGGCTCTTTAACTTGAAAGATGCTCCCACTGTCATCATATAACTTGTGATAAAGTCTTTGGTAGAGGAATCTACTCTCATTCCCTACGTTAACCATCTTATCACAATTTACTTAGATTCTGTTTGTAGAATTTGCAATGGTCGAGACTAAAATATTTTTCTAGTCTCATACTCCTAAGTCAATAATATAAGCCTAGGATTTCGATAAATCCTTTTCGGTTTGGAAACTAAAGTTTGTGCAACCCTTCAACACAAAACTCAGTATATCATCCAAACATAAGAACGAATCCTCAATTCTTCTCAAGAATCATAAAGGATGTTCTTAAAGGCTTTCACAAGACCATCTTATGAATTAACTTGTTATTGATTTATTATTCTCTAAGCATATGATTCATCATGCATGTGCATTTGTTGGCATACACGATTGTTCTAATGGCGAAAACAGTAGCAAACGATTTCATGTGATCAACAACTTAATAGGTTCAGTGAATGACTATGACTCTTATCATAGAAATTCCACTTTCATCAACATGAATAACCTACTCAACCTTGTTGATGTTAAACAGATATGAAAGATCTTATCATCATAAGACTCTCAATTCTATGCCAATATTCTCTCATATAGATTCGAAAATCTAAAATATATCGCACCTTTTCCTAGTCTCCCAATCACTCTTTCGCAGAAGAGAGCATTGGTACATTATTCTCAATAAGTAATATGTTATCAACATATAAGAGATGGGAAAAATAATACTGGCTCCCACTTAGCTTCATGTATAAATATGATTCTTCAACAAAGTGAATGAAATCATTCTCAATTATCACATGAACGAAAAGTATAATCCTTTTATGCTTGCTTAAGATCATTCTAGGATTGCTTAAGTAAGCTATGCATAATATGTTAGGATTCTTAGATCTTTATCTAAAGTTTTGTGTTCCATACACATCCTTCTCTAAATTCCCATTTTAGAATAGCGAATTTTTAATATCATTTACCATTTTTCATCAAAATGAAATGTGGTAATTCCTAACATAATTTATCTTGATTAACATCTTCATGTCAATCTATGCTCTTAGGTACTCTAAAGCTCTATTCACTTTAAGGAGACTATCGCTTTAAGTAAATCTACTCTTGAGTAACAATCGTTGGATTGTAATGCTATGGTTCGTATGCAACAAGGTCGATTTGGGACTAGGTCATAATACCATTACTTTCGAAAAGCAACATTTTAACAATAAGACATGTGTGCTATACTCTAAAGCTAAGCTGTACTCCCACTCTATCTTAATAGATTATAGTTCCATTACTTTCAAAAAGTAACACATTAACTATAAGACATGTTTGTTACGATCTACTCCCACTCTATCTCTTAGAAATACATCTATCTTCTTAAGAGATAGCTTTGTGAGTTATAAACATATATGGTGAAGTAATTGGAAGTTTGTCTAGACTGACGTGTTAGCACATAAAAACACCAGCTCTATCATGGCAGTTTGATTCATGTAATATGCGAGCCTGATCCATGTCATTTGTTAAATAGACTCTATATTTTAGGTATCTCCTGGTTGACCATCCGTTTAGAATAATGTGTCCGTTTTGGATCGTAAATTCCCTAATATGTGAGTTCAATAGCTCAACATAACTTTATAATTGATCTTACATAAGTAAGTTGTTACTTTTAGTAACAATTGCATAAGGAGAATCGAATTCATAACTTATGGACATATAATGATCTAATCATTATAATTGTCTATTTGATCAATTTAAGTCGATAATCTTATGTTTCTTGATGCAAGTAGTGTATGATGATAAATTTTAGAACAAACGATACGATAAAGTGAGTGACTTGGGTTACAAACCAAGTCACCAATATCCAAAATACAACCATTGTTTAAAGGAAACAAACAAATTTCCAAGTCGAACGAGGAAATCAAAATAGTTCTAAAATTTCAAAATACAACACGAAATTAAAGACAAAGTAAGCCCTAGCTTCCATAGATCTAGCACCATGGTAGGCTACATCTAGCTTCCCTCAAGATCTTCTAGGCTTGTTTTTCTTTACCTTTGTCCTTGCTTGGATGCCCTAATTACAATAAAAAGGGGTAATCATCACAACTTGTATCAAAATACCAAAGTTGAGATCGACACATGAAAGATAGGGATAGTTATTTACCTACTGGAACAATCTTTCCAGCTTTGATATCGCCAAGGTACTTTGGACAATTCCTCTTCCAATGCCCAACACCATTACAATAGTGGCATTTTTCCCCGGACGGGGCACCCTTCTTGGGCTTAGAGGAGCTAGCTTCGAAAGCCTTTCCTTTTTTTCTTGTAGGGAGTTTGCTTCTTTCCCTTATTGCCACCTTTCTTAAAATTCCCTTTGCTCTTATGATTAATGTTGAGCACATCCTTGGTGGTGCTAACACTTAGCCCCATATCCCTCTCGGCTTGCACAAGCATTTTATGCAATTCATCAAGGGAAACTTTCAAGTTTTGCATATTAAAATTCACCATGAATTGAACATATGCCTTAACCTTGTTTAAGGAATAAAGAATTCGGTCAATGACGAGTTCCTCGGGAATCTCTACCTTTTGCAATTTTAGAGTCTCAACATGCTCCATCAACTTGAGTACATGAGGGCTAACCTTTTGGTCCTCCTTAATGTTGAGATCAAAGAATGCGGATGCCGCTTCATATTGAATGATCCTCAGAGCTTGTGAAAACATGGTCACAAGCTTCGTATAGATCTCATATACGATGCTAATCTTTATAGCACTCCTTTGGAGTTCGTCCTCCATAGAGAAGATCAACACATTTTTTATCGCGGCCGACTCCTTTTGGTAAGTCTCATAGGCTTGCCTAGCGGCGGGGGTAGTCCTAGCGTTAGGTGTGGCGGGAGAGGCCTCGGTAAGGTAACGAAGCTTGTCGTCACCCTCCGCGGCCAAGCGAAGTTGAGCGTCCTAATCGACGAAGTTGGACCCATTCTTTTCTAATTTACAACGATCCATGAAGGATCGGAGCCATGAAACATTGGTGAGAGTGTTTGAGCTAGTGGTTGCGGATGAAATTGGAGTTGCCATTGCAATTGAGAAAACAATTTCGGCTACAAAATAGGAAGTGAAGGAATTAATAAACATCGATCGTTTTAATAATACTTGTAAACATTTTAAACAAGTTTTAAGCATTTATATAGTGACATCTACTCAACTATTATAAATGATCCCGAGATCCAAATTCATATCAATTCAGGCACGGTGAGCCGATTCATCCCTTATCAACATAACTCGGTGGATTAACTCTTTAATCGATTCTACTTCTAGAACTCTCGGTCGATAAAATTACTTTAATATTTATCTTTAGCCCGGAACACATGCGACTACGGTCACGAATACTTTCGTTGAGCTCAATCCAAATTTTGATGTAATAACAATTTACTACCCACTTACCCAACGTAACAAGTTTAGCACCCCGGTGAGCCGAGCCTACTTCCTTATGAAATTGGGATTCATGGTTCTACTATTTCGTAAGGTTAATTCTCAATTATTATTTAGTGAGAGATCTTGTCAATTTATTATCTATCACGTTTTAAGTGAACTAAAGCGGTAAACCATGATAATTATAACTGACACGGTCGATAACTCGATATGAAATGCATGTGTTGTTATGACGATTTGTCAATGCATACAACATATTAAAATAAATGCAAAGCAATAATAATAAATTCCTAATATGACCTTCCTAAAATAGAAAATCAAATAATCTATTACATATTCGGAAACCAACTCCTTTGGTCCCTTGAATCTTCAAGTGGCACGCCTCCCAAGAACATTGTCTTTGTCGGAACACCTTTCCGAATGGTACCGTCTTGAAGGAACCCCGGAATTACAAATAATAATAAAAAATACATAGTTATTCCTATTTTACATTTGTAAAATGACACTACTACAAATCCAGGCAGCCACAACCGACCCTTTAACAACGCTTATTCACGGAAATCACCATAAAACGTTGTAGAATGGATGGCGCGAATTTTACTAAACTTAATTACAACGGTTATGTGCTGTTAACCGTTGTTATTAGTTTTAACAACGGGTCAAACTTGCACAACCGTTGTTAATATAAAAACTAATAACAACAGTTTACTCTGTAATACATTATAACCGTTGTTAACAATTTGGCGCAAAATTAGTGAAAAGTAATTACAACGGTTATATATAAACCCGTTGTTAATACTTTTTAACAACGGGTTTTTAAGGACCCGTTGTTAATATATTCTCTAATGACAACGGGTTTATGTGCAAAAACCGTTGTCAATACTTTCAAGCAAATACCACAATATATACCACACAAACACAGATCAGCTACAGCCACAAACACAAATACAGCAAACACAAACACACAACCACACTCTTTCTCATCGTCTCTTTCTCATCGTCGCTTTATCATCTCCGTCACTGTTGTTGTCATCGTCTCTTTCTTTATCTAATTATCAGGTAAATATCTATCGCTTTATGGTTTTAGGTTTTGTCATCTCCGTCATTATTTTATTTCTCTAATTATTTTATTTGCATGTGTTTTTCTCGATCATTATTGTTCTTTCTCTAAGTATTATTCGCTTAATTAGTTTAGTCACTGTTGTTTTTCTGCGTTTATTAGCTAGTAAAATAAATTAAATAAAATAAAACAAAGAAGAAGATGATGGAGAGGAAAGCATAAACTTAATTAATTAATATATAAATACATAAAAAAACTTATTACATTGCTAAAAATGCAATTCTTAGATATGCATAGAGAGATGCATTCTCTTCTATGATATTCATCCTCTCCTCCTTTGCTATTTGGAGGTTTCGTTCCGCAGATGCTATATCGTCATATAGCTGCATTATCTGCGGCTCTAACAAGCCATTTTTTTGGAGTCCTTGATTGCGATCCGAGCTTCCTCAAGGTAGCTCATGTACCTCCTCTCGATGTCCAGCAACCGGCGTATGAAACTCTTGTTGTACTCGATCATAATCCATGTATTACGAATGATATCATTCATTGTTGTTGAAGGAAGTTGGAGTTTATTATTAGGTTTTAAAGATTTAGGGTTTGGAGTTTAGGGTGGAGATAGTGAGATAATTGAATGGTGTTATTGAGATAATGCATGAATTTATACTTAGTAAGTTGTTTTTTAATTAATATGTTTAGGAAGTTGTGCCAAATCTTATAACCCTTCTCATTCCATATATTATTGTGTCCTTTCATATGCAGGGATTTGGCAGTAATAATGCATTATGCATCGGAATTGCAGTAATAATGCATGCATCTAGTAATATATAATTTATTTATTTTTTTTTTAAATCAACAACAACGGTTATTAAAAAAAACTGTTGCCTTTAGTTATAACAACGGTTTTTTCTATTGTAACCGTTGTTATAACTTTCACACCAAAAATTAGTCACACTTTCCACAACGAATGTCTCGTAACGACAACGGTTTTTAACCGTTGTTAATAGTTTTCACAACGGGTTTCTTAGAAAAACCAACCGTTGTTAAAACCTTTAACAACGGACGCTATTTTATATAACAACGGTTAAAATAACCGTTGTTATAGCCTGTATCTGTAGTAGTGTGATAAACTAGTAAAAATAAAAGTGATACGAGATCACATTAAATTACAACCGAATCACGGGTAATATCGATTAAAACTAAGGCCATACTAAGATAAAATTACATAATTTAAAATTATATAAATTAAAAGACATTCAACAAGTAAAATATGCAGCATTATAATATGTGTCTATCATGCCAAATTATGTGCCAAATCGCCCATTTAACTTACTCGTTTATATAACCCGGTTTAATGGAAATGCGTGATAATAACTTATTAAAATCACAAATCAATACTTAAATCAAATTTAAGCTCAAGTTAATTATCCTAACATACTTAGGTCTCAAAAATTAGTCATCACTCAATTTTTGACAATAATTAAACTTGATATAATTTTATGCTCATTTTGACCTTAAAATCATAACTATTATGAAATAAATCCAAATTAAATTAAAATAATTTCAAAATTTGAATTTTAATTTTTGAAAATTCTGGAATATTTCCATGACACTCATAATATCAAAAATCATGGTTAAAATTTTCGAATTTATTTCTATAAAATATAGTTGTAATTTATCGGTTTTATCAAATAAAACATCTAAAGTATTCAAAAATTAATCTAATCAATTTTAAAAATTTATATATGATAAGTGGGATATAAATTTAACCTAAAATAATTTTCTCATGCCATGTCATTCGTTTTAGCTATTTATGCTAAAATAGTCACTATTTATGTCATTTTTACTCTAAAAATTCATAAATCATGCAAAATGAATCAAGTTCATTTCAAATTTTACACACAATGAGTAAAACATGCATGTGACAACATATTAAAATTTCATGGCCTATTTCGAAGTATAACTATATTTAACCATTTTACCTCCATTTAATTCATTTTTATCTCATAAAAATCATAAATCATGAAATATTAATCACATTAATACGAAATTTTACATACAATATATAAAATATTCATGTGAGGTTACACTAAAAAATCACGGCCATTAATGAAGTTTAAATATTTTTAGTAAATAAAAGTTCATTTTACTCATAAAAATGTAATTTTTTCACTAAAAATCATTAAAATGAGCAATAAAATACCATAAATCATAAAAATGACCTAAAAATATTTTAGGACCAGAATATATAACATGCATCATGATTTCGTGACTTAATCTAATTAATCACAAATTTTTGGTTTTAATTAAGTTACTAATAACTCGAAAAAACTATAAATCGATTATGCATGCAACATCCTATGGCTATAATACCAATTGTTAGGTTCATATACCTATTATTAGACTCTTCTAATAGTGAACTAATTAACTTTTTAATATGTGTTCTTTAGATCTAGTGCATGCATAACTAAATAAGAGATTAATAAGAAAAACAATGTCCCTTACATTGTTACATGACTCGAAATAAGGGCACAAATAAGGTCACCTTACGTATTTGTTCTTGAGCTAAAATGTGATGGATGATCCTCCAAAATCCCATTGTAGAGATCCTCCTTTGATTGCACCCAAGACAAATCCCTTAAACTAATATATTAATTAACTAGATTAATACACTAGTAACCTTAAAATGACTCTAATGATATTCTTATTACTACACTAGTAATCTTATATTGTTATTAGAATTTAGGATGAACAATATTTTGATTTTCTAAAACTAGTTTAGAAAGAAGTAAGAGAGAAGAGCAAAATTGCATGTGAATGAATTATTAATATGGAGTAGTGTAAAAAAGAGAACAAATTCTCATTACAGAGGAGGAAGGGACCGGGTAGAGTAGTGCCAAAATGGCATCTTCTTTTTCCTTTTTATCTTCTCCATATAGTAGGCTTGTAAGAGTATGTAGTGTAGGTGTGTAAGGCTAGTTAAACTAGCTATGATTATTTAAATTTTATCACATAAAATAATATCATCCACACTCCACTATAACCCCTCCATTTCGGTCCATATGTATAAAATGGACTACCATTTTATTTTGTCAATTTGTCACTTGTCACACAATATGTCACATGTAGTATGTCACATGTTACTCCCTCTCATCCACTCTTTTCTTCCATATTTCCTAAAACGGATTATTCGGATTTTCTTCCCCTTTCCATTTTGAGAAAGTTTTTATTAATATTATACTCCTACCTCTCTCCACTCATCAAACCCTACTATATCCTTTATTAATATTTAATTCTAATTATTCCTACCTCTCTCCAATAACCAAACCCCACCCATCTCCTTTATTAATATTTAATCCTAATCATCCATACCTCTCTCCAATTACCAAACCCCACTCATATCTTTATCAATATTATACTCTCCACCCTTAATCTCCGTGCCCACTTCAAATGGGAAGAAAAGAGTGGATGGGAGGGAGTATTAATTAATTTAATGTATATTTATCAAATAAATATCATTTTATAAATTAATTAAATTACATACAACAAATTGAGTAGTGATTCTTGATCACATAAATAAAATGGGTCATATAATTATAATTCACAACACATTGTAATTATAATTAACCATTCATTCTTATCTCTATTGTTTCACAAACAATAATCAATTTTAGTAATAAAGCATTTTAATTATTAAAATAAATCTTATTTAATCCAATTACAATAAGATATAAATATTCTCTCTCAAAAATGAATTGTTCAGATTTTAAGGAATTGATTATCTTGTATCGTCATACAATTAATCAACTTGTCTATTAAGGTAATTGTCCTATAGGTGTGACTTTAAGGGATCAACTGATCACAAACGTCAAACGACAGTAATGTCAAACTCTAGTTAGCCAATCATTACTGATTAATGTTGATCAGTTTACCATATAAATGAATCATCCCTTACGTATTCTTAATTTGAGATTTATACATGTGATTGCATTATTATTGAGGACACATACTCCAACATTTTTAGTCACTCTGGTGTCAATTATAAGACATCCTAAATACTTACCTAAATGAGCTTCCTCGTTCATACGAAAAATACCCCTAAATGATTCACGAAAGAGCGATCAATATTTTTAATGCATTGAAAAGTAGATTTGTCAAAATTAACAAATTTTCCTGATATCGTGCAAACTTTATCTAATATAGACTTAATGGTTCTACAACTCTGATTAGAGGCTTTAGCGAAAATGATAGTGTCATCCGCAAAATGAAGAAATAGAATTTTCTCCACTCCAGCTCCAATTCTAATACCAATATCACTAGAGCTAAGATCACTATTTTTTTGCAGTGATCTTGCTAAAATTTCGGTGCACATAATAAATATATACGGCGAAAGCGGCTCTCCCTGTCGAATACCTCGAGTGGGTCTAAAGACATCGCCTGGTGTTTCATTTACTAACACCGAGAAAGAAGCAGTTTTTATACATTCCATAATCCAAGAAATCCACTTAGCATTAAAACCCATTTGCTTAAAAGTTTCCTCAATAAAGTTCCACTCTAGTCGGTCGTATGCTTTTTCCATATCAAGTTTAATTGCAATCCAACCTCCCTTGCCTTTTTTGTGTTTAAACGAGTTGAAAATCTCGTGTGCTAAAAGAATATTATCTTAAATAAAGCGATTAGGTGTAAAAGCATCTTGAAAAGGATGTATAATCTTACGTAAGACACTCCGGAGACGATTAGCCATTATTTTTGAAATAATTTTATAAATTGTTGAACACAGACTAATAGGGCGAAAGTGGTTTGCTGTTTGAGGATTATCAACTTTAGGAGTCAATGCAATAAAAGTATGATTTATTTCTTTTAGTAATTTATCAGAGTGGAAAAATGCTAAAACTGCTTTAGTAACAAAATTCCCTACGATATCCCAATATTTTTGAAAGAGCCCGGCAAGAAAACCATCGGGACCTGGACATTTATCGGCAGCTAAACTAAACACAGTTTGTTTAACCTCTTCCATACTAATATTACTAGTAAGAAATTTGTTATCTTCATGTGTAATTAAGCCACTAAATGACTTAAAATCTTCATTTTTGTCGAAATTACAAAGTTGATTTTTTGTAAACCTAAGTTTAAACTTGTCTGAAATTTCTTGTTTAATAAGTTCTTGATTAGTAATACACGCACCATTCTTAATAATAAACTGCTTAATACCAATTCTACTACGTCTAATCGTGGCATAACTTTGAAAAAACTTGGTATTGTTATCTCCAAAATTCGCTTTGGTTATACGAGATTTTTGTTGCCAATAGATATGTTTATAGTCAAGAAGTGCATCACGCTTTTTCAGCCATCTCAATTGTGCATTTTCTAAATGGGTAATATGAGAAGGGCTAGTTGTTTTTGAATAGTTTCTAACTTTTTTTCACCAATTGAAAGTTTTCTAAAAATATTACGAAATGTAGACTGATTCCATTTCTTAGCCTTTTGTTTTAAAAGTTTGCATTTTTGAGAAAGACAGAACATATACGATCCTTGAAACTGATATTGCCAACAACTTTTAACCATTTTATTAAACAAAATTATCTTCTGTTTAGCTTTTGTGATATAAGGATAGTTATTACTTTATTTTTTGGTGTCAAATGAGCTAAAAGGGAAATACAATATCGAGATTGGGGGATTTAAACCTGCGACCTATTGTCAAATATACCTCCTTCTTAACACTAAGGAAAAACAACTTCAGTTTAGTTATTACTTTATGAGAAGACGTATTAGTAAGTCGTAACTAGCTAAATGTGTATTTTTGGTGTAAAGGGAGTCACAAGGATAATTTTGATGTTGACGAGATTTAAACTCGGGTCATGAGCATCATCTCTCATGATTTTACCATTTGTACATTAATGGTTACAATGGTTGAATGTGTGGAGTTTATGTTGATGTGACCTCATTTTTTAAGGACTAATTGTTACTCCCTCTGTCGCGGTCATCTTTTTATAATTTACCTATTAAATTTTTTTATGTTTCATTCATTTGTTTATCTGTTAATATTATACATGTTTTTAGTGAGCAATTTGATTTTACACATTCATTATTATCCACTTGTTATCCAATAACAACAATTACTAGTGATTTCTTTCCCTTTTATTGGTCTTTGTACAAAAAGTAGATGTAGTCAAATAACTGGAATAAATAGAGTATCTATAATTTATTGATTTACCATGCTAAGCTCAGAGGAGGCATAGATGAGTAATGCCTTATGATCTCTATTGTACTCCCTCTTACGTCAAGTTTTCTTCCCTATTTCCATTTTCGGTTTATTTATCTTTTCTTCTCTCTTTTTGGATGTTTTATGTAATCCAAATTCAATTACATGTGTGGTAGTTTGTTTCGTGTGGTCCCATCACTTTCCTATTTTTTGTGAAAAAAAAGGGACGAAAACAGTGCATAGCAGGGAATAGCTTATTAGACCACCCCCAAGCAAGGTCATGACCTAGGTCATGAGGGGGGTGGGTCTCCTTAATCATCCATTAAGAAAAAAATTAGCACGACCTCTTGCCAAGGCAAGTCACTTGGTGACCTCTGCTTCTCTTCCACGACCTCTTCCATGACCTCTTAGGTGTTATGCTCTTATTGGTTCCCGAAAAAATCAACAGTACAAGTTAAGAAAATACGTCAGTGTAGCCTGCTGTATTTTGTTTGATTTCCTCCATGCCTGCAAAAGTGATATATTAATTTGTAAATAAACTAGATGAGAATTGTAGATTAAATCAAAATAAAATAAATTACGAGCATAAAAAAATGACTTCATCTTTTGATTCTCTATCAAAAAAACTCAAATTTGATATTTTTTAACCCACTTTTATTTATTTTTTATATTCTAATTAATACTCCATTATATCATATTTAAAAATAACCCTAAAATTATAAGTAATTTCAAAACAAAACATAAACACGAATTTATTCATACAGAAAATTGGGGGAAAAAATTAATACATCAAAATTATAAATGAAATATTACCTGATGAAGAGGATAACTGATTTGGGGAAAGGAATAATTGATTTGGGGATAATTGGAAGGATGAATGATTTGAAGTTGGTGATAAGTGATTTTAGGGAAATTGTAAGGTAAAATTAGAAAGAGTTGGTGGTGATGGCAAATACCGAAGGAGCCAAAATTTTGTTTATGAGTTGATTTGGGGATGAATTGATGGTGGATGTGTGAGGATGTGGTTAAACCACGTTTTTCCTTGTCCTTTTTTTTTTTTAAATATTTTAATGTACTCAAATTATTTTGTTATTTAATATGGTTAAAATTAAAAACATTTAATATATAATTATTATTTTAATGAGGATTTATAAGATTTGATAATTAAAAAAATAAAAAAGAAGTTTTGGTGGGGTAGAGAATGTGAGAAATGATTGGATTGGTGACCTAGGTCGTAACCTTCTGCTTGGGAGGGTAAAAGTGGGTCAAGATAACTAAGGTGTGATTAAGAGTAAAAACGGGTCGTGACCTAGTTAGTGCGACCCTTGCTTGGGGATGGTCTTACAGACTAGTTGTTACTAGTGCCACCAAAAATTCTCCAATTTTACATTATTGATGTTGGTTCATATGAATGAAACATTTCCACCCAAAATTAATCCAGTGCATGATTAGAAGTTCATAATATGTATTTTCTCCAATTCATAGAAATTGTCCTATTTAATTAAAATATTTTTCACAAATCTTAAAAATTGGGACAGTTTCAAAGAATCGAAAGGAATACTATAGAGTCAACTTGAGTTAATTGCAAGTGCGCTAGCTAGCCCAAAATGGAGATAGGACTATATGCATATTAATGATTTAGTCTCATGTCCGTAAAACGGTTACAACGATGGTAGGAAAGAAATAACAAACGCAAATAAAACACAAGTTTAAGGTGGTTTACTAACGATGTATAAGTTATGTTCACTATGCCAAGGAGATGAAGATTTTTTGTTTATTTGGATGAATTGTAGATTTCTGAATGAATAGCGAAATCCTATGCTAGGTGGTTTGAAGGGGGGCTAAGCAGACAAAAATCATTATACGTAAATAAGAAGAAATAAGAGGAGATTGATGGTTAGTGGTAGTTGTGGAGGGTGTAAAGAGAAGGTGAGAGAGGAAATATTACCTTCATAGAGAGGTAATGCATTACTTGGGGGAGAGATAAGTAACTATTACTTCCTTAATGAAGAGACTATTACACTATCTTCTTCAACAAAATTAATTTTGATTTAACGGAAGTAAATTGGAAGAATTTAACTCAATATAGTACTCCGTATTGCTTAATTGTATTAAATCGGAACTTTGCGTACGCTCGAATGAAACATTGAAACTTGGCATATAATGAAGGTGTAGTTCGAGATATTTCCAGTGACATATTTAATTGGTGGGAGTTGAAAATTTTATGACGAAGAACTTAGAAGAAAAATATTGAGATTTAAGATAATGTCGCTAAATGAAATTATTTAAGCTGAATTAATTTAATTTTAAAGCGAAATGAGATAGATTGAAATTTGATATGTATTCGAAATTACTTGAATTGATGATATATAGTTGCAATAGACTCAACTCAAAACAATCTAGCCATATGCCGCTCTAGAACGGTCAAGAGGTCGCATTTGTCAAGTCAATCAATATAATAGCCCCCCGACTAAATTTTAAAATATCAAAATGCTTATGGGAAAGGGTAAGAGGAAATCTAGTTTACATAGAGTACTCCGTACTATTTTGTTTTTATATTAATCCCACCTATGTACTGTCGGACTCAGTTGGATACACATGGATCAGCCATTACCCCGACTCGAAGAAATGCCTTTGGGTATACATCAAAGTAAAATTGACAAAACAGGGGAACTTAAGTAGAAGGTACAGGGTATATAATGGAGTCATGGACCAGAAGCAGTAGTGTAGCCACGCCTAAGCATTGAATATTATGGTCCAATACGTCTTGCGTCCACTGTCAAATACATGATGCACAAACAAACCTTCATGCTGCATCAAGCTTAATATTTTGTATATCTGTTGTTATTATCACGTGTATTTTGGACCACCCTATATATACATATATAACATTATAACCCTTAGTCCTTATATCCACTATTTTCTCATTTTCATTACTCAAATAGCCATAGTCTTTGATTATTCTACTTGTGACCATTTTTGGATAGATAAATTTCAACAGTGATATTAGCTATTATGACATTTTCTCGGAAATATATCCGGTAAAGTTGGTCCTCCCATACATAATAATGTAAGAGATGTTCAGATTGGGGTAAGGATTCTCTTCATTTCATAAAAAGAAATGGAGGGTCCATTACTTCTTAATAATTCGGATTAAATCTAGGCCCGATTCGATGATTGTAGATAAATGAATGACATGAAATATATAATATAAATAATGTTTGTGAGAGTAAATGGATAAAAAGAAACGAAGAGTCTATTTTACCCATATTGCTACTGCCAAAACAATATTTTTGGAAGGGATGGAGATCCTCCTGAATACATACATCTCGTGTGGTTGGTGTCGAGTGTGTGGCTAGGAACCATCTACGTCGGCGGTGGTTTGGTTGGACTCGGAGATGCTCGGCCTCCTCACCCTTTATAAGTGAAGTTCTGGCCATCAGAGATGGCTTACTTTTTGCTTCTAACCGTCCAGAAAACCACATCATTCGTTCGGATTGTCTTGCCGCCATCAAGGCAATTTTGGGGACCAATCTCTTGTTAGACATATTACGTAAATATTTAGTTCCCGTCTTTCCTTAACTATAATTGTTAATATTGTATGCATCTTTCCATATCTCGTTTTAGGAAACTGTAAATAGGTTTCTTGCTCTCCAATACATTGTAGGATTATTTCATGGGAATAATCCATCCTATGGGTGCCCTGCAAATAACACTCCATTCTATCAGTAATTCCAATTAAATCCATCCTATCCCCCTTCCTTCCCAAAGCACTCTTGGAAGACGGGCAACCTGAAGAACAGGTCACCCTTGTAAACGACACTAACAACTACATGTATGCCTTCGTCAATAGCCGTCGATTTCTCGATGAACTCAGCGATGCACCCGCACCACCACCAACTCTGCCTCACCACAAGCACACGACCACCATCTCTGCCTCACCACAAGCAAAATCGACACTAGTAAACCCACAAATTCTTCCAAAATCAAGTCCAGAAATTCGAACCAAATTAAGCCCATAATTTCAAAGTAAATCCAAAATTTAATTTGATTCACATAATTTTTTTAAAAGAATTGGGATTTTAGATGAATTTTTAGGGTTTGTATTTTTGTTTTTTCGGAGTTTATTGGTTGGACCAAAAACCGACTGTGAAATTGCGAGACAAGAGTGATAATTGAAGTGTTAAATTTGGTAATAGAAATTGAAAAAAAAATTGAAACTTAGTATTTGAAAGTGGGTTGAGAATTAGAGGAGAAATGACGGCGCTGATAAGAACTCCAGGTCGAAGGTGGCGGTGCTCTCTGCTCTCCGGCAACTCGTCGACACCATCACTACCTTCAACGCCGACGCCACTGAGTGTCCTCTTTCTTTAATGCCCTCTCTTACCTTACTCGTCAACCGCGTAATCCCTGATGTCAGAGCAGCGCTGGTTTTGAAGAGTTATTGGAGTTCAGCGGAGGTCTAGTGGTGTTTTTTACGGTGGTGATTTTGGAGGTTGTTGAGTGGTGGTGATGGGCGAATGAGAGTTGTGATGGTGGTGAAGTAGAATCTGCAAATGGGGAAGAAGGAAGAAGTTTGGTTATAAAGAGGAGGATGAGGTGCGTGGTGACTTGATGTAACAAGTCAAAAAATTGGGTAAGTTTGTTATGTGAAGAAAGGTGAATAGGATAGATTTAATTGTAATTACTGATAGGATGGAGTGTTATTTGCAGGGCACCTATAGGATGGATTATTCCCATGAAATAATCCTACATTGTATTAGTATATAAGGTTGTCTTTGTATTCTTGTAAACTCATTCAATAAAATCACAACCTTTCAATATCTTACATGGTATCAGCCTTGATACGATCCTAACCTCTTTTTCTGTCTCAAAACCCTACACCCATGAACCGCTTGTCCCACTCTACCTTGTCAATCTTTCAATGGTTGACAAACTTACTCCCCTAACCTATATGCAATGGGAGGATCAAGTCACCTCGTTCCTCTTCGGATACGATCTCATCAAATATCTTGATGGCACCCACCCTTGTCCCTCGAACACAATACCAGCACCCACCGACACTGACAAAACAAAAACTGCCCCTAACTCGGCCTATCAAACCTGGAAGCGTCAAGACCAATTACTCAAAGGTGCCCTCGTTGGTACCCTTTCCTCAAACATTCATGCTCTCGTTATGCGTGCACCCACTTCCCATGCTCTATGGACCACCCTTGCTCAAACCTATGCCAAACCCTCTCGTGCCCATATATTTCAAGTCAAAGATCGTCTTGAGTCCATCTCCAAAGACGCTAACCAATCTGTCACTGAGTGTATGCATGCTATTAAGGCGTGCACTGACAAACTCGCCTCACTTGGAAAACCCATGGACCCCGAAGATATTACTGCTAAAATCATTCGAGGACTGGACTATGAAATTTACAAACCCCTCATTGATGTCGTTAATGCCCGCGACGATCCCATCTCTTTCGACTCATTACATGAAAAGCTTATTAACTTCGAACTAACCACCAAAACCCACACCACCCCTGCACCCTTTCCCGCTACTGCCAACGCTGCCTATCGTAACACCACTCGCACCTGTACACCACGTCCCTCTCCTGCTGCAGCCACCAACCAAACCCCATCTGATCAACCTTCCCCTGCCCCCTTTAAGGGCAAGTGCCAGTATTGCCGAGCCACCGGACACGTCATCTCCAGCTGCTTCAAATTTAAGCGCGACTACCCTGATGTTGTGTTTCCATCCTCCTCTGCCTTCCCCTATCGCCAACCCCGTCACACACCACAAGCCCACACTGCCACTACTAACCCTCCTGAAACCCCTGTCCCACAACCGTGGCTACTCGACAGTGGCGCCACTAATCACATCACCCATGACTTGGACAACCTTGCCCTTCACTCACCCTATGACGGAAGCGATGAACTTGTAATCGGTGACGGTTCTGCCCTACCCATCACCCATGTTGGTTCATTCCATCTCCATCTTTCTTCTACTTCTTCTCTTAAGTTTCAAAACGTTTTATGTGTACCTTTAATTTTACGCAACATAATTTCCGTGTCTCAATTTTGCACTGACAACAAAGCTTACTTTGAATTCACTGCTTCTTCTTTTGTTATTAAGGAACTTCACACTCATCAGATTCTTCTACGCGGAAAGGCTAATGGTGGCGTCTATGAATGACAACCTCCACAACCTCACGCGCATATCACTCACCTCTCAAACGAGATTTCGTGGCATCACCGGCTTGGACACCTAGCTGCTCAAGTCTTACAATATTTAAGTACTAATTACTTACGTTTTTCGAATAAAACTAGTCATCCGTGTAATTCGTGCAACATTCATAAGAGTCACAAATTGGAATTTCATTCTTCTTCTATTATATCCAAAGCACCTCTTGATTTAGTTTTCACTGATGTGTGGTCCTCTCCAGTTCTCTCTTATGATCACTACAAGTATTACATAATTTTCGTTGATCACTTTACCAAATACGTATGGCTTTATCCTTTGAAACGAAAATCCGATGCTACCACTGTTTTCATTCGGTTTCAAAAACTTGTCGAAAAATTCTTTAACCGACCTATTTTGCAATTATTTTCGGATAATGGTGGAGAATACATTAAACTTGCTCACACTCTCAATGACCATGGTATTGGCCATTTAACAACTCCACCTCACACCCCCGAACTTAAGGGGTATGCCGAACGCCGTCACCGACATATTGTTGAAACCGGGCTCACCTTGCTTTCTCATGCCCGACTACCTGTTGAATATTGGCCTCATGCCTTCTCCACTGCAGTTTATTTAATAAATCGCCTACCCACTCGCACCCTTAACAATGCCTCTCCCTTTCTTAAACTCTTTGGAAAGCTACCAAATTACGCTAAACTCCGATGCTTTGGATGCTTGTGCTATCCTTGGCTTCGCCCATATACCAAACACAAACTCGAACCCCACTCCCAACCGTGTATTTTTGTTGGTTACTCACCAACTCAGAGTGCTTACTACTGTTTCAAACCAACTAGCAGGAAAATATATGTCAGTCGCCATGTCAAGTTCGTTGAAACCTCCTTCCCATATCCTGACCTTGTCTCAACCACGCCCACCTCTCCGCTGCCTACTGCCATCACCTGGTTCTATGAAACCATACCCGCCACCAAACCTCTACTGTCTCCTTAAACCAACCGGAGACCTCCACCAGTCCTACCGATATCCCACCTACAACCTCTGTCTCTCCTCCGCAGCAAACTACCCCTGTTAACACCTCCCCTGCCTCCCCTGTTCACACCCCACCACCCATCACACCTACTGCTGCTTCCCCACCACCCCCACCTCCTCCACCTCCACCTCCACCTCCACCTCCACAGTCCCACCCTCATGGAACCCGCCTTTCTCACAACATTCGAAAACCCAACCCGAAGTATGCTAAGCTAGCTACTCTCCTTCCACCTTCTCGCCTACCAAACACGACCAAGCTGTTGGGGTTGGTGTCCTTAACAGTTAGTGCAAGGACTTATAAACCTCTAAAAGGATCAAAGGGCATACTTTTGGTATTATTATCAGTTGATCCACGTTTATCAATAACGGTTGGCTTGCTAGATAAGTTTGACGTTATTGTCATACAGATGGCGGTGATCAACTGGTCCCTAAAAGTCACACCTATAGGATACGTTTGAGAGACGTGACAAGATGAAAATACAAATATGTAGATGCCAATTTTGACTAACCATTAGTTTCGAGTTATTTGACTAATATTTAGTCAAAATGTGATGTTGAGATATTTTATTTAATACGGATTAAATAATAATGGCTAAGGCGAATTAAGCAGTTAATTCGTAAATTGAATATAAGCGTCTTATATTTAATTAAATGTATATTGAATACAATTATACAATATCGTCTTTGTCGGACATGTATTAATATTTCAACTAACCCGTATTATTAGTTGATGTTTTAATAGCCGATAACCGATGACGATTTATAATAAAAACCGCGTCATATACATTTTAGCGAATGGGGTCGGTTCAATCGGATCACGAGTTAAATGAGGAGAAAGTGGAAAGCCCACTCCCTCCTCTCATGACCCGCGGACCGAGGCAACAAAAGGAGAGGCCCCCTCTCCTTTTGACCTAGACAATTTCATTTACACAGAAATTAGGGTTTTGGAGATTAAGCTTTCTCTGAAACTGAGATCTCACATCTTGAGAAAAACTCACATCAAGTTCTCCCAATATTGCAAGACAATCGGAGAACACGTTCTAGCACAAGGGCATTTCTCGGACAAATCTTGGGTGCAACAATTAGGAGGGAATCTCGTTTGATTTCTGTTCTTTACGCCGTGCATCAAAGGACCCGAGGTTGATTCCTTATCTTTATCGTTTCATTGTTGTATTTCGTTTATGACCATATTTCACATGTTAAATTTACGTTATAGTCCTAAATTTAAAGGGTCTTATACGGATATTACCCCACAAGTGGTATCAGAGCGAGGCCACGTAAATTTTCATTGTGATTTTTCATAAAAACGATTTGAGACGATCTCGGATTGCCTAGAAAACCGTGAGGCAGCAACTTTTTCTCTCGGCTGAAATTTTTTTTTTGCTGTTGCGTTTTCGTGCTTTGAAAACCGTGCGGCCAAACGTGTTTTGCGGCTGTTTTTGTTTACGTTTTCAATTTAATCTTTCACATATTGTTATTTTATACGGAGATTATAGCAATATGTCAAGTTTTGTATTTTATAGAATTGATTTTATGCGGTTTTGATCAAAATCAAAGTAGATTTTGCATTGTCAAACTGTTTTCACGAGGGTTTGGAATTTTCAGCCATGTTTGCATTCGATCGAGCGTATTTCTACTCGATCGAGTGCTATTTCTGTCTTGTTTTTGCTCGATCGAGTCCTTGATGTACTCGATCGACCCCTTTTTAAACCCTGACTGCTCGATCGAGACCTCCTCGTACTCGATCGAACAGTCTTGCTGATATAGGTCCTTGATCGACCTCATGTTTAGTCGATCGAGCACCTCCTGATTGGCAAACCCCTCGATCGAATGGCAGCCTCATTCGATCGAGCCCTTTTGTTCCTCGATCGAGCACTTATGTCCCTGGATCGAGGGATTACTGCTTTTAGCGACTTTGAAAATTTATTCTTTTTGTTTTAAATTTTCTTTTGGCCTTAATATGTACTTTATACGGATATTGTACACTCGCTATGATTGTGAAACGGTTCACACACGTACCATTAAGTTATTTTAAAGCGTATTTAAAGTAACGGACTGTATTAGATTAAAATTAAATTGATAGAAGCAGTTTTATCACATGAATTTTAATCATTAAAAGGTGGTTTGGATAAATTTAACATAATTACGGAATTATGTCACGAATGAATTTGTTTTTAGTTGATGCATTTAATTATCGTTTTGTTGAATGCCTTGAATGCCTTTTATTACGTATTTATTTATTTTTGCAAACGGTTGTAACTTAGTGTGGCCTTAGTAGAACGTGTTACCGTAATGATGGAACACGGTCTTGGTTGTATTTTGAGATCTCGTATCTCCATTTTATTTCTTTTAATTACAGTTTTTAATTAGAATGTAAATAGGTTTATATTTGTAATTTCAAATTGTAATTTTTGAGAAGACCAAAGATGGAGACCGGATGCTCACTCCCGCTACATGGATCAAGATGGAACATCAAGACAAGCTTCTCGGGTCCAACGGTGGATTCCAAAGTTGTTTTATGTTTTATTTTACTAGGATAGGCCACACTAGGAATTTTTATTTACGTATTGCATTCAATTATTTATTTCATCGTAACGATAGTATGCATCATTTTCCGCCTAAAAACCAAACCACCTAATTATTGCATGAAAACTGACACATATAGAGGTCACGAGTTAGTTTTCTTTGACATTCGTATGTCACACGATTCATTATAAGCCATCACCCAAATTAATTCATTCACGCAGACGCTAGTTATTCGTTCACTTAATATGAATTATAATTTAGTTGATGGGATCTTCCTCGTATAAACAAAAATTGAGAACGGTCTTTATAGGTCAAACTCCAATGAGTCCCTTCTTCGTCGGTAGGCATAATATGACCCCTTCTACGTCGGGTAAGTTGGAACCGATTGACCTATTTTATCTCAACACTATGATCACTCGTACGATCCTGTGATTATGGTGGACTATAGATAGAATTTACAGAAATCTATCGACCAAGAGTTCTTACGGAAGAATTAGCTAAACAGTTGGCTTATCAGTTTACAGAAATTGAGTCTTGGGATCACTTGTATCATTCTTGAGGGAGATCAATTATGCAAGTGCGAGAGTCTACATGTTTAAAATGTATTTTAAAATAGACTTAAATCACCTCGATGAGTTGCTTATTTCGTTTTTGTTTTTCTTTCTTTTTCAGTGTAGATCACGAGTTATTAAACTGCTAATATCAAATGGCTGGTTCTACTGATAACCCAATGCCAAGTGCCACATTGGACCGTGAGTCCTGGCTTCGGATCCTTCATGAATCGGATGAATCACCACTCGATCAAGAATGATGGATCAAACTTCGCGGACGGGAGGCGGCATTACGGAATCTTTGCCGCCGCGACGGAAGCTCAAATATCTATTGGAGCCCATCCCGGCAAACCCAGTCCCACGGCTTAGAGTCAAATCGAAATCACCAAGTTTAATGATTTCTGTATGGAAGCGGGTGCGATTAAAAACGTACTCATTTTTGCAATGGAACCCAATTTGCTGAAACGCTTCATAGCCCATGGTGCGAACAAGATTTTCACCACGCTCACCAAGGAATTCTCGAAAGCACCGAGAATCGTGACCTATGAGCATACCACTCGCTTCTTTGATGCGAGACTCCGAAGGGCCAACCTGTTAGCCCACACATTCTCGCATGATTGAGAATGTCGAGAAGTGGAGACCTTTGATTGTAAGATCGGCGAGAACATTGTCATCGATTTGCATACTTCACTCACTCCACGATGGTTATTCGCAATTTAGAGCGAATTACTATATGAATGATTTGAAGAAAACTCCCCATGAATCGCACTCCTCCTCGTACAGACCGAGAAGGACATGAAGTTCGGTGGGAGCATGAAACAGATGTTCTCGTTGTGACAAACAAGGAAAGGGTAAGGGCAAAGCTCGAGCAAACCTAGCGAGAGGTAAGGCGAAGTTCAAGAAGTCGGGTTCAGGTAAGAGTGGGCCTGGTGAGTCGAGCACCTCACCAGGCACGACAAAGAGCAAGAATGAAAACATGGAATGCCATCACTGTCACAAGACTGGGCATTGGAGACGCACATGTCCTGTTTATCATGAGGACATAAAAGCAGGTCGTGTTAAACCTGTTGGTATGTCTTCTTCTTCTACTTTTATTCATATGATTGAGATTAACCACGCAAGTTACGGAACTTGGGTACTTGATACTGGTTGTGGTTCTCATCTGTGTAATCATGTGCAGGGCCTCCGAAATCTCGAGCCTCTCGTAAAGGGTGAGGTTGACCTGCGTGTCGGGAATGGAGCAAGAGTGGCTGCCGTCTCGAGGGGAACATATGTGATCCAGCTTCCTAGCGGATTTGAGTTATCATTATATGATTGCTATTATGTACCCAGTCTTTCGAAAAACATTATTTCGTTTTGCACTTGACAAACTTGGTTTTTCATTTGCAATAGAGAATAATACTTGCATTTTCTCTTTACACAATATGATTTATGGCAAGGCGCTCTATGAACGGAATTTATGTTTTAGATCGGACCACCGAAATATTACACGTAATGAATAAAAAGTTAAAGGTTGGTGACAAAGATCGAACGTATCTATGGCACTGCCGTATGGGACACATAAATGAGAAACGCGTAAAACAGCTCATTAAACATGGAGCTATCTCGGCTTTTGATTTTCAATCATTTGGCACGTGTGAATCATGTCTCATCGGTAAGATGACTCGAATTTCCTTCAAAGGTGTTGGAATGCGCGCTGCTGGCCTATTAGGACTCATACACACGGATGTATGTGGACCTATGTCAATCACCGCTCGAGAAGGCTATAGGTATTTCATCACTTTCACGGACGATTTAAGTAGATATGGATATGTCTACTTAATGAAGCACAAAAGTGAATCCTTTGAGAAATTCAAGGAATACCAGAATAGGGTGCAGAACCTATTAGGTAGGAAGATTAAAACACTGCGTTCGGATCGTGGTGGCGAGTATCTTTCTCACGAGTTTGATCAACACCTAAAGGACTGTGGGATTGCCCTACAGTTAACTCCACCTGGAACACCTCAGTTGAACGGTGTGTCCGAACGGAGAAATCGAACACTACTTGATATGGTTCGATCCATGATGAGTCACACCGTGTTGCCTGACTCGTTATGGGGTTATGCTCTTTTGTCAGCCGCTCTAATACTTAACCGAAGTCCGTCTAAAGCTGTTGACAAGACTCCATATGAACTATGGAAGGGAACGATCCCTAACTTGTCCTTTATACGGGTTTGGGGCTGCGAGGCTTATGTCAAATGGAGACACGAGGATAAGCTCGGCCCGCGATCGGTCAAGACATACTTTATAGGTTATCCTAAAGGAACACTTGGTCATTACTTCTATTCGCCAACCGAACAACGTGTTTTTGTTGCGGCTAGTGCGACATTCTTAGAGAAGGAATTTCTCGAGAATGCAAAGAGTGATAGAACCTTCGACCTGTCGGAGATTCCAGAACCAAACACCGAGCAACCATTGGAGGAACCTGTTCCTTCAATCCCGGCTGCGGTGAATATTCCTGAGGAACCTAGGAGGTCGGGAAGAGTCTCTATTCCTCCAGACAGATACATTGGTATGGTCGAGGAACATGACATAGATGACGTTCTACTCTTAACGAGTAGTGAACCCGCAACCTATAAAGGTGCCATGACTAGTTCCGACTCAAAGCTATGGCTTGAGGCCATGCAATCCGAGATGGACTCTATGTATGAGAACAACGTATGGGATCTTGTTGACTTACCTGCTAAGGTTCGTCCCCTTCAATGCAAATGGCTTTACAAGATAAAGCATTCCGTGGAAGGTCAACAAGATATCTATAAAGCACGACTAGTTGCTAAAGGTTTCACCCAAGTGCCAGGTTTGCACTACGATGAAATTTTTGCACCCGTAGTCATGCTGCGTTCCATTCGGATCATCTTAGCGATCGCCGCTTTTCATGACTATGAAATTTGGCAAATGGATGTGAAAACCGCCTTCTTAAACGGCTTTTTGGAGGAAGAGTTGTACATGGTACAACCCGAAGGTTTCATCGATCCACAACATCCTAAGAAAGTATGCAAACTTAAGCGTTCCATTTATGGACTTAAGCAAGCATCTCGGAGTTGGAATCATCGCTTCGACCAAGTGATTAAAGAAAATGGATTTACTCGATTGGTCGAGGAACCATGTTTATATATCAAGTCGAGTGGGAGCAAGATTGTTTTCCTAATATTGTATGTTGACGACATACTCCTGATTGGGAATGACATACCTCTCTTAACTTCGGTGAAAGTATGGTTGAAAAACCATTTCCAGATGAAAGATCTGGGAGAGGCGCAAAGAATTCTAGGCATCCGTATCTATCGAGATAGATCACGACGGATGTTATCTCTCGATCGGAGTCTTACATAGACAAAGTCCTAGAGAGATTCAAAGATGACTAACTCCAAGAAGGGGTTTCTTCCTATGGCTCCAGGGGTGCATTTGAGCAAGTCTCGGGCACCCGAGACACCGGAAGAGAAAGAGCGCATGACACGGATTCCTTATGCCTCGGCTATAGGATCAATCATGTATGCCATGATATGTACACGTCCCGACGTGGCATATGCATTGAGTATGACAAGTCGATTCCAACAAAGATCCAGGTGAATCACATTGGATGGTGTCAAGAACATTCTTAAGTACCTACGGAGGACTAAAGATTGGGCATTGACTTATGGAGGCGAACAAAAGCTATGCGCAACCGATTCTGACGCTAGCTTCCAAACGGATCGAGATGACTCGAAATCTCGGTCGGATTCGTTTTTACTCTTAATGGCGCTGCATCACCGGAAGAGTTCAAAACAAATCACATACAAGATTCTACGATCGAGTCCGAGTACTATGCCGCGTCAGAAGCTACAAAGGAAGCGATATGGATGCGTCAATTCTTACATGGACTATCTGTAGTGCCTAGTTCGAATGACCCGATCACCATCTATTGCGACAATAGTGGTGCCATCTTCCAAGCTAAGGAGCCAAAGTCTAGCAACAAGTCTAGACATGTACAACGGAAAGCTCATCTAATCCGGGATTACGTGGAGCAAAAGGAAGTAGTGATAGAAAAGATTGCTACAGATGATAACATAGCAGATCCTCTCACTAAAGCATTACGACAAGATAAGCATGAAGGGCATGTTAATTCCATGGGAATTAAACGTGTTCCTAAATTGTAGTACTCTTTTATGGATTAGATTCATTCTCGTTTGTACTCTATACGACATCATCGTTTTGATATTTATATATTTTGTTTTTCATGTGGAATTGTACGACAATTTTTGAACACCACAAAGTGAATCAAACGAACATTATATTTTTCAGTCCTTAATTGCCCACATGAGCCGATAACTCTGGCAATTATTTTGTGACGTTGGTTGATGGTGGGTTCAACGAGCCATAAGTCAACCGGTTGACGACCAATCACAGGCGATTTATACGGATATCTCGTAGGACACAATTGTGACATCGACGTGGAGTCCTAAATGTTTTATAACATTCGGTGCCCGGTCGTGGATAGGACTTCCATGGTGATCCTAAGAGTCGATTCTTTTGACTATCGACTGTCTCTTGAGACTAAGGCAGATTTTGGGTGACTTTGGTTTCTTTCTCACGGTCATCCGTAACAGGGGGCCAAGTAGATTTTTTCTGGGTCATTTCATGTTGTGCTTAGATCGGAAGGAGTTCGAGTTGAAGGAAATATTCAGCCTTTATCGGTACTCGATATTTCTCGGGGCCACTCGAGGAGTCAGAATCGAAATGCATGGCCATGCTCGGATACGGATTCGTTTTATCAGTTAAGTTACTCTCTAGTCGGGGAAACCACTCTAGATAAAGATCGATTGTAAAATACGACCTTTGCGGATCCGGATCTGCAAATTGTTTTACATTGAGTGGGAGAAATTTTAAATGAATATGAGAATCGGTTATCGCACATACACTTGTACGGACAAGTGGGAGTTTGTTGGAGCTTGTGTCCTCCAGTTAGTGCGGATAACGTCATTGCACATACACTTGTACGGACAAGTGGGAGCTTGTTGGGGTTGGTGTCCTTAACAGTTAGTGCAAGGACTTATAAACCTCTAAAAGGATCAAAGGGCATACTTTTGGTATTATTATCAGTTGATCCACGTTTATCAATAACGGTTGGCTTGCTAGATAAGTTTGACGTTATTGTCATACAGATGGCGGTGATCAACTGGTCCCTAAAAGTCACACCTATAGGATACGTTTGAGAGACGTGACAGTATGAAAATACAGTCATGTAGATGCCAATTTTGACTAACCAGTTAGTCTGAGTTATTTGACTAATATTTAGTCAAAATGTGATGTTGAGATATTTTATTTAATACGGATTAAATAATAATGGCTAAGGCGAATTAAGCAGTTAATTCGTAAATTGAATATAAGCGTCTTATATTTAATTAAATGTATATTGAATACAATTATACAATATCGTCTTTGTCGGACATGTATTAATATTTCAACTAACCCGTATTATTAGTTGATGTTTTAATAGCCGATAACCGATGACGATTTATAATAAAAACCGCGTCATATACATTTTAGCGAATGGGGTCGGTTCAATCGGATCACGAGTTAAATGAGGAGAAAGTGGAAAGCCCACTCCCTCCTCTCATGACCCGCGGACCGAGGCAACAAAAGGAGAGGCTCCCTCTCCTTTTGACCTAGACAATTTCATTTACACAGAAATTAGGGTTTTGGAGATTAAGCTTTCTCTGAAACTGAGATCTCACATCTCGAGAAAAACTCACATCAAGTTCTCCCAATATTGCAAGACAATCGGAGAACACGTTCTAGCACAAGGGCATTTCTCGGACAAATCTTGGGTGCAACAATTAGGAGGGAATCTCGTTTGATTTCTGTTCTTTACGCCGTGCATCAAAGGACCCGAGGTTGATTCCTTATCTTTATCGTTTCATTGTTGTATTTCGTTTATGACCATATTTCACATGTTAAATTTACGTTATAGTCCTAAATTTAAAGGGTCTTATACGGATATTACCCCACACAAGCAGGCTCTCATTGATCCTCTTTGGCGTGAGGCAATGAATGCCGAATATACCGCTCTTCAAGCTAACAAAACCTGGACCTTAGTCCCACCTGATTCATCATACAACCTAATCGGATGCAAATGGATTTACCGTGTTAAGTATAAACCTGATAATAGCATTGACAAATATAAAGCTCGTCTCGTTGCAAAGGAGTTTCTTCAGCGTCCTGGGATTGATTACTCTGATACTTTCAGCCCCGTGGTTAAACCCACTACGGTACGTACGTTATTGTCTCTGGCTCTCACTAAGTCTTGGTCGTTACGACAACTTGATATAAATAATGCGTTCCTCCAAGGTGCCTTAACTGACACCGTTTATATGGAACAACCACCCGGATTTGTTGATCCCACTCGTCCCACACATGTCTGTCGCCTCACCAAAGCGATTTACGGACTCAAACAGGAGCCTCGTGCCTGGTACACCACCCTTAAACAATACTTATTGTCCACCGGGTTCAAAGCATCCATTGCTGACCCTTCGTTATTTTTGTACAATTCTAACTCCACCACAATTTATTTGTTAGTTTATGTTGACGATATCATCGTCACAGGTCCTGACCCGAGTTCTGTCTCGTCCTTTATCACTGTTCTGGCCACACGGTTTTCACTCAAAGATTTAGGCACCTTGTCTTATTTTTTAGGTGTCGAAGTGACCCCTAATTCTCACGGTCTTTTATTCACACAGTCCAAATATATTCACGATTTATTAGACAAATACAATATGCTCGAGGCTAAACCTGCTCTCACGCCTCTCGCATTACATCCTCCCTTACACCACGATGGGAGTTCACCTTTGTCTAACCCGTCAGACTATCGAGCTTTAGTTGGTAGCTTGCAATACTTGTCATTGACTCGTCCTGATGTTGCGTATTCCGTTAACAAGTTGGCTCAATTTATGCAATCTCCAAGTCTGCTCCATTGGGGAGCCCTGAAACGATTACTAAGGTACCTCAACGGCACTGCTCATGTTGGTTTGCAACTCTATCGCTCATCCCCCGCCTGTCTTCATGCCTATAGTGATGCGGATTTTGGGGGTGATCGTGATACTTATGTATCTACTACCGGTTTTATTACCTATTTAGGGCGTAATGCTCTCTCTTGGGGCTCCAAGAAACAACGTGCTCTTGCCTGTTCTTCAACCGAAGCTGAGTTTCGAGCTGTCGCAACCACCACCGCCGAACTGATTTGGCTTCAGTCCTTACTTCAGGAGCTTTGTGTTCCTCTCACCTCCCCTCTTGTCATTTACTGTGACAATTTAAGTGCCACTCATTATTCTGCAAACCCGGTTTTTCATTCTCGTATGAAACACCTCGCTCTTGCTTTCCACTTTGTCCGCGAACATGTTCAACAAGGACTCCTTCGTGTTCAACATATATCTGGTGACGATCAGCTTGCAGATGTTCTAACTAAGGCTCTTCCTTCTCCGCGGTTCACATTTCTAATTTCCAAGATTGGTCTCGCCTTCGGGTCGTCCATCTTGCGGGACCGTGTTAGACATATTACGTAAATATTTAGTTCCCGTCTTTCCTTAACTATAATTGTTAATATTGTATGCATCTTTCCATATCTCGTTTTAGAAAACTGTAAATAGGTTTCTTGCTCTCCAATACATTGTATTAGTATATAAGGTTGTCTTTGTATTCTTATAAACTCATTCAATAAAATCATAACCTTTCAATATCTTACATCTCTTTCACATTGGACTAGGTAATTCTGTTAATATTCTCTTGTATTGGAGGCAGGGGCGGATTGGGGGGAGGGAAAGTGAGGGCAAGTGCCCTCACGTGACCAAAAAAGTTCAGTTATATATATCAGTTAGTTTCCTTTATAAGCAGTGTAAAGTTAATAGTTTAGTGGTATGTGTAGAGGAATTCTTGCATGTAGCCCTGGGTTCGATTAGCTACATTATTTTGCTTTTTCGTCTTTATTAACTTTAAAAATAGGAGAAAGGTTACTCAACAATGAAAAACGTGCCAATTTTTTTGCTAAAATGACGACGTTATAATTTTTTTTCAAGACTACCTATTATATATATAAGATTTATATTTATTTTCAATATTCTATTAACATATATGTAGTCTTTTGCGATATTCAATCGTGTATGTATGACGATAAAAGAGTACATGTGTGTAAAAAAGCGCAAAGTAATATCAGAATCACGGTTAAAAAAATTGTGCCACCCCAAACCAAAATTCCTGCATCCGCCCCTGATTGGAGGGCATTATTAAAGGACTCGCAGTTTTTGAAGATCAACTTTGAGTCTTGTGGTACTAATACTGTTACTGATGCCTTGGCAAAATTTTCGGCAAAGGACGTCGGAGGAAATAAAGGAAATTTTAGGTGGGATTTTGTCCCTTCTTTTGTTGAGCACTTATGTAATTTGGACTCAATAAATTGTATTGAGCTCTCCCCCGACTCCCCTCCATAATCTATTGTAACACTTGTGTGTACTTCGTTTATTTAATTTAATCTCTCTTTAAATAAATAAATAAAAAAAAGATTGTGGATTTACACTCTCCGGCTTATATTCCCTTAATCCGATCATATATTTTCTTTTTATATACTTTTTTTGGAGATATTTTAATCAAAAATAAATTAATTATTAGAGTACGGAGGAAGGTATTTTTATCTAAATATCTTCCCCAGTTGGAACCTATAAATCTACAGTATTATTCCATGTGGATGCAAAGTAATGAAGTCATTTTCATTATTTAGTCCTCCTTTGCAGCTTTGCATTATCAACATTGCGTTCCTAATCTTTGATTTCTTAGTGATCAGTCTTCCATGTATGTATAGGACTATTATTCATATACAACAAATCATTTAGCGTTATATTTTTTTTTTTTCTAATTGCAAAGTAAATGGTCATATTTTACGTTATGATTTTATATAAGACACTTTGTTGTTTGGATGGTTCATCAATCAATTAGTAGACTTGCCAAATACATCAGGTCACATGCAATTCACATTCTTATCAATTTTAAATGAATTGGTGTTTTTCTTCTTAAATATCGCTATTAATTTATAATTTACGTATCGAGTTGATTTTCGAGTAAAAATTGTGCTAATAATTCCACTTATCATGATCAGGAGACTTTAATGAAAGACATTTCCAATAAGAACTCTAGCTTGAAGATGTAGATTTTTCGAGAAGGCTTAATTGGTGACAGACAGTGATGTTGGTTTGAGATTAACGTATTATTGGAAAGTCTTTTGACTACCAACGATATACTCATATAAATACCATAGAATAGGACTTGTGCAATTGTGCACAAGGTGACACTAGGGCAATGCCATGAACTAGTTTTTACGAAGTGCACTGATCCTATAATGACACGAAATATGTGTCAACTATTTCATGGTCAAATTTAATAACATATACGTCCACAAAGGCGAAATATAGTGGTTAAAATTTGAGTGAAATTTCTAAGAGACTCGGATTTAACTCTTCCCAAGAGCAATCTTGTGGAGTGTTTATGTACTGAGGCTATGCTTCTAGACATCGAGCATGTCACTCTTGGGTGACTTACCTGGTATACGTAGTTTGTAGACTATCACGTATACCCGGGTGTTTACCCAGTGCGCACCAAAGATAGCGGTTGTGGGTCCCCTCGTAACAAAATAAATAAATTAATAACATACTTCCTCGTCCCGGTTATTTGTCAACACACTCCATTTAAGGGCGTTTATATCATTTGTTTATCTTTTTATATTGGGTAGATTTCTTATAGGTAATTTGATCGTACACATCTATTATGTCCACTAATTATCATCCACTAACAACCACCACAAATGGTCTTCTTCCCTTCCTTGGTTTTTGTGCCAAAAATAAAGGTAAATAAAAGACTGGGCTGGAAGGAGTAGTTTCAAACTATTAATGGTTAACAGATCCACAATCGATTATCACAAATCGTGGATTCAGATGATTCAATTAGAAAGGATGGTGGAACATTTTGGGAAATTAGCGTTAATCTCCCCACATGAAACGGAAGCAACCAACCGACAAGTAAATCATAAAACGGTAAAAGTAAATAAATTTAAGCAATAATAAGATGAGACGTATTTAGTGTCAAACCCGGGTAAAACCTTCAAAATCGAAAGTTAAACCCACTACCCAAATGGACTATAATCCACTATGATAATAGTGCTCGTACAATATAACTGTCCCGAATAAATACTAACTCGGAATCCACAATAATATAAGATAACAATCTCTACACCTCCGGTAATATTAGTAAATGACACCAATATTACTCTTAGAGTAACCTCCTAAATTATTGTATAACAAACACCCGTTATGCTGCCTCTCACCCGCAAACCCCGACTGTATTTTTATTTATCAGTCACCTTGTTTGATTATATTTTTGTGAGATATATATTTCCAACAATCCTTCATATAACATTCTAAAGCGACGTTATATTTTAATAACATAAAAGCCACTTCACGTTATCACACAAATGAATTAATATAATTCATTCTTTTCACCAAATGCTAAATCAATTTTCACTCAATGCTAAGAAAATGCACTGTCACTCATTTAACACTACCTAAATGTTACATGTACTCCCTCCATCCCGGTCATTTGTTGTCTTATTCCATTTTCATTTGTTGTCTTATTATCAAATTATTCAATTTGATCCTCTTTATACTCAATTTGGTCTTTCCTTGGTCATTGTGCCAAAATCAATAGACACCAATTGACTGGGACGAAGGAAATACATCATTAATTTTATGTATATATAACACTTAGCAAATTGAATTCCCATATTGTGTAGAAAATAATAATTGAGAAAGATAATTGTTGACATAATATAGAAAGATTAATGAGAAAGATTGCTTATAAGGGCGATAATTGTTGACTTGAATATTATTGATGAGAAAGATTGCTTATATAACAATTATAAGAAGTCGATAATTATAAACATAATCTAACTAGAATATATCTTAGAAATATATTTGACATAATATAGAAAAATTATAACTAATAGAATATCTAAAGGTAATCTCAAAACCTATATTGTATTCCAAGACAATCACAATATTACCATATTGTGATTTATATTATTAGAGTAATATTATATTCCTTATATGTTGGATATTTTTACCCAACAGAACGTACCTTCATAATTAATTTCGTTCCAAAGTCGTGTATATTATTACTGGGAGTACTAGCTGAGATCTACCTCTAGAAAATGAGTTAGGTCTAGGGCTAGGAGAAATAATTAAAATAGGTGGGGATTATGCCGACCGATGATAGTTAGTTATCAATGATAGAAGATTTAGATCATATACGAGAATATTGGGGTTAAGAGAAGGAAAGGACACGAGAGATTTCAGCATCATATAGTTCCCTTTCATTAGGTTTTTCTTCTTCGTATAGTTGGCAGAAAATAAGTTCAGTAGTCCAACTTCAAGGGGCCCAACAAATAATTGGCCTTTGTCCTATAAATTCCTTTTGTTTATCACTCCCTTCTGGCTTCTACTTTTTCCTTTTGGTTTTATTGTTCTTTTTACCAACTACTCACAATGATTTTTTTCTGTAAACCGGGTTATTCAGTTTCAATAACAGCATTTTTAATGGGGGTTTATGGGATTTAATTGAACCTCTATTGGAAAATATATAAAGAATTTATGTCAAATACTTATATCTAGATATAGCTTGAGTGGTTGGTAAAGATTAGGTATTATCTTCTAAAGGTTCCGGGTTCAATTTCTATGTCAAGCATTTCTTCTTTCTATTAGTGTTCTTCTTTCCATATTTTTGTTAGTTTTCTGTTAGGTCAACATGTTATCGTTTTAATTTTCTCGCTTATTTGTCCTTCCCAACTCCTCTATGAAATTTTGGTATTGTTTTAATATTGGATCGGATAACTTACTCTATTCATTTCATTCTCCTCCCTATAAATTTATAAAACTGCCATCGTTACAAACAAATTGTGTAGTAAGATATATTACTCGGACTCGTTATCCGACAGGGGTGCGAGTCCAAGTGTCAGACTCAGCTATATTTTTGAAAAATATGTATATTTTGGTGTAAAATAAGGTGTCAGAATGTCGAGTGTCGGACACGGGTACGCGAGGAAATTAGAAGAGTCGAGTAACATAGACTTGTAAGTGCAATATAAGTTTTTCGTAAAAAAAGTATAAGTCAAACTCGAACCCCATTATTGGAGTCCTAGAAGCGCCACTAACAATAATGCTCTCACAAAAAGGTAAACACCTTGTTAAAAAGTTTTGCTCGATCCATTCCCTTGTCAGTGATCGAACCCTTAGCCACATGTTAAGGAATGAGGTGGATAACCATCACACCAAATCCATTTAATTACTACTTCCCCATTTAACCCCACTCTAACACTTGACTTTTACACGTTTGCCAACGCATGATTTACGTGCTAAATATCGTTAGCTACGTATTTGCAAAAATTATAAAAGTTAGATATTTTTAATATACTCGTAAAGACGAATTAAACAAGATCCCACATGAATATATTTTCACTTACATATCAAGAGAAAATTGAATTTAAATACTCACTCATGAATAGTGTACAAGAATAAAATAGGTAGGGTGGAGTTGAATGGAGAAAGTACAATGAATTTTATCATGTACTCTTCCCTTTACCTTAAGTTTTTAATATAGTGTTTTCACTATTAATTTTCTTCATAGACAAAAGACGAGTACAGGCAAGGAGCGATGTGGAACAAGGAGCGAAGTGTACACATAATAGAGGCTCGACTATGCGTGTCGTCAATGTCACTTTTGAACGATAATAATTGTAATTTACTGTGATAAATAAATTCAAAGAAAGTGGCTGCTTGACTTGATGATATAAGTATAATAGTCCCTCGTATTCTGTAAAATTATTAGGTTTACAAGTTTGTGACGGATACCATTTCCTCTCACAAAATACCCATAAGAGGTGAGTAAGGAAGCATATGGGGGGGCCACCTTGTCCCCTCTCCCTTTTTGTGAGAGGTCACAAGCTTGTGACGAGATTAGCCTGTCACACGCAAGACGCTTTGGAAGGAGAGTGTCCAAAATATAAGTTCGATAAAGTTTTATCTCAAAATTAATTGGCACTGGACAGTAGCACCTTGGTTTATATTGTAGATCACTCTACTAGTTCTCCTATGCTGGAGATTTTCACATGTGACATCTTCACACGCTCCCTCACATGTATGATCCCTCCTTTTCGATCGATTAGCATGAACTTCATTGTTTTTGAATGTGTTTTGTGAGACAGAAACATCAGCGCTTTTCATATCTCCAAATGTAGCGTGAACATCAATTTCTAAACTTGTCAAATAATGGCTCAGCTTCACCTCACAACCCAAGTCACACAACTATGGGCTCAAATACGATATTATATTTGCACATAGGCTTGGATCACGCCCATCAAAGATGAGGAGAGTGTCCATTTTATAAGTAAGGTTCCATTATCAAACTAATTGACAATGTACAAGGTAGCGCCTTGGTTTACTAATGCTAAGATTTGTATTGAGTTTTAGGGATAAACATAGTTATCGAGAATGATCATAGTTCAGTACTTACTTTGACAATTCAAATACTCCCTCTGTTCTGGTCATTTATTGTTCTTTTCTATTTTTGGGTGTCTCAGTCATTTGTTGTCCTTTCTATTTTAAGAATGAATTTGATGAATAATTTGATCATTCACACTCAATTTATTCTACTTGTCATTTAGTAATTGGCCACCTCCCATTTCCTTGGTCTTTGTGCCAAAACCAAAGGATAACAAATGATCGGGACGGAGGGAGTAGTAGTTTTCGTACATATCTCTCTAAGACCATGCCCAAGCAAGGTCACCAACTGGGTCGTGACTTTGTTGGGTCATGCTAATGACGGTAATTAAGGAGTATTAAGATGGTAATTTGGTGACCTTGAATGACTCAGGGTCAATTGGTGACCTTGAGTTGAGTTGGTGACCTTGTTGGTGACCCGGTAGGTGGCGCTCTCCCATTGGCTGGAAACAAAAAAAAGTACAACCGTCAAAACAAAGAGAAGGTGACCTTTGGTTGAGTATGGTGACCCGGTAGGTGGCAGTCTCTCATTGGCTGGAAAGTGGAAAATAATTGGGTTGCTGACCTAGGTCGTGACCTTCTGCTTGGGAGGATAAAAGTGGGTCGAGATAATTAAGGTGTGATTAAGAGGAAAAATATTGGTGACCCGATTATCTCGACCTTCTGCTTGGAGATGGTCTAAGACCATCCCCAAGCAAGGTCACCGACTGGGTCGTGACCTTGCCGGGTCACGCTAATGACTCCTTAAACTAGGATTAACAAGATGATTTTGGTGACCTTGAGTAACTGAAGGGCAACCCATGACCTTGAGTTAGAAATTGGTAAAAGTTGATGACCTTACACGTGGCGTATTTCTATTGGTTTACAACATTAAAAAATAAAAAAAATAAAAAAAAGTACAACAAAAACTGCAGCTACTCTGCTTCTTCTATTTCTTCTCTGCTGCATACAGGCTGTCCATTTCCATCCTTGCTTTTCTTCCTTGCTTTTCTTTTTGGCAACTTCCTTCCCTTTCCCCAAGTCCTCTTTAATTTTTTCATCCATAATTTTTTCATCTAGGTAAATGAAATCAGAAAGTAATATCACAAATCTAAATATATGAATGAACAAATTATAAGAATTTCGATTCAACAAATTCCAACTAAGATTTCGATTAAATTCCAACAAGATTTTGTATTTTTTTTTAAGTAATATCACAAATCCAAATATATGAATGAACAAATTGTATTTTTTTTAAATAGTTGAGTGGTAATATTTTGTAAATTGTATTTTTATGTAAGTATTGTAAATATTAAATATTTTGTAAATTGTATTTTATAGATTCGTGATCGTGCAACTCATAATGCTCTGAAAAATGATCTCATTGAGTATATTTGGCAAAACTTCCGTAACTCGAATTAGTTTAGAATGCATTTTTTTATTTCGTAGTATTTAATGTTTTTTAAGATCATGTTTTTTTTGAATTATGTATGCGGTTTTTTTTATATGTTGACTCATGCTTTCAATAAATTTTATTTATTGCCAATAATTTTTTTTAATGTACACTATAAAATTAATTTACTTAACATTTGAGTAGAATTTATTTTAAAAATGAAAAGAATAACTTAATTGTAGTATATTATTAAATAATAATTGTAAAAGTAAGAGAGAGGTTTTGGTGGGGTAGTGAATATGGTAAATGATTTGAAATTTTGGAAAGTGGAAAAATGATTGGGTTTGTGACCCAGGTCGTGACCTTCTGCTTGGGAGGGTGAAAGTGGGTCAAGATTAATAAGGTGCGATTAAGAGGAAAAATTTTGGTGACCTGATTAAGGCGACCTTCTGCTTGTGGATGGTCTAAAGGGAAAGAACACCACATATCAAATTGTAGCGCCTATTAAATGCATTTTCTACGGCGAGGATCTCATATTGCATATTGCCATCAACCTTTCAAAACAAATGTTATGCCCCTTCAATAAGGGAGAGGGGAGTACGGCTTTAAGAGTCTATATCATTGAAAGTACATGGTAAAATTTTAAGATATATATTGTTCCATACATATACAAAAACTATCAAGTCCCCTTAAAACATACTTTCCTATTCTCTTGTATATTTTTTTGTGTCAAATGAGGGAGAATGTCTGTACAATATAAAGGGGAAAGGGATTCGAATTTGTAATCTATTGTTACGATATGTCCATCTTAATCATTAAGTTAAACCTCAGAATGCAACCGAGGTCCATATGGACATAGGCCCTGTACCATCATGAGCGCGGAATGGGTATTTGGTTTTGGTCATCAAATTTACAAGTTTTACCTTGAAATATAGTACACTTACAAAGGCATATTTAAACATCATTACACTTGTGCATTTATATTTGTAGCATCATTCGTTGTTAAGCATATGATTTGACCTTCCTTAATTTTAACGATAAGTGATCTTTATAAAACTTATACTCCCTCTATCCCGGTCATTTGTTGTCCTATTCCATTTTGGGTGTCTCAATCATTTGTTGTCCTTTCTATTTTAAGAATGAACTTGATGAGTAATTTGATCATTCACACTCAATTTGTTCCACTTGTTATTTAGTAATTGGCTCTCTACTCTTTACTTGGTCTTTGTGCCAAAATCAAAGAATAACAAATGATCGAGACGGGGGAGTAGAATACTAGTGTGATAAAAAAAAAAAAACGTACAAAATTGATTGGGACACCGAGGAATAGATACACAAAGAATTAATTAAAACGATGGAGAAATTCCTACTAAAATAATTGTGCTAAGATTCAACATATAATTTTGGATCTCTCCTAGCTAGCTACATCCCTAAAGCTACACCGTACCCCTAGATTTATGCACACATTTATGATTTATGTACAAGCAAGAGTGATAGTCCCTAATCCCACAAATTGAATTCCATGCTCATGTTAATCAACACTCCTAATGAAAATCCCACCTAAAAAATCTTCGTCACCATCACAAAATTTAATTTCCTAGATCATTGATTTATGATTCATCAATGGCTTTGCTTTGCTATTCCAATCGCGCTCAATGTCTTCCGCTACCTTCATAGCATCTACTGATACACCTAGCAGGCCTCGTTTAGTGAAGCCTACCGAATATAAGCCATTCTCGCCTTTCCAACCTTCCGGGAATGGTTTAACTGGGTACCCGTCTTTCTCCGAGAACATAGTCGTACCCTAGAGAAAAATCGTCTATTATTATTTTGTAGAATTAAGTGAAAAATGATTAAAGAAATAAAAAATTACCTACCTTTAGCCAGGAGGGTACGTTGCTTTTGTAACCAGTGGCAAGGATGATAGCATCAAATTGTTCAATTCTATCATCAACAAATTGTGCCCCGTAACGTGTTAATCTTTTAATTCCAGGGAAAACCTGAGCATATCAAATCAACCAGTGAACTTATTAATATCAACAGAAAAAAATGTACGAGTTACAACGTCAAAAACGGTTTATACGAGAGAATTGATCTTCAAAACGGCCGGTTAGATGCATGGTTCGATTAAATTATGTGCAATATTATTGGGTTATTTTTGTCGTCCTTTTTTAGGCTGAATCAATTTTAGCAACCGAGATTAAAATTACGTGGAATATAGGACCTAACCTTAATGAATCCAGCTTTGATTTTGGCAAATGTGCCAACATCTAACACCGGAGTTTTGCCGGAGATGCTTTTGTACTCAAGAGGCCCAATTGCTGGTCTAATTAACCCTAATTTAGCCGTATCACCGAGGATTAATCGAGAGATTAATAGCAAAATTCGATCAACTAACTTTAATGGCACCAACTTTACTAAGGACATTGATAATCCAAAAGTGGAACAACCAAGTATTTGTTGTGGTAATACATGTACCTGTAATTATTCATGTATAATTAGGTTAGTAACTAAAAAAGAAAAGATAAATCAAATGACATACGCACATCAAGGAAAATTACAAAAGGCCTAAGTTTTGAATTGGTGTTTGTATGTTATAGTCGATTGATGTACATGCATAACATGAAAATGAAGTCCAAAAAAGGCTAACCATTTCAAAGAAAATGAAATTTATCACGGTATATATACCGGTACATAATCATGATATCCATGATTAGACTTATTTTTATGGCGGAATAAATGTACATATCGGGAAAAATATAACAAACTTTTTTCATCTTGGGTAATTTAAAAACAAGTCTCTTAGGATTGCTAACACAAGGGTAAGGCTGCGTTGTAACACGCTGTATTTTAGAATGTATAGAATAATATTCGTTTCATTTTATTTATTAAAACCGTTAAAGGTATAAAAGTAGTAAAGGATTCGCCAAAAATATTACTCCGTATTTATTAAATAAATCTTATGAAATGAATATTATTTTATACATTTTAAAATACAGGGTGTTACATGCGTACATCTGACCCTTTAAGCCGCAATTTGCGGGAGCCATTGAGACACTCGGGTAATGTTGATGTTTATAAGACGACCACACTTTTTTTTTGGTCTAAAGGGAGCCGCATATGCCAACTATCTTAGTTGGTAAAATCATGAGAGATGATGCTCATGACCTGCGTTCAAATCTCACCAACATCAAGACGGCCAAACTTTTTAAACAGGGCTTTCCTAAAAAGAAAACTTTTAGAAAGGGCAATGGTATAACAAGAAAACAAAATAAAATAAGGAATCAATTCCTTTGACATTAGGAACTCCTAATCACATAGCCATGAAGCAATTGGTAGTATGTTTGAAGTTTTTTTTAACATATCGTGTCCTAACTAGGAAAAAGTTTTCTTTTTATAAACCAACATAAATATTTTTAGTTGCGGAATTAAGAGTGATTTAGGCCAAGTTAATTAAAGCATTACAAAACTACTACAATATTCGATATTAATGGTCCATACATGCATACATGCCACCCCCACTAGTGAAGGTGAAGGATTTCTCTATTGTTCTAAGAAGTCACTAGTGACCTTTTTACATGCTTAGGTACACTAATTTGGTTCAAACAAACTTCTACAAATGGCAATGACCAGCAAAGTTCGAATCTATCACAACTTTTTCAATTCGTACAATGCAACCCGTTTAGATGTTGATAGATGATGGATTATACCTAAATTTAATTAAAGTTTTAAAGAATTGTGAAAGGAAATATGTCTTATTCTAAAAGTCGTGAAATTGGAAAACTTTTATTCTAAAGTAACGATGAAAATAAATGTTCTTTTATATAATACCCGTTTTTGAAAGCGACCTAGTTATCAAATTATCTATGGTATTATGCCGAGAGGGGCCCCAATCCCCGCTGGTATTTTGTATTTCATATTTCAGTGAAAATTAACATTCAGTCTCCTTGGTATAATGATTGAACTTAAATATTCACATCCAAAATTAATACAGAGTAGTTTAATATTCACTCCCCCCCAAATCATTTACTCCAAGATCCTGGCCACTAGGTATGTAATAAAAAAACTAAATATGTACCTACACTAATGGACAAATGAGTAACAAGAGTGCTACCACAACAAATTTATTGTAAAACCCTTAACATCAAAATTTGTATTTTTTTTCCGCATAGGGAGTCAAACACGACAAATTGAGTAACAAGGATACTCCCGTTTTAAACAAGAATTTGAAAGAAGCAAATACTTACCGAATTCCTAACAACCAAAGAAGGGAAAGCATTATGATTGCAAAGATCTAAGCAAACTTCCATGCCAGAATTACCACATCCCACAACTAACACTTTTTTACCACTATACTCATGTCCACTTCTATATTCACTAGAGTGAATGATGGGTCCCACAAAATCTTCCCTTCCAACAATTTGAGGCACAAAGGCTTCAGCATTCTCCCCTGTAGCCACTACCAGCCATTGACAAACATACTCCACTTCCTCCTTCTCATCTTTGGCTCGAACTCGAACCTGCCAAATCCCGTGCCTTGGATCGTACCGAGCCCACACAACGGACTGCCCAAAAGCGGGTTGTAGGTTGAATACCTTGGCGTAGGAATCAAGGTATGTGGTGAATTGCTCCTTAGTAGGGTAGGTTGGGAAATGGTCAGGAAATGGTAGGTATGGGAGTTGACAAAATTGTTTCGGGAGGTGAAGTCGAAGGCGGTCGTAGGTTCGGGTTTTCCAAAGCGAACCTACGCACTCTGATTTCTCTAGGATTAGTCCAGGGATTATCCCCCGCTCCTTAAGGCACGCAGCCACGGCTAATCCCGCTGGGCCCGCCCCGACTACAATTGGGCCGGGGACCCAAACACGACGAACTGTTGACTTGTGGCTAGGATCATGTGCCAATTTGGCCTCCATTTCTTTCATAGGGTCCATATGTAATTAGTGTCTCGAATCCAAAATAAACCAGAGGTACCAGTTACCCCGAAATAAATATTTGTGGCCGAATAATATGTGTTAGTGACACTCAATGGAAGAGTAGTTTATAGGTTTATATAGTAGTAGAGTAGTAGTATAGCAACAGTAGTAGTGATTATGCTCCCATGTTGGAGGTAAAAGAGTTTACGTACAACTTAAAAGGAATAAAAAACGAAGATTCTTAGAGATACTACGTACAATTGGAGAAAATCTAGGAAGTGATTACAGTTTTGATGATGATAAGGATTAAAAATTATTATTAATATAATCTTTATCCACATGAGTTGTTTTCTTAGAGGATTTTTAATATTAATAAATAAATTTTGAACTTTGTTCTAAATAAGGGGAATATGAAGAAACCAGAAGAGTTTAGAAAATTGTTTTTTTTTTAAGAAATTAAAATATTTAAAATTATGAAGGTTGTATTTTTTGTAATGAGTTTAAAAGTATAAAGATGTAGAGAGGGAGTTTGATAAGGGTTGTGATCAAGTCATCAATTTATATGGAGGTGGTAGTGGAGGGGGATCAATATTCAATAGTGATGTTATTTATTAGTGACTGTAGTGGGACATGTTGCGTTTATTCACTACTTCAATATAGTAGCAAAATAGAATTGGAAATGCAAATGCTTATACCGTTATACGTACATTAATTTGAAAAAGAAATAATTGTGCTAAATAAAGTACGAAGTACAATTCATGGATTATACAATTAGTTGTATATGTTGTACGGTGTAGAATTTGAGCTTTGTGATAAAGTATCCGAGCTTTATGTTAAATAATATGAGCTTTATTAGAAAATATTAAACTCATCCATTTACACATTAAAAACATGAAATGTGAATTAGCTCAGAAAAAATACTTATAAGCTCGGATTCTTATACCTTGATTGTACAATGCTTATGGTACAACTGAATGTATACTATTTGTGTACGAAGTATGTGTTAATTTTATGAAGTTTATAGTTGATTAATTCTGTGTTCAATTTTACTACGGACCCTTTTTGTAATTAGTTAGGAGTAAGCGACCACGTAGTGTCAGCCTCAGGCTTTTACATCACTACCTTTTGATTCAATCCAGCTCCTATAAAGTTTAGTTCAGAAAATTTTGACTTTCATTCATGCACATTATCCTATAAGTTCAACTACTATAAGTTTATATCAGAAAAGTTAAGTACTTATAAGTTCAGTTCAAAAACGTTAAGCCCCTATAAGTGCATTTAAGCTCATATAAGTTCAGTAAAGAAAAATCCAGCTCCTATAAACAAATTTTAGAAAAGTTCAACAAAATTAAACCCAAAATAACAGAACTTGAGTATAATAATGGATCATTTGGTTGATAAACGAAATAGAATTAGCTAAACAAACTTAAACCATCATGCTCCCTCAGTCCCGATCATTTGTTTAGCCATTTTATTTTGGGGTGTCTCAGTTAATTGTTTACCTTTTTATTTTTGGAATGTCTGAGAAATTTGATTTTTCACACTCAATTTGGCAGTAAGTGGATTATACATCTGAGGTACTACCTACAATTTATAGTTTTTGAGCATTATAACAAATTTTTTGAGTTTTGTTTTAAAGTTTTTGAGTTTCACCATGAAGTTTTTGAGTTTATTCACTTCAACATTAAGCTCTAAAAAATTACAATAAAACTCAAAAACATTACATATAAGTTTAGTTAAATTTGAGTTTTGACGGAAAAAATATTAAAATCTAACTTATAAACTTAATATGCTAAAAAAAATACACATATGCTAAAAAACAAATAAAGTTTGAGGTAATAAACTAAAAAAAAATACATATATGCTCAAAAAACAAAAAAGTTAGAGGTAGTACATCCGATGTATGTTTCTTTTTCTCCTCAATTTGGTCCACTTGTCATTCAATAATTGACTTCCTTCTCTTTTCTTGGTTTATCTTTGTACTAAAATTAAAAGTAAATAAATGATCAAAATGAAGGGATATGAGTTATTTAACTTTATACACAGCTCCTTCAAACTTATTTAAATATTTAACTTTATTATAAAATAAGCAACCTCAATATTACGGAGGACTCCGTATATGTTATTTATGTGCATAGGGGGTGTAAACGAGCCGAGCCGAGCCGAGCTCGAGCTTACCTATGATCGAGCTCGGCTCATATTGTAAAAGTCGAGTTCGAGTTCGAACCCGAGCTCTTGAAATCAAGGCTCGGGATCGGCTCATATAATATTTTACGAGCCCGAACCCGAGCCCGAGCTTTGTTTGCGTACTATTTTTTGAGCATTATTTTAATTATAAAGTAATTTTTTATTTAAAAATTCAAATTCAAACGAGAAAATTATTTTTTTGTTAGCTTATAATAACAATTATTATGTAATTTTATCTTATAAACTAATATTTTAATTTATTTATTTTAAAATTGATACAATTTAAGTAAATATATTGAAAAACATTAAGTAATTTTAAAAATAACGAGCTCAAACGAGCTTCCGAGCCGAGCCTTAGTGTGCTCAAGCTCGGCTCGGTTTGGGCTCAGCTTAGTTCGAGCCTGAGCTCGAGCTCGAGCTCAGTTTGACCGATCTCGAGCCGAGCTTTGACCGAGCCGATCCCGAGGGCTTGTCGAGCAGGCTCAGTTCATTTACAGCCCTATATGTGCATATAATGATAATGCAAGAGTTTTTATCTTTTGTGATTGCTAAGAGAATTCAACATAATGAAAATGGAAACATCCAAACTAGACAAAAAAATATACAACTAAGTCGCCTAATTGAACAAATATAGGGTTTGAAAATATTGAAAAGCTTTCATGAGCACTTAGATCAACTGGTAAGGGGTTGTTCTAGCTTAACCAGAGGTCTCGTGTTCGAGCCCTGAGAACGCTGCAGTGTTAAAACTCATGAGGGAGAGCTTTACCACCCTAGTGATCCTACCCGACTCGAATCCGGATTAAACCGGATGGTTTACACCAAAAAAAAAAAATCGAAAAGCTTTCAATTTCAAATTATGGTCAATGTAAAGGGGTTTTCTTAAGTTTCAAAACTTTAACTAGATAAATTGTAAAATCTTATGCATTAAATAGCTTTGTGCCAAAAGCGATCAAAGAACACCACCACGAAGCACTGTGTCATTACTAATATTCATATATACCGATAAAAAAATACATTTATTTTTCGTATTTATGAAGAAAATGTCTACCATGGGATTTATACATATAAGATATGTGGACTTACATTAACAATTCATAATCGGTCAATTTTTCATTGGCGAAAAATTAGATATTAATCTTATATAAATATTCTCTTTTAAGATTATCAATCTCATATATAAATTTAGGCAGGATTATCATGAATTTTTTAGGATGACAAGTTAGTTCACTAAACATGCATCTACTACTAAAACAATAAACATCCATAATAAACGCATCAAAATATTCTAAATCGGAGCGAACAATATATTTTTATTTGTTTTCAATCATGAGGGGTTGGTTCAACCAAGCTCTAGGCATGAACCTATTCCATAAAACATGGAGATAGGATACGGGTAATATAACGCAGCATGCACTTAGAAATTTATTGAGATTCGAGTGGCATGCATGTTCCAATAACATGGTACCAATCATAACTAAACATTCTCTCTTCACTTTACTCTTCTATCACTAACGGTTTGGGAATAACAGGCTCTCCCTTTTGATAATTGACAATTCAATGAACTCCGAATATTCTCGCACAAGTAGAGAGGTTGACTCTTGTTAAGACCATAAGAGGTGTTGCACCCTGTAGGTAGAGGTGACCAAATGCAAGGCCCTGCCCGGCCCGACCTCAATCTGCCTTGTGGGTTGTCAAAAACAAGGTCAATCCGGTATGGCCATGACGCGGCCAGCCAAAGCTTCCTAGCTGGTTTAGGATCCAAGATGCCTGGCCCGGCCCGCCACTTAACCAGTTAAAAACAAAAAAAATGATATTTGGGGACAAACTCGTGGCCTGACCCTCCCATGACCCACCCAAGGCCAGTTCAGGATTGCCATTCCTAGAACCGACCTTGTACCTGGCCAGCCGGCCCCACCCCAAGGGTCGGATTAGGATCGAACAGGCTGAGTTCGACCCTAAACCGGCCCATGCCATCTTGTGGACATGGGCCACGGGGGCGCTTGAGAACAAGCGTTTGCATTTGTGGAGTCGCCACCAATTTATTATGGAAAATTGGAAACCGTTCGAATACCTCGTGCCATGTCAAGACACAAAGTAGTGACATGAACACCAAGAACTCGTTACCCTTAGCATTCTATGTCTAGAATGACTCTCGTGGATGCCAATTTACACGGATGTTCACAGAGATCTGGAGTAAGAGGTGAGGATACGTATTAGGAAGCTCTTTTGATCGAACACCTAATCGCGCCCGCCTCGATAGCGGCCTCTACTAATGATTAGGGAAGTTATCCATACTCGATATATTGTCGATTTATATGCATGCAATGCAACATCCAATAAATTGATCATAGCATGTGAGAATTAACTAAGTCGGTGAACAAGTAATTAACACATAAATTGGGGTCGAATTGGGATTTAAAATTGATTACATATGAAAGCATACAAGTGATACAATAAAAGAAATACAATAATAAATACAATAATGAAAAATTACAAAAATTACATTGGATTAATGATTTATGTCGAAAATACATTTAAAACGGATAACTTGAGAAAGAATAAATAAATAAATTAACGAACAGGAATTAGGGTGATAATACGATTAATAGTTAATTAATACGTAAACTAATAAACTAGGTCAAGGCAAAACGGGAGTTCAGAGATAGAAATCAACCAGGAACAGGCGCAGCAGAGCTGCGTCCCTTGGAAGAGGCGCAGCACTTACTGCGTCCGTTCCTTGGCTCAGTTGTGGCTGTGAAGCCGGAATTGCAAATTGTTAATACTCGTTGGTGATTTTAATGATCGATTATGAATAATTGACTCGGATGAAAGTGGTTAACATATTATTTACATGTGGTTAAGGGTTATAAAAACAATAAAACATGGGCGAAACTGATTAGAACGAATATTTACAAGATTATAAGGTTAATTAAATACAAATTAACAAACTAATCAAATTAATTAGACAAAACAGGTTATTAATGACGAATTAACGATGGTGACGATGAATAATAGATGCAACTATGTCAAAGATTGAATTCCAGAGACTCAATATTAATGAATCGAACCTCTAAAACCCGGATTGACTTTAATGACGAAAACCCGCAAATATTGGATTATAAGGGATTTAAGTCGGGAATTAATGACGAATTAATTAATAATAATTTATTTAAATGTTAGAATTATCATGATCAAATTATTGTGTCGATGAAACAAAGAACAAACAAAGAAAACGAAAACGAACAGACGACAAAAGACGAAGGAAGAAGAAAGGAAGCAGAAACTGCGGCAGCCTCACGAAGAGGAGCAGCAGGTGCTGCGTCCCTTCGAAGAGGCGCATCAGTTGCTGCGTCCTTTCTCGATGGTTGTCTCCTGATAATCCGTAAGAAGGATTTTAAAACATGGTTTATAAATCGGTTTTAAGAGTATTTTCGACATAAACCTTACAAGATGATTACAATAAATAAAGAACAATAATAAAATAAGGATTTACACCCTCAGACTTACATGTTTGATGAAACGAGATGAACTAAGTTAACGTTTAGTGATGCTCGACTCGAATGTAGACGAAAGTGCCCTCGTAAGAGGAAATTAAACAGATTGATTAAAGTTGATTAATTGTGGAGTTGGTCAAGTTGGTCGGTCATGCAAAAAGAGGCTGGTACTCAGAAGGATCCGAGCTTACGTGGTCGAAAGTTCAAGCACGTAGACGCCAAAAAGTAAGAACATGGTCTTAGAATGCAAAGGGAGAAGAGAAGGGCGGACACTCGCGTGAGAAATATGTGAGACCGAAGGTCTCTATTTATACTAATCACACGGAGGACGTAGGGTTTTCGGAGAAACTTTGGAAGTGAATCTCGAAAAGATATGAAAAGATACGAAAAATACGCAAAGAAGTACTTGGGAAGAGGCGCAATAGGCACTGCGTCTTTTGGAAGAGGCGCAGCACTTGCTGCGTCCTTTACCAAGTGGTTTCCTCCCGCGGAAGAAAGATTTCCGTGTTTTGATTATTGAATAATGGATTAATCTTATTTTCCTTAATATTTTGTGTGAATATTACGGGAAATTCTTTACCAAAGATTAAAAGATTGCAAAATATAGAATAGAAATATCCGGAACATTCCAGAACATCCTGACTCGGTTTTAGAAAATGAAGACAGTTTTTTGACCCGGACTCCAAATGTACTCTAATTACTGCCAAAACGATCGTATCGGCACGTAGATGACAATTAAGAGGTAGACACAAGTATTAGAGCGATCACTTGACGATAAACTTACGAACTGTCACAAATCATTCCGCGTACCAAACATGCGGCCCAATCATCACCGGGTGGTTTGCGGGAGGTGCAGAAATGAGGTATCTAAAGAGCCCCCATTTTGACTGAGGCTTGGACAAGGAGAAAGTCAAAGTATAGCCATCAGGTCAATCGAAGATTACAACCTGACGACTATGGCGACGCGAGGCGGTTCAAGGGGTCTGAACTAAGGACCTGTCGTCGGGAACATTTTAGAGTCTGTCGACTATCGGGGAGGGTCGTTTAAAGTCCATGAAACTACGTAAGGAAGCTCGCCAGCCATAAGAAGAGACCATACCTGAAATTCCTTGAAACTCCAGAGGAAACAAAACGCGATATTGGGAGAAGACAGCAGGACATAGTCTGGAACTGCTGGGAGAAATCTGCTTGTGGTCGGCTTCAAACAAACTTCGGAATAGCTTGGGGTCGATGTTGATCTCCATGTCTCGAGAGGGAATGTCTATCCGCGAACTCTCGCTGGGGGAACATAATCGCTGGAACTGCTGGGAGAAATCTGCTTGTGGTCGGCTTCAAACAAACTTCGGAATAGCTTGGGGTCGATGTTGATCTCCATGTCTCGAGAGGGAATGTCTATCCGCGAACTCTCGCTGGGGGAACATAATTGGGAACTGATCTCCATGTCTCGAGAGGGAATGTCTATCCGTGTACTCTCGCTGGGGGAATATAATCGGGAACTGATCTCCATGTCTCGAGAGGGAATGTCTACCCGTGTACTCTCGCTGGGGGAACATAATAAAGGCGTGTCGAAACACCTGTCAAAGAAGAACCGCTCGATGTGACAAGCTAGGTCTTGGCAGAACATGGCAACAGTTTGCTGTTGGCTTAAAAATAGGGATCCGGGCGAAGAATATACGTCGAACGGACCAAATATGTGATACGGCATCGAGGAAGAGGCGCACCAAAGATGGGCCCACAAAATAACGAATCTTCGAAAATTCCTATGGAGGGAAACTGAGGAAGAGGCGCAGCAAGAGCTGCGTCCCTTGGAAGAGGCGCAGCACCTGCTGCGTCTTTTCCTGGGCGTGTCAATCCTGCGTAAAAAACCCGATGAAACAGAGGGTTTGCTTCATTTGTTCGAAACACAAACTCTTGATTTCTCTCTCAAATTCCAACCATTTCCGTCAAAATTTGATCCAAAAGCTTGCATTTCCCATGACTAATCAAGGTATGTGTATCAATCTTGCATTTATCTTCCGTATTTGATCAAATGGGACCGACAAAATTAGGGTTTTCGACCCTAATTAGTCGAAAATTTGGGGCTTTTCCCCCAGATGATTTTGCCTTGCAAAATTGACTTTGTAAATGGCTAATTGGTAGTATAAGAATCATAACCATGTATTTGTTTCGAATTTTCATTGAGTTTTGAGCATTTGAGTGAAATTGTGACGGTTTCACAGCTAAACCGTAAATCGCTTCGAAAATAGCCTTAGGATTGCCCATTTGTGACGAAACTTGTTATTTGGAATCCTTGCATGATGGGTAAACTTCCTACCATCTCAGAATTTTGATTTGTGACGGATTTTTCAGGACGCTTCCTAGGGCATAATCGCCGTTATAACGAAATGCTGTCGAAATTCCGACTTGAACCCATGACTAGGCTTCAACTTAGGCTTGACTTGACCCAAATTACCACATGAGCAGACGGGTTTGTGGGAAAATTGCCAAGGATGGCGAGAAAAGAGCGATTTCGGCGCTCCGAAAACTCGAAAATCCCCTAATTAAGGCTTGTCGTCCCTTGACGTGGCCTACATTCACTTTAATTTTGCAGGTGACGAGGCTTCTACATCCGAGAGGGATCCCATGGATGTGGACACTGCCGTTGACCCTTCTCAGATGCTTGAGGAGGCGTTAGAGCAGGCTTTCACTGCTGCGGTGACGGCGGCGGAGGACGAGGTCCTTGAGGAGGAGGTTGTTGAGGAGGAGGAGGCCCCGAGACGGGCCAACGTTGGACGGGGTGGTCGCCAGCTGAGGGGAGCACCTGCGTGGGCTGAGACCTGGGACAGTAGGCACCTGCTTTGGGCTGCGGAGGGTCACCTGTCCTACAGGACGGTGAAGAGCTTGGTAAATCAAATTCATCGCTCTTGATTCATCTTTTTTCATTTCTATTTGTCATTCCTTTTCTTCTTTATCTGAGCTAAAGATAGCTTTTTTTTCAAATCAACATAGGAGGCCAGGAACATTAGATCGTTCTCGGGCTATACGACGGCGATGGGGTGCTACGAGAGGCTGTCGGCTGAGGAGCGAGCCATGATCGAGCAGGGAGCGTTCGGTGCTTTGATGCAGGCCTGGAGGGATATCGCGAGGAGGAAGCTTCGGGCTAACCTCAGTCTCGTCCGAGCTTTCTTGGACCGGTTTTGGGACACGACCTCCACGTTTCACATGCCTTTTGGTGAGGTGGGGGACACGTTAGAGGACTACGTCATGATTTCTGGTCTGCTGTGTGGGACTGAGGTGGTGGAGTGGCCGGAGACAGCCATGAGGGTTGACTCGGCTGAGGCTAGAAGGTTGATCGGCTGGAACTTGCCGCCGAAGGCGGCTGAGATACCTGGTTTGGTGCCTAGTTCTTACGTTCGGGACTACTTTGTGGGGAAGACCCCGACGTTGGTGGTGATCGAGGGGAGGGAGACGGCTCCTCCTCCCTGTAACCGCAGAGCAGAGAGAGTCCGTTTCTGGCTCTGGTGGTTTCTGTCTTCGATCTACCTCGGAGACAAGGGAGAGAGGCTTTCGACGAAGCTCCTTCCCTTCCTTTTTGACCTGAGCTCCCTAGGCCGTTGGGACTGGGTCACTGCTGGTTTGCGGTCCTCATCCGCTTCATAAGGGCCATGGTTCGTCCGGAGTTGATGGAGAAGAGGACTTCTCCTACTGCTGTCGGCCCTGGACTGCTGTTGGAGGTATGAACCTTTACTTCATTTCATGAAAGATCATTTCCTTTTCTGTCAAATCAAGATCGTTATTGACTATCTTGTTTTACAGGCGTGGATGTACTCCTACTTTCCGGGCCTTGCGCCCAAGAGGACGGAGCCGGTGGAGAAGGCCTATCCCGTTGTGAGGGATTGGGTGATGTGTCTCATGAGGAGTCAGCGTTCCTTCCACGACGTCTGTCGGCGGGAGGTGAACGCTCTTCAGTTGGACGGCGTGAGTACTTCACCTTCGTTCATTTTTTTTATTACCTTTCCAGAACCGATCATAAGAATGACTTCTTGTTTGCTTTTCCCAGTGGGTGCCCAGGCCTTGGGCGGAGTACGCTGGCGCTCCTCCCTTTGTGGCTGAGGTCCTTCGACCTAGGAGCTCGAGCCGGTTGCTGCTGAGGACGTCGATGGGTCCTGTGTGGTACTTGGGTGAGCGTTTGGCTCGTCAGTGCTCTCAGGATGTCTTGACGGTTCCCATCGATCCTCCTCTGACGATGTTTAGGGAGCCTTCTGAGGCTGAGAGGGAGGCTGGCCTGGCTGGCGTCGATGGTGACGCCCTCCTTCTTCCTGGTGAGGACTACTCGGCGCTCCTCTACGGGAGGTTGGCGTACTGGCCGGTTGTGGTGAGTGCTTTATCCTCTTTTATTTTTAATTATTTTGAGAACAGGATGAATGATCATCGGATAATGGAAATCACTTGACTTTGCAGGAGGTCGAGGCAGCAGGCATCGAGCCCCCAGAGTACCCCGAGACCCTTGAGTACACTGACGCGACGGGGATGACGACGATCTCCGAGCTACGTGACTTTGACGTGGCGGTGAGAGATGCTGGCTTGGACAAATGACATCATCTGATTCGGAGGGTGAGTCTGTTATCTTGTATAATTTTGTGTAAGAACACATTTGCTCGAGTTAGTCCAATTGTTAGGAATCTTTTCTTTTTGAAATGCAGGTTGCGCCATCCCGGTTCGTGGCTTTATGGAGGGTAGCCAACCGGCTACGGGCTACTGCCTGTTGGAATATGTGTCCTCCAACAATAATGCGATCACAACTGTTGATCATGATGATCACATGTTTAAATCTCATTTTAAAAGAATACGATTGGGAAGTATTTATACTGTCAACTGGTCCACACATATCGGTAATGATTGGCTGACTAGAGTTTGACATTACTGTCGTGCGACGGTGGTGACCAGTTGATCCCCTAGGTCATACCTAAAGGATAATACTCTTAATTGATCAATTAATTAATCGTATAACGTTACGAGTTAATTATATTACTTGAAAAATTGACGGACGATTTTGGAAGTAAAATTTACGTATTTCATTATAATCTGATTAAATGAGATACGGTCTGAGTAATCGAATTGTTTCATTACTCAGATGAAATTATTGTTTAAAGAAACAATTGAAATTGAATGAATTATTATAAATACAATTTATTGTGATTTATAATTGGTAAAATATTTTGGTACAAGTAATTATGAATTACAAGGTCGATTTTGTATATGACGTATTTTTATTAATACGTTGATTTTTAATATGTTAAAAATACGTAACAAATTCATATGACATGTGACATATGACAAATTGACAAAGATAAAATGGAATCCATTTTATCTCCATTTGGACCGAAAAATTGGGAGGAATTAACATATATATTATGTTGATTAAGTTATGATGCTGTCGTTTCGTACCAAAAATAAAATACCTAAGTACTACTAACAGAAGTCAGCGGTAAGTAGGGTCGATCTCCACAGGGAGGCGGTGTACTATCTATTTGTCTATTCTATCCGTCTGATGTCACAATTGGGGGTTGAATTGATTGTGTTGACTAAACTAAAGACTAAAGCGAGGGAAAAAGATGAGAGAATTTAACAATAAGAGAAAGGAAGTATGCTAGGAGTCGGTCCACCGTGGCAGCTATCAGATCTTATATTATCGAGAATACTAAGGCGATTAGACTATTGATAAGAAGAGCTATGGTCGTCACCTTTCGGTCCTTAAACCGCCCTAGAGCGTAAACAGCTTAACTTTCGCCCTCACTGCAATACCCTATTGTAATTAAGCAAGCCTTCCCTTCCAATCTTTCGATCTAGGTCGGGGTTAACTAGATTTATGGTCTCCTGCATGCATTCATTCGACCGGATAACAGTTAAATTGCCTAATACAATTCCTATCGCAAGACTAATCTATTTAATACAATTAAAGCATGCTACCACGGCTTCCCTAATCCTAACATACTAGGGGAAATTAGCTACACATGGCTCGGGGTACTACACTAGCAATTGCTAATCTAATAACATAAGACATGGCAACTAAAAGGAGAAACAATAAAATCAATAAAAGAAAAAGGAAGAATAAAAGGGAAGAAATAAGTTACTGATTTAATGATCCGGAATTAAGAGAACAAGGTAACAGTGTATTGGAACAAATAAGAGAGGAGAAAGGAGAGTAGTGAAGTGTGTCAGAGAGATCGTTTACATCGACATACTGACTCCCTATTTATAAGAAAATAGGGCTTATTAAACCTAATGACGGAATTAAACCTAAAAAGCCCAAATTTGCAAAAATCCACTCGATCGACTAACTAAAGCACTCGATCGAGTGATATTCCTTGGCATTCCTCTCGATCGAGAACAATTCCTCTCGATCGAGGACTTCTTTCCCTTTAATCACTCGATCCAGAATAGGTGGCTCTCGATGGAGCAAATTGGCTCTCGATCGAATAGAAGTAGTTCTCGATCGAGCACTTCTCAGCGCGTAATTCCTGCTTCGCGCACTGAACTTCAAACGGCTGCCATTTCTTCGTTACTTGGACAAATAAGGCGTGGTTGGTGGCGTTGGAAAGCTAAGAGGATAAGCTTTCACCTCCAACTGGAATCACCTTAATAACTGTTGTAGAACTCGAGATATGGCTCTTACAAGCAGGAACTAGCAAATTGAAGCACTCTCTTGGCTCGCCTAACTTCCTTACTCCAATGCGCATCTCAAAATAGCACTTTCCAAGCTCCGACTCAGCTCATCTTCTAAATGCATGCGTAGGGACATGTTTTAGGCTTGAATCTACTACTTTATGGTCCATTCCTGCAATTAAGACAAAATACACCAAAGTAGCATATTCGGGGCATTTCGTAGCAATAAACTACGATAATAACATAGAAATACGTGCATAAAAAGGCCTAAAAAGACTATATAAAATGCACGTATCAAATCTCCCCAAACCAAACCTTTACTCGTCCCCGAGTAAACTAAAATGCAACTAATGGAACGGAAAAGATAACTCAGAGCTAGCTACAAATGCCCACTTAAGCCAATTTAATACAAGCAAACTAACACTTAAAGCAAGACAGTCAAATGCAAACGAGTTATAAGATGTTTATAAATAAAGCTGAACCGTCGACCTTGCAAGACCTTTAATAATGGACTCTCACGAGCCACTCTTTCTCTCATGAAGCAAAGGGTGAACATATAAATGTAAGAGAGAAAGGAAGATAGTCGCTCACCTAAACTACGACCCACATAAACATGCATGCAACTAATATGATAGACAATTCAAGCTACCGTACATACATTCCAACCAACAAGGTCCTCACACAAATAGAGGGCTTACAAAAAATATGGCTAAGTGAGGCAATGGGTAAGAAAAGGCAAAACAATTATGGGAATGTGGAGGTATAGGTGATCAAGCTAGTACCTAAACAGAACCATATAAGACATATCCAATTCCAACTCAATTATGAATTTAACCACATGCCCTTCATTTGGCATAAAACTCACCAAACCAAACTAAACTCACTCCTCAATAAATGTAAATAAAGCATAGGAGCAGAAACCGTCAACAAACTGCATTTTTTCGAATTTTTCTTCTTCCTTTTTTTTTTCTTTTCTATTTTTTTTCGGTTTCTTCTCTTTCACGTCTTTTCCTTTTTTCATTTTTCTTTTTCTTTTTTTTTCCGATTCTTTTTTCTTTCTTTTTCACGTTTTTTCAACTCCTTTTCTTCATAAATACCAACTCCAAAACAATAGATACAAGCCAAACTTGATACAATGAAATATATACCGCAAAACAACAATCTAGACTAGCTTGACAAGGCAGGCTAAATTTGGATGTAGCTAAGGGTCAACAGGCAAATTTGGCTAATGTGGAGTTTATGGGTAAAAATGAAAGAAAAGGGAAATGTAAGCACCTCCCTGCATGTGACACCAACCACTAACCCGAATGTATGACGGCAAAAAGCAATTGAATTTCATATATGTGCAAATTGATGATACATGTTATGCAAGGAGTATACTACTCACAATCCTACATGAAACTGGTCATAAATGACACCAGTTTATAAGGCTCTAATCCTTAGAATATATAAGTAGGTTGCCAAAATTTCAGGTCAAGTCTATTCGTTCAGCTAAATTTAAACATAAACTCGTAGATATGCAATAAGACAATGCTAAAAGATAACAGTTTAATGCAAAGCTTAAGCAGAAAGACAAATGCAGTGCAATATCATCATTGAAATCTACCGTTCCGACTCAACCTATATGCTAAAATAAAACGTGAAATTTTTGAATTTATCGAATTTTTTGAGTTTTTATGGAATTTTTAACAATGCAAACAGAAAATTAACTGTGATAACTGAAATGCAGTAAAAACAATATGCAGACACAGATATGGATGCAAAATCTCCCCAAACCAAACTGTACAATGCCCTCATTGTACCAAAACATGGAAAGGAAATGCAAACTGAAGGAGAAGGAGAGTAAAAGCGGAAAACTCACAAGATACGCGAATAAGGGGACCTCCCCAAACCGACCATGAAATGGGAGGTTGCTAAAGGTCCGGAAAACCGTCTCAGGAAGCTAATCCAAGTCAATAGCACTCGATCAAGAGGAATAGTAGCTGATCGAGTAGAATGGGCGCTCAAAACAGCTCGATCGAATGGGATTTAGGTCGATCGAGTGGTTTCTCATCCTGCAGGTGGTCGATCGAGTAGAGGAAATGCTCGATCGAATGGATTTGGCAGCAAAAAGTGCTCGATCGAGTACAACAAGTACTCGATCGAGCGATCCTCAGCGTATTCCTGCAAAATGCAATGAAAAACAGCCCGCAACTGACAAAAACAAGCATACTGAGATAGTCTATGGTATAAAAACCATTTATTACAACTAGAAGTAAATAAAAAGCAAAATAAAATCGCCGGGTTGCCTCCCGGATAGCGCTAGCTTCAGTCAGGTCCCAGCTCGACCTTCTTTTTCTTCGAGCCTCTATAATCAGCTACAATCAAAACAGCTCAAAGCGCGCAAAGAACTCATCAAATAGTGCGCATGTGCTACACAACAAAGATAAGTAGCACCAAAGTGGAATACAAAAATAGGAAATGAAATTATGTAAGCATTTAAGTCTAACAAATTTCCTATGTGAGCTCCTAAATTTATCCACAAAATAAAGGAGCGCGGGAGCAATCGTCAATATATGGGGTTCCGATTCGATTAACGGTTTTGAGATGATAAGGACGGTGAAAATTCTTTAAATTAATCGACCATATGGGAGGAGGTATAACTTTAAAAGAAACAGCGCGAGTCAAACGAGGCAAAATACTATTAGAACAAACAATAATAAAATTATCGTTTACTACCTCGTTATTGGTCGCTCTCAATGACGGAATCATAGGTAAAAGAGCTTATTACCTCTTCCGTGCTAGGAGCAATTACCGTCTCAACTGCTTCTTCATCAACCTCCTCAGTGGAATCCATCCCGTAAATCGCAGCTTCAAGTGTATCCGACTCGGCTGTGAATATGGGAGGTTTACCGTAACCTTCATCATCGTCAGACTCGTCATCCAAATCAAACCAAAATGACGAACCAAAGCTCCCAATGGCCATTTCAGTCGATCGAGCAGAATAATCACTCGATCGACCAACTTCCTCCCGCATTTCACTCGATCGAGTAACAACATCACTCGATCGAGAACTATCCTCCTGCATGTCACTCGATCGAGAAGGGATATTACTCGATCGAGGACTCGTCTTTCTGAAATTCACTCGATCGACCATTATAAGTCACTCGATCGAGTGATTCTTCCTGCATAGAGCTGAAATCTTCACGTGGGGCAGTGAAATATGAAAGGAACTCGTCGTCCGAGTCATAGAAGTCATCCTCATCATTGGGCAACACGGTTTCCTCGGAGAAAAACCGCTCTCAAAGAAGGTAAACCTCTTCTTCTTGCATCTCACCGCTAACCGAGCTATTTGTGACTCCGTTCGGGATTCGAGCGTCCGTATACCTATCACTCTCTTGCATTTGTGATACAAGCATTCTCATTAAATATGTCAGCTCCGCGATCTCTTCTCTCTCCATCTCAGCTGCTAATTGAGCAACTGCAGACTCGAGCTCATCAAATCGCGAGACATATTCTTGCACTTGGAATGCAAGTGCCTCCATCAAGAATTTCAGCTCCGCAAGGTCTTCTTCTTGTATATCGGGGGAATCTTGTTGCGGTGGCCATTGATAGGGCGGATGTGGCGGCACAACTACAGCTGCATTGTGCTCGCTGCAGAACCACATCTCCGTAGCGCATCACCGGCTGTTCCATATAATGGGACATCGGTGATGGGTCAAAGGTACTCAAGCCTTCCCTTTGACTGTCTTTCACCTAGAACTGTCTAGGTAGTACCCGTAAGGCCTATCAAAACAAAGACTAAACAAAAGATTAGAACGGCCTCAAGGGAAAAATCCCCTGAGGCTAAAAAAAGATAAAATTTAACAAATAAATAAATAGATTGCCTCCCCGGCAACGGCCAAAATTTGATGCTCTGTCGTTTCGTACCAAAAATAAAATACCTAAGTACTACTAACAGAAGTCAGCGGTAAGTAGGGTCGATCTCCACAGGGAGGCGGTGTACTATCTATTTGTCTATTCTATCCGTCTGATGTCACAATTGGGGGTTGAATTGATTGTGTTGACTAAACTAAAGACTAAAGCGAGGGAAAAAGATGAGAGAATTTAACAATAAGAGAAAGGAAGTATGCTAGGAGTCGGTCCACCGTGGGCCTATCGATCTTATATTATCGAGAATACTAAGGCGATTAGACTATTGATAAGAAGAGCTATGGTCGTCACCTTTCGGTCCTTAAACCGCCCTAGAGCGTAAAATGTGAACTTAACTTTCGCCCTCACTGCAATACCCTATTGTAATTAAGCAAGCCTTCCCTTCCAATCTTTCGATCTAGGTCGGGGTTAACTAGATTTAAGGTCTCCTGCATGCATTCATTCGACCGGATAACAGTTAAATTGCCTAATACAATTCCTATCGCAAGACTAATCTATTTAATACAATTAAAGCATGCTACCACGGCTTCCCTAATCCTAACATACTAGGGGAAATTAGCTACACATGGCTCGGGGTACTACACTAGCAATTGCTAATCTAATAACATAAGACATGGCAACTAAAAGGAGAAACAATAAAATCAATAAAAGAAAAAGGAAGAATAAAAGGGAAGAAATAAGTTACTGATTTAATGATCCGGAATTAAGAGAACAAGGTAACAGTGTATTGGAACAAATAAGAGAGGAGAAAGGAGAGTAGTGAAGTGTGTCAGAGAGATCGTTTACATCGACATACTGACTCCCTATTTATAAGAAAATAGGGCTTATTAAACCTAATGACGGAATTAAACCTAAAAAGCCCAGCCCGAAGCAAAAATCCACTCGATCGACTAACTAAAGCACTCGATCGAGTGATATTCCTTGGCATTCCTCTCGATCGAGAACAATTCCTCTCGATCGAGGACTTCTTTCCCTTTAATCACTCGATCCAGAATAGGTGGCTCTCGATGGAGCAAATTGGCTCTCGATCGAATAGAAGTAGTTCTCGATCGAGCACTTCTCAGCGCGTAATTCCTGCTTCGCGCACTGAACTTCAAACGGCTGCCATTTCTTCGTTACTTGGAAAAATAAGGCGTGGTTGGTGGCGTTGGAAAGCTAAGAGGATAAGCTTTCACCTCCAACTGGAATCACCTTAATAACTGTTGTAGAACTCGAGATATGGCTCTTACAAGCAGGAACTAGCAAATTGAAGCACTCTCTTGGCTCGCCTAACTTCCTTACTCCAATGCGCATCTCAAAATAGCACTTTCCAAGCTCCGACTCAGCTCATCTTCTAAATGCATGCGTAGGGACATGTTTTAGGCTTGAATCTACTACTTTATGGTCCATTCCTGCAATTAAGACAAAATACACCAAAGTAGCATATTCGGGGCATTTCGTAGCAATAAACTACGATAATAACATAGAAATACGTGCATAAAAAGGCCTAAAAAGACTATATAAAATGCACGTATCAAGTTAATTGAAAACATAATGATGTTAGCCTAATACTAGCCATGCACACCTACACAATCTTGTAAAGAACACATTGTGCATGCATTGGCCACCACTCTCCCACCTTACCCGGTTTTGAACAAAAGAAGAGCCAAGGGTTTTCTCTTATTTTCTCCAATATACACTACATGCAAAGGTGGTGTAATAATCAATTCATTCTAACATAACAATAATATTTTTAGAGAGATAAAAATATTCTCTTCCTCTTCCATCCTCCTCTTGACCGAAATCCAAGAGGACCAAAATAATTTTCGGGTCATTTTTATTTAAGTTAATGTTATTCTAGTATCAATAATATTAATTTTTATTAAGAATATATCTTGGGTATCATTCCTTGGGAGGGATTCTACATTTGAGTCCTTTGTTCTTCCATTAAGGAAAGCTCAAGAACAAGAGAGTAGGAGAACTCTCTTGTGCCCTATTGATCCGAAAATCATAATGTAAGATGAAGATTTCTTCTTTATTTTGTTCTTTGTTTGCATGCATAAGATCACCATTTAATTTTATGAGTAAATTAACAAAAACATATATGAATATGTTAGTATATATATCTACTTTTCCTTCAATTGGTATCAGAGCCTTGGTTGTTTGCATGCAAATCGGTTAAAAGTTTTTCCGAGTTATATGATTAACATAAAAACTTGTTAAATTTGTGTTATTATGATATACCACGAAAATCATTATGCATGTTAAAATTTCTGGTCCTAAAATGTTTTAGGATATTTTTGGTTAATTTATGGATTTTTATTGGTCATATTATATAATGATGGCATTAAAATATGATTTTATGAATAAAATGTCATTTTCGGACTAAAATTAGCTAAACTTCGAATTTTCCAGTGATTTTTGGATATGTTATCACATATATTATTTTGAGATGACCTGTAAATTTTCATAATTTTTGGACTTCTTATGCTCGAAAAATGGATTTTTCATTATTAAAATCGATTTTAGGTGAAAAATAGGTTAATATGAGATAAATTTCGAATCTGGTCATAGAAATTTAGTATGTTGTCACATGCAATTTTACAAGATGTGTGTAAAAAAAAATAGGCTATATTGAAGTCTTTTTGCATGATTTATGGATTTTTGAAGAAAAATAGCATAAATAGTGACTTAATTAGTGAAATATTAATAAAACATACTCCATGACTAAGGAAAAATGTCACATGTTGCATTTTGTTATCTTTTTCAGATCTAAAATTGAAAAGTTGATGAATATAATTTTTCTCATGTTTTTATGATTATTTTGTTAAAACCGATAAACCGCAACATTGTTTTTCCGGATAAATTTCGAAATTTTTAACCTAAATTTTTGAACATTATGAGTGTCATGGTATTTTTCCAGAATGGTCATGAGTTTGAATTTCAAATTTCAAATTTATTTGAAATTTTGTGATTTATTTGAAGTTTATAGCTTTTCATTATAATTTTAAGTCCATTAATGAACAAATTTTAGAAATATGAGTTAATTATGGTCCAATAATTAGTGAGGACTAAATTTTGAGTCCTAAGAGGTTAGGGTAATTAACTTATGCATAAATATGAATTTATGTAATTTTTGTGATTATAAAATGTTGAAATCACGCAAATCCGTAAAAACCGAGTAATATACGATATTGGCTATTTAAAGGCGATTTAGCATAAAATTAGGCATGTTCATACATATTATAATGCTGCATTTTCTTTATGATTGTCATAAATTTTATTTTATGAATTTTTTGAATTATGTAATTTTACTTAGTATGGCCTTAGTTTTTAATTGGTATTACCCGAAATGTATGGGAATATCGATTCGGTTGTAATTTATTGTGATCTCGTATCACCGTTTTGTAATTTAATAGATTTATTTTATTTTAGCTACAAATGTATAATAGGAAATTATGTAATTTGTTATGTAATTTTATTTATTTCGGAGTTCCCAAAGACGGATTTCTTCAAGATGGCGATACATAAAGACGGTGTTACCTCGAGATGCGTGCTACAACCGAAGTTCAAGGGACCAATGGAGTTGGTTTCCGAATATGTAATAGTTAAATAGTTTTTCTATTTTAGGAAGGCCATACTAGGAATTATTTTTATGCTTTGCATTTTATTTATATGTCACATGCATCGCTAAATCGCCATAACTAAAACATGCATCATCTTTCATCGAGTTTATCGACCGTGTCAATTACAAATTATCGTAGTTCACCGCTTTAGTTCACTTAAAACGTGATAGATAATAAATTGACATGACCTCTCGCTAAAGCAATCAATTGAGACATAGCCTTACCAAAGAGTAGAAACCATGAAAACCTATTTCATGAGGGAGTGCACTCGGCCACACCGGGGTACAAACCTTGTTACATAGGGGAAGTGGGTGATAAATGTCTATCCACCGAATTCATGTTGATAAGGGATGAATCGGCCACACCGTGCCCAAGTTAATGTGGGTTTGGATCATGGACACATTTATTCGAAATTTGGATTGAACTCAACAAAAGTTTTTCGATAAGGGTTTTATCAGCCACACCATCCCCTTGTTGAATGTGTTTTGGGCTAAAGATAAATGTTAATGTAATATTATCGACCAAGAGTTCTAAAAGTAGAATCGATTAAACGTTAATCCACCGAGTTATATTGATAAAGGATGAATCGGTCCCACCATGCCTAAATCGATATGAATTTGGGTCTTGGAATCATTTATAATAGTTGGGTAGAGGTCACTATATAAATGCTCATATATTGTTAATTATTTACAAGTATGATATTAAAAGACAAATGTTAATATTTCCTTTTCCTCCATACTTGTAGTTCATTACAATGAATCCATCAAATGCTACCGCACCGATAACTATTGAGTCTTACCACAATGTTTTTGACGACGTTTGCTCCAACAATGATTTCGACACTACTCGAGAACTTCATTTTGGGATAGGTTCGGATGGAAATCTTAACTTCATCACTTCTTCTAAACCACCTAATACTACTAGATCTCGTGTGAGCCCGTCTCAGGAAGACTACCTCATACAATCTATAGGGTCTTTGTCTCTGGAAGATAAAGATGCCAAAACTAGTGGGAGCTCAAGCAATCAAGTTCTTGCTTCAAAGGGCAAAAAGTTCAAGAAGAAGGGAAAGAAAATCAAAAACTTCAAGCAAGTTAATGATGAGTGCCATTATTGCTATGGCATGGGACATTGGCTTAGGAATTGTCCCGTATATTTGCGAAATATAAGGGAAGGAATCATCGTTCCAAAAGGTAAAATTCCTAAAGAAATTTATGTTATTGATATAAATTATACTTCCACTACGACATGGGTACTAGATACCGGTTGTGGTTCTCACCTTTGTAATCATTTACAGGTTTTAAGAGATGTGGAGAGGCATAGCAAGGGAGATGTGGATCTACGCCTTGGAAATGGAGCTCGAGTAGCGGGCGAATCCAAAGGAACTTATGTTCTAGATTTGCCTAATGGATTTGAGTTGTATTTACATAATTGTTTTTATGTGCCTACACTCTCTAAAAACATTATTTCAATCGCCATGCTAGACATGGACGGTTTTTGTTTTGTCATTAAGAACAATCGTTGTACTATTTCAAGGAATGATTTGGTTATAGGCCAAGCTTCTTCCATCAATGGCATTTACATTTTAGAGACCTCAAATCCGACTAATGATATTTATAACATTCAATCAAAGAAACTCAAATCAAGTGACCCAAGTGAAGCATTCATTTGGCATTGTCGATTAGGTCACATAAATGAGAATCGCATCAAAAGATTAATTTCGACTAATGTGATTACACCATTTGATTATCAATCATATGGTACATGCGACTCGTAATCCTTTTAGTGGTAAAGGGACACGAGCTAGTGAACTATTGGGACTCATACACACCGATGTATGTGGACCAATGAGTATCACCGCTCGTGGTAATTATGACTACTTTATAACCTTCACCGATGACTTGAGTAGATATGGGTATATCTATTTAATGAAGCATAAGAGTGAAGCGTTTGAGAAATTCAAGGAATTTCAAAACGAAGTAGAGAACCAATTGAACAAAAGGATTAAGGCACTACGATCCGATCGTGGTGGAGAATACCTTAGCCTTGAATTTGATTCACACTTGAAAGGTCGTGGTATTATATCACAACTTACTCCACCCGGAACACCACAACTTAATGGTGTTGCCGAAAGGAGAAATCGAACCCTACTTGATATGGTTCGATCCATGATGAGTCAAACCGAGTTACCAAACTCGTTTTGGGGATTTGCGATTCAAACCGCAATTAGATCTTTAAACAATAGTCCCACAAAGTCCACTAAAAAGACTCCATGTGAGATGTGGACGGGAAGGGTTCCCAATATATCCTATATGAAGATTTGGGGATGTGATGCTTACGTCAAGTCTAAGAGCGACAACAAGCTTGCACCAAGATCCGAAAAGTGCATCTTTGTAGGTTACCCCTTAACCTCACGAGGTTACTACTTCTACAAACCTCAAGAAAACAAAGTGTTTGTGTCTTGCGAGGCTGTCTTCTTAGAAAGAGAATTTATTTCTAAGAGACAGAGTGGGAGAAATTTTGAACTTGATGAAGTTCAAGAGCCACAAACCGAGGTAGAGATGCAAGAAGATGTTCCTTCGTCGTCTAATGTGGTTGTCCCTCCTCCACTTAGAAGAACAGGCCGAGTTATACGCCATCCCGATCGGTACGTGGGACTTATCGAAGAAGATGGAACACTCGATGTATTGCTTATAGAAAGTGACGAGCCCGCCACCTACAAGATTGCAATCTCTAGTCCAAATTCCTCCTTATGGCTTGAAGCCATGAAGTCCGAAATGGATTCTATGCATGAAAACCAAGTTTGGGACTTGGTAGATTTGCCTAAAGGGGCAAGACCCCTTCAATGCAAATGGATATTCAAAGTCAAGAATGGCATAGAAGGACATGACGATGTCTACAAAGCTAGGCTACTGGCAAAAGGATTTACCCAAGTCCAAGGTCTCTATTATGATGAGACCTTCGCCCCCGTAGCCATGCTGAGATCCATTCGGATTTTGTTAGCGATTGCCGCATTTCATGATTATGAAATATGGCAAATGGATGTCAAAACCGCTTTTTTAAATGGGCATTTAGAAGAGGAGGTGTACATGATACAACCCGAAGGTTTTGTTGATTCTAAAAATCCTAACAAAGTGTGCAAGCTTAGGAGATCCATTTATGGTCTTAAGCAAGCATCTAGAAGTTGGAATCATCGATTCAATCATGTTATAAAGGAAAATGGTTTCACTCGAAGTGTTGAGGAACCATGTTTATACATGAAATTTAGTGGGAGCAATGTTGTGTTCCTAATCTTGTATGTCGATGACATACTACTCATTGGAAATGATATTCCGATGTTGTCTTCTGTTAAGAAGTGGTTAGGTAACCACTTCCAAATGAAGGATTAGGAGAAGCACAACGCATATTAGGTATCCGGATCCATAGAGATAGATCCAAGAGGATATTGGCACTAAGTCAAGAGTCTTATGTTGATAAGATTCTTCGACGGTTCAGCATGGACAAATCCAAAAGGGGATTGGTACCTATGGTAACCGGGACGATATTGAGCAAGACTCAATCTCCCACCGAACCCCATGATGTTGAACGCATGAAGACGATCCCTTATGCTTCCGCTGTTGGATCAATCATGTATGCCATGATATGCACACGTCCTGATGTCTCGTATGCCTTGAGCATTACAAGTAGATATCATGGAAATCCAGGTGAGAGTCACTGGATAGCCGTCAAGAACATCCTTAAGTACTTGAGAAGAACTAAGGATTCTATCCTAGTGTTTGGAGGAGACACTGAGCTGTGTGTTAATAGATACACGGACTCAAGTTTTCAAACAGATAGAGATGACATGAAATCACAAGCTGGTTTCATTTTCATGCTCAATGGTGGTGCCGTAAGCTGGAGATGCTTCAAGGAAGTCAGAATCATGGATTCTACAACGGAGGTCGAGTACATTGCAAGATCGGAAGTCGCAAGGAAGTCGTTTTGGATCGAACAATTCACGGAAGGTCTAAGAGTAGTACCTACCGCTAATGATCCCATCACTCTCTATTGTGATAATAGTGGGACGATATTCCAAGCTAAGGAGCCAAAGTCTTGTAATAGATCTAGACATGTACTTAGAAAATATCATGTAATAAGAGATTTCATTGAAAGAAAGGAAATTGCGATTTGTAAGGTTGGGACGGATGACAATATAGCCGATCCGCTCACCAAGCCTTTATCGCAGGCTAAGCATGATGGACATGTTGCGTCCAGGGGACTTAAACGTGTACCAAGTCTATGTTAGATTTTGAAATGAAATAAAAGTGTTGTTTTTATTCATGTTCATAATCACATTTGTCTTTTATCTTCAATTTATACATTGTTACATCCAAACGGGTTGTAATGACAATTGAACCCCGTTAAAGTGAACACGGATTAACATAGTATTTGCCCATAGTCACTTGTATGAGGTGACATCTCGAAGTGACTAGAGTGTGATGCGATTGATGGCAAGTTCAAGTGCCATAGAGTCATGTGAGATGACTAGTCGATCACATAGGCAGACTGTTAGGAACATTTTGTCGGGCCTAATGACCGCTTATAGAGTTCTGGCAAATTTATATAGCCTGGTCGTGGCGAGAGCTGCTATAGTATTCAAATGAGTCGATTCTTTTGACTAAAGACTATTCGCCTAATATGCCACAGTTTCAGATTAACTTTGATTTGTGTTACTACGACCTTCGTAAATGGGGTCAAATGGGCATATTTTGGGTTATGATGGCTGTGGCTAGTTGAGGGGAATGAGTGCGATAGGAATTTTCCACCCCTAGTCAGGGTTATAAAAATATCTCAGGGCCACTCGAGGAGTAATGAACTGGAAATGCGTGGACACGCTCGGAATGTATCCATGGTGGATAAATCCGGTCAATCAGTTATTCTCCAGATCGAGGAAACCACTCTCGATATGATCACTTGCAAGTACGACCTGAAAGACACCTTGGATTGAGTGGGAGATAGTAATAGGACAAGAGAATTGGTGACGCACACTCGTCGAGGACAAGTGGGAGATTGTTGGAATATGTGTCCTCCGACAATAATGCGATCACAACTGTTGATCATGATGATCACATGTTTAAATCTCATTTTAAAAGAATACGATTGGGAAGTATTTATACTGTCAACTGGTCCACACATATCGATAATGATTGGCTGACTAGAGTTTGACATTACTGTCGTGCGACGGCGGTGACCAGTTGATCCCCTAGGTCATACCTAAAGGATAATACTCTTAATTGATCAATTAATTAATCGTATAACGTTACGAGTTAATTATATTACTTGAAAAATTGACGGACGATTTTGGAAGTAAAATTTACGTATTTCATTATAATCTGATTAAATGAGATACGGTCTGAGTAATCGAATTGTTTCATTACTCAGATGAAATTATTGTTTAAAGAAACAATTGAAATTGAATGAATTATTATAAATACAATTTATTGTGATTTATAATTGGTAAAATATTTTGGTACAAGTAATTATGAATTACAAGGTCGATTTTGTATATGACGTATTTTTATTAATACGTTGATTTTTAATATGTTAAAAATACATAACAAATTCATGTGACATGTGACATGTGACATATGACAAATTGACAAAGATAAAATGGAATCCATTTTATCTCCATTTGGACCGAAAAATTGGGAGGAATTAACATATATATTATGTTGATTAAGTTAATTGAAAACATAATGATGTTAGCCTAATACTAGCCATGCACACCTACACAATCTTGTAAAGAACACATTGTGCATGCATTGGCCACCACTCTCCCACCCTACCCGGTTTTGGACAAAAGAAGAGCCAAGGGTTTTCTCTTATTTTCTCCAATATACACTACATGCAAAGGTGGTGTAATAGCAATTCATTCTAACATAACAATAATATTTTTAGAGAGATAAAAATATTCTCTTCCTCTTCCATCCTCCTCTTGACCGAAATCCAAGAGGACCAAAATAATTTTTGGGTCATTTTTATTTAACTTAATGTTATTCTAGTATCAATAATATTAATTTTTATTAAGAGTATATCTTGGGTATCATTCCTTGGGAGGGATTCTACATTTGAGTCCTTTGTTCTTCCATTAAGGAAAGCTCAAGAACAAGAGAGTAGGAGAACTCTCTTGTGCCCTATTGATCCGAAAATCATAATGTAAGATGAAGACTTCTTCTTTATTTTGTTCTTTGTTTGCATGCATAAGATCACCATTTAATTTTATGAGTAAATTAACAAAAACATATATGAATATGTTAGTATATAGATCTACTTTTCCTTCACTGCCGTCGAGGCACTTGTTGGCGGCCGAGGGCGTCAGGTATGAACCTTCCGTTTACTTCATCTTCGAGTTCTTCCTTATGTTTGAAATGATTGACATGAGCCAATTCTTGTTGTTTGCAGAGGAAGCGCGAGCTGGAGCGTGAGCTTGCCCAGTCCCGGGAGGAGACAGCTCGCCTACTGAGGGAGCTCGAAGTCCGCGATGCCGAGGTTGTTGCTCTCGAGGTGAGAGTTGCTGAGCTAGACGGCGAGCAGCAGTAGCTTTTTTGTTGTTTCTTGTTTTTTGCTGCGTTTTGTATATTTGTACATTTTGGGACATGTTTTTGGACATTCAGACTTTGTTTTGGGGCTCGAGCCCCCAGCTTGGTGTACATGTACTCTCTTGATTGTATATATGAAGGCCTGAGTGCCTTTGCTGCTGGGTTGCTTTGTTTGTACCTGCAGGTTAGCTTTGAACAAGTTTGGTAGATAACGGTTTGCGCCGTCATGCTGCCGAAATTTACATAGAAGTCACATAGAACATACATTTGTACACATGGCCTAACTTAGCGCGAAACAATGACTCAGAAATGCGAAAACTGCAAAAATTTTGCCGGAAATGACCGGACGGTAGGGAGGGTTACCCCCTAAAAAAAGAAAAAATAGAAACCTATAAGTTTGAAGGTTAATGTGGGATGGGAGTGAAATGATTCCCCTAAAAGAAAAATGAAAAGGAAATGTATAAGTTTGAAAATGAATAAATTAAATTGGTGAAATGATTCCCCAAAAAAAAGAAAAATAAAAAGAAATGCATAAGTGTGCTAAAAATGACGAAAATGTCAATATCGCCTCGAAATGCGTACCCGTGAAATTAGGAAACACGAAATATGGCAACTTGACGTATTTACCGAAATAATAACCCGTATGAATAGGAAATTATTCGTTGAGGAATTTAGGAAAGATCCAACTCGGAAAATCACAGAAAGAAGGCTGAGGAAGAGGCGCAGCAAGAGCCGCGTCCCTTCAAAGAGGCACAGCACTGTTCCCCAGTGCATCCGTCCTGACGGATTTTCGGAAATAGCTTTTAGTATAAATAGAGACGTCGAGGGAGGTTTTATTTACATAATTCTTCCGTCTCTCTTCGTCTTATTACATAAAGCTCTCAAAATAAGCATACATCATGAATACCCTCGAAATTCGTCTAAAAGAATGGACAAATGAGTTCTCTAATGTGGAGAAACACGACATGGGTGCTTATAATTTTGGATCGCTTTTGAGCTTGAAGCTGATCAAGGTAGTCAAACCATTCCTAGATGCTTGTCTTGATTATTGGGACTTGGAGGCGACATTTGCCCATTTCCCGAAGAAATTGCTGCGATTGGTGGTTGGGACCCGGAACATTTGCCTGCTATTCCCTCCACCTCTCAAGGGTATAAGAACAAGTTTAGAGACTTGCTTGGGTTGGCAAGAGCTGATGTGGACCGTCTTGTGACTTCTAAAGGAGTGCGAATGTTGGATTTCGTCGACCGATTCATCAATAGGGCAGATCCCACTATCTCTTATGTTGCGAGGCAAAGGGCATTTGGGTTTTGCCTATTACATGTATATGTCCTTCAAGGGCATGTTGATGAGGATTTGAGAGGCGACCCTTGTCTCTTGAGCTTGATTCAGCAAATGGAGCTGCGCAGGAGCCCAGCTTGTTTGTGCTTAGGAGAGATCATGTTGGGTTTGGATAACAGGAAAGCCAATCGCGACCTACCTTATTTGGGAAGTCCCATTATTTTGCAGGTAAAAGAACTCTTTTTTCTCTTTTTTTTTTCTTTTTTTTTTCTTTTTTTTCTTTTTTTTTTTTTCATTTTTTTCATTTTTTTCTGCTTCTGGTAGGTCTGGCTTATGGAGCGTCTTCGATTGATCGAGCCCCCAGCTAATGTTCTTGCTTATCATGCTCGCTCAATTGCAATTAGGACCAGGCTTTACATGGTGGACTTCACTCGAGTTTGCAATTACTGGAAAAACAAACTGAAGAGTGAAGATGGCCTCTTAATTAGATGGATCGTACCATGGTGGCATCACAAATCTGTCACTTGAGTATCTTCTTTGGATCCTACCCGATTTGTTCGCATTCCCGGCTTGGAGTTTATGATATGCATTTTCCCGGAGAGGTTGATGAGGCAGGTTGGATTGAAGCAGATGATTCCGAAGCTTGACACTGTCCCGCAGACTGCCGTGGCGCTTACTACTGAGATTCGAAGGGAATGGGCCATTAAATGGGCTAAGAGGAACATTTGGTTCTTGAACTCTTCTGTTAGTGCTCTATGGGTGTCGGATTCCTATCTGCGGTGGAGGAAAGCTACTACTCCGGATGAGCGCGAGAGATTAAGGAAGCGCAAGCCTGTTGACTACAAGGTTCGCGAGGTGGAAAAGGAGAAAGAGAAGCATCTGACTGAGGGAGAGGAAGAAGCCGGATTTCGAGTTGTTCATCCTTCCAAGAAACCGAAGACTTCTCCTGCCGTCGAGATGGTGGTTGACAAGAATGGCAAAGCAAGACCACGAGAGAGACCGTTGGTGATTAGGTCGGAAGTGGCGCAAGAGCGTCCGGCTCAAGGTCGGGACAAGAAATTTGACAAAAATGACAAAGGCAAGGGGAAAATGGAAGAGTAGCCTAAGTCTTTATTATTATTTATTATTATTATAAGAAGAAGTTGGGGTTTTTAGAATCGTAGCCTATTTATTTTTTATTATGTAACGTACTATTACTATTAAAGAAATGAAATAAAAAAGGTTAAGTGGTTATGAAACCGTTATGATTTTCTATGATTATTCTTGTCGAATTTCAAATGCAATTGCAAATGTCCTTCTATTTACATTTAAGATAATTCAATGGGTTGTATCCCGTGAGGGATTGCCTACGTATTCATTTAGAAAATGAAATCAAACCCTTGCGCGTAGTTCGAGTAAATGTAAAAGAATAATTGTTCTAAGCAAGAGCTTGTAATGAACTTAGAAAATAAGCATGTGCTTTACTTACTCCTAAAATGCAATTTAGTTTATTTGATGATATGAGAACGACAAATTGTCAAAATGCAAGAGCAAGATGACATTAGCTTAGTCCAGCTTGGCCAGGGGCCATTTATTTCGTGCCACATGAGCGACACGTGGGGTTACGCGCGGCGCGTTTTTGCTCCTATTCTAGGCATAGTAACGTTTCAGTTGGTCAAGGTTTGTTGGGTTGGAAAATTCGTTCCCATCTAGGTCTGTGATTCTAACCGCACCCCTGGAAGTATGGACTTGACTAGGAATGGCCCGGCCCAATTGGGTTTGAATTTTCCTCGTAGATCGACAGGTAAAAGAGCCCTAATTGATTTGAGGACCAAGTCTCCTTCTTTGATGTTCCTTGGCCTAACCCTTTTGTTGAAGGCTCGTTTGCTACGTGCTTGGTACGTTTGCATATTGTGTAATGCACGTAACCTTCGTTCATCCAGGAGGATGAGTTCTTCATATCTATCCCTTTTCCACTCGGCTTCTGGGATTTGACATTCGAGTAAAATATGCAAGGATGGTACTTCTAGCTCGACTGGTTGTACAGCCTCCATGCCGTAGGTCAAATAGAAATGGGTGGCCCTAGTGGGCGTCCTAACAGATGTACGGTATCCCCATAAAGCAAAGGGTATCTTGCTTGGTCAATCTCTATAGTTGTCAATCATTTTCTTGAGAATCGTGACAACGTTCTTGTTTGCTGCCTCTACCGCGCCATTGGTTGTGGTCTATATGGCGAGGAGTGGTGATGCTTAATTTTGTACTTGGCTAGCAGTTGTTCAGTCTCAGCTTGGAAATGTGATCTATTGTCACTGATGATTTCATGTGGGCAACCATATCGACAGATAATGTTGTTTTGTATGAACTTTGCCACGTTCTTGGCTGTAAGACTGGTGTAGGAAGCCGCTTCTACCCACTTGGTGAAATAATCGATTGCTACTAGGATGAAACAGTGAACTCCTGTTCCGGCTGGAGTGATCTTGCCGATGATGTCAATTCCCCAAGCAGAAAATGGCCAGGGAGATGTCATGGTGTAAAGCAATGAAGAAGGGACATGTTGCACGTTCCCGAAAATCTGGCAATTATGGCAATGTCTTACATATTTGATGCAATCGGATTCCATCGTGGTCCAATAGTACCCTAAACGTGTGATTTTCTTTGCCATCATGGGTCCACTCATGTGAGGGCCACATTCTCCATCATGGACTTATTCCATCACTTTCCGTGCCTGTGAATGATCTAGACAACGTAGGATTACACCAAGAGGTGTTCTTTTGTATAATTCTCCTTGCATTAGAACGTATTGGGAAGCTAGCAAGCGGATAGCGCGTTGTCCCCTTTTGTCCATTTCTGGTGGATATGTGCCATTGAGTTTGAAGTTTAGGATCGCTTGGAACCAAGGTTCCTCCGCAATTTCTTCTTCATCGGTGATTTGGTGCACATAAGCTGGCTCTGATCGTCGTTCGATGCATAAAGGCATTTCTACCATGCTATCCGACATATTAATCAAATATGCAAGTTTTGCAAGAGCATCTGCAAATTGATTTTCTTCTCGAGGTAGATGTAGGTTGGTCACTTGGTCGAAGAATTGGGCAACTTGGTCTATTCTGACTTGATAAGGTGCTAAGCTTTCGCTTCGGATTTTCCAAGACCCCGTAATTTGATTGATGATCAAAGATGAATCCCCATGTACTCGAAGATTCTTGATGCCTAAACTTACTGCCGCTTGCAATCCGATGAGACAGGCTTCGTATTCTGCAGCGTTATTTGTCACCTCGAAGTCGAGTTTGACAGAGATTGGTGTATGCTCACCTTCAGGAGAAATGAGCAACACTTCTATTCCAAATCCTCTTAAATTTGATGCCCCATCAAAATAGAGGTCCCAGGAGTCTACATCGGTTTGGAGTATATCCTCATCCGGAAACGACCAGGTGTCTATCATTTGTGTATCATTGATGGGATTTTTTGCGAAGAATTCGGCAACGGCGCGCCCTTTTATAACTTTCAAAGGTACATACTTGAGATCGAACTCTGAGAGCATCAAAGTCCATCTTGCTAACCGTCCATTGAGAACGGGTTTCTCGAAGAGGTATTTGACAGGATCCATTTTGGAGTATATTTTGACAGAGTAGCTAAGCATGTAATGGCGTAGCTTCTTCGTTGTCCACACAAGAGCGAGGCATGTCTTCTCGAGTGACGTGTATTTGCACTCGTACTCCAAGAACTTCTTACTAAGGTAGTAGATAGCTCTTTCTTCTTTTCCTACAGTTTGAGCTAGCATGGCGCCCATGGCCGTTTCAGTTACCATGAGATATAAACCAAGAGGTTGATCTCATTGGGGTGGCATGAGCACTGGTGGTTTGGCTAGTATTTCCTTGATTCGTTCGAAAGCCTTCTGACAGTCATCATCCCACATGGTGTGATCTGTTTTCTTTAACTTCTTGAAGATAGGTTCGCAGATCATGGTGAGTTTCGGTATGAATCGACTTATGTATTGCACCTTGCCTAGGAATCCTCTAACTCCTTTCTCCGTTTGAGGTTGTGGCATTTCGATCAGAGCTTTGATATTGCAAGGGTCTATTTTTATATCTTGTTGGCTAATGACGTATCCCAGGAGTTTTCCAGATGTCACTCCGAATGCGCACTTCTGAGGGTTGAGCCTCATGTTGTACTTCCGTAGCCTTGAGAAGAATTTGCGAAGGTTTGCAATGTGTCCCTCTCTTTCCTTGGACTTGACAATCATGTCATCTACGTATACCTCAACTAATTTATGCATCATGTCATATAAGAGCGTAGTTGCGGTGCGTTGGTATGTAGCTCCGGCGTTGATTAACCCAAATGGCATAATCGTGTAGCAATAGGTTCCCCATTGAGTGACAAAGACAGTCTTATGCATGTCTTCTAAGGCCATCTTGATCTGGTTATATCCTGCGTATCCGTCCATGAAGGATAGTAACGCGTGATCCGCCGTATTATCTACTAATATGTCGATATGTGGTAGAGGAAAGTCATCCTTAGGATTCGTTTTGTTTAAGTCTCTAAAGTCAACACAAACGCATATTCTCCCATCCTTTTTGGGTACGGGTACTATGTTAGCTACCCAGTCTGAGTACTCGGAAACTTTGATGAAATCGGCTTTGAATTGTTTATCAACTTCTTATTTGATCTTGAGAGCCCATTATGTCCTCATTCGTTGAAGCTTCTGTTTCACAGGTTTGAAACCTGGTTTGATTGGGATTCTATGCTCTGCGATGTCCTTGTCGATCCCTGGCATATCTTTGTAGGACCAAGCAAAAACGTCTTTGAACTCATGAAGGAGGTCTATGAAATTGGCCCTTTTGGTGGGGCTCAAGGTTGTCCCTATCCTAAGTTCTTGGGGTTCTAGTTCAGTTCCTACGTTGATGGGTTCAGTATTTTCTATCACTGGTCTCACTTCCCCCTCTTGTAGTATTTCTTTGGCTATGTAGGGAGGTATTTCGATTGAGTCTGGGTCTGGGTCATCCTCTTCATCATCGTAAACAGAATTGCATTCAAGATAACACGAAGAGTAAGCAGAACCTGATTTATTCATATTAAAATTTGAGAAAAGTTGAAACAAAGAAGCCATCTGATCTGTAGTCAGTGGCGGTAAAGGGACAGCCATTGGGACATTTCCCGAACTACTGTTGCTATTTGACACTAAGCTAGGAGAAACGAGGGGAGTGGGAATGACGACAGGAGGAGACTCCCTAGGAACTTCTCTAGACTCCGACTCTGACTCCGACTCTGACTCTGACTCGAATTCATCGTCTTTTGGTTCTCCTTTGAACATCTCTCCTTCTCCAGTGGTGAGCTTGAAGAGTCTTCCTTGATTATTTGTCCACTTGATCGATTTTCTCCATCCTTTCTGCTAATTGGTGTTGGTTTCTGTGATTAATGCGGTAGGGTTGAAGTGATCGTCTTGAAGTATCATGGTAATGATCTCATCCTGTGTGGCTCTAACAAATCGATCTTCTACAAATAGCAGACTCACGGCTTGTTCGTCTAAGCAAGGTGCTTGACGAGCCTTGACAGTAGGAACCGTTTCTGGAGGAATGAAGTAGCAGTCGTGAAAGATCTCGATTCCGGCTAGCTTCCTTTCGAGATAGTGCCAAGGCTCGGGAAATCCGTGAAAGATATCTTGACTTTCTTCCCTAACGAAGTATCCATTTAGGGTAGGGAGGTAGGGTCGCATTTGGATTCCCACGTTCTTACGGTTTTGAACTTGAGTGAGCATCTCGAGAACTTCCTCTTTAGTGGGTTTGTATCCTAGTCCCAGGGGTATTCTTTGTGAGTTACCCTCTTTGTAGGGTGCAAAGGTGTTTCTTCGGATAGGATTCAAAGGCATTACCGGGAAGTATCCCTGGGTTTTGAGTATGTGGTTGATCACTAAGTTAGAGTAGGGATTGAAGTACAAGGGTGCCAACTCACTTTCTATGACATTTATGATATGGAAGCCCCCAAGTTCATGTACTGGATCTGCAAGGACTTGATTACTTGACTTCTTTTCGATTACTGCCTTGATGGGCGACGAAGTGATCGTCACCACTTTACCATTTAGTGGGATTTTGATTTTCTGGTGGAGTGTGGATGTTACCGCTTTGGAAGCGTGAATCCAGGGTCTTCCCAGAAATATGTTAAAGGATGCCTCAATGTCCACTATTTGAAAGTTGACCTTTCGCTCAATCGGCCCTGTGGCTATGGTTAGGTTAACAAGTCTTACTACCTTTCGCCGTGTACCATCATATGCGCGAACACCTTGGTTGGTAGGGGTCCAATCCGACTCTTTCATGCCCAATTTGTATGCCGTTTTGAGGGGTATGACATTGACTGCGGAGCCATCATCTACCAAAGTCATTGGCACATTCTTCTTTAAGCAAATGACAGTGATATAAAGAGCCAAGTTATAACTAGCACCAAAGGGTGGCAAATATTCATCCGAGAAAGTAATAGGATTACTTAGCTTTGGTGATTCTTGGAAGACCAAGTTGACCACGTCGTCGGGTGTGGAGTTATGTGCCACATTTAGTTTGGCCAAGGCTTGTAATAAAGCTTGGCGATGTGGGAATGAGCTTGCCACTAGTTGCCAGACTGAAAGATCAGCCTTTGTCTTCTGTAGTTTCTTTAGCAAGTGGTCAGAAGAGCCTTCTTCATTATTATTTTGCATGACCACATTGGTTGGACCGTTCACTATGGGACCATTTTGGGAAGTGTTTTGGGATGGGCGTCCCGAACGAGTAAGGTGGTCTACATCTTGATCTTCACAGTTTTGGACTATTTCCTCACTGAGTTTTACTAGGTAGTGTTCAGTGAGATACTCGTCTTCATCATCATCGGCCCATAATCCATTGACGGTAGCAAGTTCCCTCATTCTCATGATTTCAGCCTCTAATTTGATAATTTGGTTGACTAGTTCATTAACCATGGCTACTACTTCTCGCATTGTAGTATTTTGAGAGAAGACTAGTGGTGCACGTTCTTTAGGTGTTGCGTTGGGATCACGTAGGATTGCCACTGCACTCTCTAGTTCCTTGACTTGCCTATCCACACTCTTTGCCCATGCAATGAAATCAATGATGGTTGGAGAAATTGTAGAGTAGTTCCCTTCATTTTCTATTGCATGAATTTCATCTTCGACTGGAGAAATGAGGTGTGAACAATCTATGGTAGATTCTTCACTTGTAATCACTAGAATTCCAAGAGGATTCTGAGTGTTGTTAGGCTTACCTCCAGGTGGTATTGGTAGGCGACCGTCTTCAATCATATCTTGAAGTAAATTTTTCAGTTTGTAGCATTTTTCTGTATCATGTCCCTTACCTTTATGGTATTCACAGTACGAATTCTCATCCCAGAACTTGGATTTCTTTTCTGGTTCGGGTGTATGGCCTATGGGTTGAAGTTTACCCAGCTTCATCAACCTTTTCAGAGCGTTGGAATATGTGTCCCCTAAATTTGTGAATTTCCTTGGAGGGGTATTCTTCTTAGATGGATCGAGAAGGTTAACTTCATCAGTTTTGCTAGTAGAGCCGTAAGAACGACTTGTCGAGCCTTGATATCCACGACCTATCGCTTTGGACAAAAGCCCTTTATTAATGTCATCTTCAATCCTTGTCCCTAGTACGGTTAAGTCTTTGAAGGTCTTGATGTTTTGATACCTCAAATGATTTGCATAGATGGGTTTTAGGTTGTCCACGAATTTCTCCACGAGGGTAGCTTCATCCGGGCGTTCAACAAGTTGAGTACTAGTCTTCCTCCACTGACTTAGGAAGTCGGTGAAACCTTCTTTGTCATTTTGGGTAAGAACCTCTAAAGTGCGCATGTTGACTTGGATTTCAGCATTATCCGCATATTGTTTAGGAAACTCGATTGCGGCATCGTCCCAGGTAGCGATTTTCTTGTGCTCTAGCGAATAGAACCATTGTTTTGGGATGGTGTCAAGAGATGAAGGAAAGATCCTTAAGAAGATCTCGGGTTTAATGCCTTTGATAGACATGTAATCCTTGAAAGCACGGATATGGTTCAAAGGGTTTTCGTGCCCCTTGAATTTAGGGATATCCGTCATGTTGAAGTTGGTTGGCAACTTGGAACTCACGGCCTCATATTTGCGATTGTTTTCCCTATAAATGTCATCCCCTTTGAGATACATCAATTGCTCCTCCAAGTATTGGAGTCGTTTCTCAGCTGCAGTCATACCCATGGGAGGGTTTTCGTCCCCGAAGTTGTTCACAAATTCATCAGACACTTCGCTTTCTCGAGGAGGCATCCTCGTTTCCACGGCATATATTCGGCCCTCGATTATGTCAAGGCGATTATACACTTGGTCTTGAGTAACTTGGAGACGAGCTAGAGCAGCTAGGATTTGATCATTACCATTCTGGAGCTGGTTGAAATTCACGTCGCTTGTTTCAGGCATCTTGAAAACTGGATAAGAGATCGACGACGAATCAAAATACGATCGACCATTTTAGCACACTTACTCGAAAAGAGATGTTTTGACTCGTGAAGTGGGATTGTGCCACTTGTGTCAAGTGAGTTTTGAAGAAATGACAAAGTTTGAAAAATGTTGGTCCTAGTCAACTTTAGTGTAGTTGTAGGAGTGGACTCGAAGTGAGATTTTGAAATGGGTTTTAAGGCCTGGATTTTGACTCGACAATTGGACAGAGTTTCGACTGGTTTTGCGCTAAATTAGGCCCAAGTTTCGAAATTTTTACATGTTAAAGAAGGATTTTGGTTTTACAAAAATCGTCATGGTTTGTTTTAGAAATGGTGATCACATATGGTACAAACATTATACAAGCATTATAACGGGATGCTGAGTGCATTTAAAAGGGTTTTGGTTTAAAGGGTGGGTTGTCATACCGAACAATCAAACCCGAACTCTGTGGAGAGGTTCGTACCAAACAAGAGTAAGGCCGATTCCTAGTCCATTTCCTCAAGTAGTGAAAAGTCCTCGATACAAACAAGAGTAAGTACCATGGTATGGATGACGTCAATCGCTATCCATATTTAGGCCCAAATAAGAATTAGAACCGTTTAGACGGGACGATTGGTCGAATGGGTTGGGTTGGGCCTAAGAAGGCCGAATGAAACGATCTAGAAAGACCGAGTTATGAAAACCAACAATTGTCTTGTACAAACTATTCCCTAACCTTGTTCAAGTTTCACCCTTTTGGCTACACGTAAGTGAATTATCCCCAGCGGAGTGGCCAAACTGTGGACATGAGCCACGGGGGCGCTTGGGAACAAGCGTTTGCATTTGTGGAGTCGCCACCAATTTATTGTAGAAAATTGGAAACCGTTCGAATACCTCGTGCCATGTCAAGACACAAAATAGTGACATGAACACCAAGAACTCGTTACCCTTAGCATTCTATGTCTAGAATGACTCTCGTGGATGCCAATGAACACGGATGTTCACAGAGATCTGGAGTAAGGGGTGAGGGTACGTATTAGGAAGCTCTTTTGATCGAACACCTAATCCCGCCCGCCTCGATAGCGGCCTCTACTAATGATTAGGGAAGTTATCCATACTCGATATATTGTCGATTTATATGCATGCAATGCAACATCCAATAAATTGATCCTAGCATGTGAGAATTAGATAAGTTGGTGAACAAGTAATTAGCACATAAATTGGGGTCGAATTGGGATTTAAATTGATTACATGTGAAAGCATATAAGTGATACAATAAAAGAAATACAATAATAAATACAATAATGAAAAATTACAATAATTACAATGGATTAATGATTTATGTCGAAAATACATTTAAAACGGATAATTTGAGAAAGAATAAATAAATTAACGAACAGGAATTAGGGTGATAATACGATTAGTAGTTAATTATACGGAAACTAATAAACTAGGTCAAGGCAAAATGGGAGTTCAGAGACAGAAATCAACCAGGAACAGGCGCAGCAGAGCTGCGTCCCTTGGAAGAGGCACATCACTTGTTGTGTCCGTTCCTTGGCTCAGTTCTGGCTGTGAAGCCGGAATTGCAAATTGTTAATACTCGTTAGTGATTTTATTGATCGATTATGAATATTTGACTCGGATGAAAGTGGTTAACATATTATTTACATGTGATTAAGGGTCATAAAAACAATAAAACATGGACGAAACCGATTAGAACGAATATTTGCAAGATTATAAGGTTAATTAATTACAAATTAACAAACTAATACAATTAATTAGACTAAACAGGTTATTAATGACGAATTAACGATGGTGACGATGAATAATAGATGCAACTATGTCAAAGATTGAATTCCAGAGACTCAATATTAATGAATCGAACCTCTAAAACCCGGATTGACTTTAATGATGAAAACCCGCAAATATTGGATTATAAGGGATTTAAGTCGGGAATTAATGACGAATTAATTAATAATAATTTATTTACATGTTAGAATTATCATGATCAAATTATTGTGTCAATGAAACAAAGAACAAACAAAGAAAACGAAAACGAACAGACGACAAAAGACGAAGGAAGAAGAAAGGAAGCAGGAACTGCGGCAGCCTCACGAAGAGGCGCAGCAGGTGCTGCGTCCCTTCGAAGAGGCGCAACAGTTGCTGCGTCCTTTCTTGACGGTTGTCTCCTGATAATCCGTAAGAAGGATTTTAAAACATGGTTTATAAATCGGTTTTAAAAGTATTTTCGACATAAACCTTACAAGATAATTACAATAAATAAAGAACAATAATAAAATAAGGATTTACACCCTCAGACTTACATGTTTGACGAAACGAGATGAACTAAGTTAACGTTTAGTGATGCTCGACTCGAATGTAGACGAAAGTGCTCTCGTAAGAGGAAATTAAACAGATTGATTAAAGTTGATTAATTGTGGAGTTGGTCAAGTTGGTCGGTCATGCAAAACGAGGCTGGTACTCAGAAGGATCCGAGCTTACGTGGTCGAAAGTTCAAGCACGTAGACGCCAAAAAGTAAGAACGTGGTCTTAGAATGCAAAGGGAGAAGAGAAGGGCGGACGCTCGCGTGAGAAATATGTGAGACCGAAGGTCTCTATTTATACTAATCACACGGAGGAAGTAGGGATTTCGGAGAAACTTTGGAAGTGAATCTCGAAAAGATATGAAAAGATACGAAAAATACGCAAAGAAGGACTTGGGAAGAGGCGCAGCAGGCACTGCGTCTCTTGGAAGAGGCGCAACACTTGCTGCGTCCTTTACCAAGTGGTTTCCTCCTGCGAAAGAAAGATTTCCGTGTTTTAATTATGGAATAATGGATTAATCTTATTTTCCTTAATATTTTGTGTGAATATTACGGGAAATTCTTTATCAAAGATTAAAAGATTGCAAAATATGGAATAGAAATATCCGGAACATTCCAGAACATCCTGACTCGGTTTTAGAAAATGAAGACGGTTTTTTGACCCGGACTCCAAATGTACTCTAATTACTGCCAAAACGACCGTATCGGCACGTAGATGACAATTAAGAGGTAGACACAAGTATTTGAGCGATCACTTGACGATAAACTTACGAACTGTCACAAATCGCTCCGCGTACCAAACATGCGGCCCAATCATCACCGGGTGGTTTGCGGGAGGTGCAGAAATGAGGTATCTACACATCTCTGCCCGTAGGAATTGCCGCACCTTACAAATAGGGAAAATATATTATGTTTTATGTCTAATTTAAAATATCGAGCTGCTGATGTATTACTAAATCGGCTTCCTTAAAACAATATTTGTAACATAATTTGGACTTTGCTGTTGACTTGTTGTTATAGTACAGACTTATTTTATATGGTGTAGCTCTTTTTTTTCTTTAGAGGCAGGGCCGATCTAGAAATAAAATTTGGGATAACGAATTTTGCTCTTGTTGTTTTATATTTTTGCTAAGGTTTCATATTTAAGAACTTTTGGGTAACAAAAATCGATACTCTTAACCATTCTTTAAAAGCTTAGGGAAGCGAGTTTCACCTTTTACTACAAGTTAATTATACTATATAGTTTTTAATGATAGCGTGTGTGATAGACCTGACCAAGGGAATTGACTGTAAATATTATATAGTTTTGGATGAAGTTTAAATTTAGAGAACACCAAAATATGGTGATTTTCCTAAAAATAAACATGTCACGCTTATGGTATTAATTAGTATATTATATAGTTTTGGATGAAGTATAAATTTAGAGAACACCAGAATATGGTGATTTTCCTAAAAATAAACATGTCCCGCTTATGGTATTAATTAGTATAAAGATGTTAATTATTTAACATACACAAATATAATATAAGTTTGTTCGATTTTGGAAACTATTAAAAGGTAAATAAATCAAGCTAGATTTCCAAAAAATATCATATTTCATAATTATTTCAATTTGATTTAATACATACATATATATATATATATATATATATATATATATATATATATATATATATATATATATATATATATATATATATATATATATATATATATATAAAAAAGAGTTTTTTCGAGCGATTTGAGAGCGTCCACATCATCAAAAATCAATTTAGGAAAGTATAATTTTTTATGTAAAAAATAAAGTGGAGAATCTTTTAATTATTATAATATGTATATTTTCTAAATTATATTCAAGTGATATTTCCAATTTTTTTATCAAACTTTTACATTTCATTTGGCAAAAAAATATCGTTAAAAAAATTATGAAAATAATATAGTTAGCTTTGTGGTAAAAAAATGCTATCATTAGAGTATAAATGTCATATTATTTGCACATATTAAAGATGGTGTACTTCTTTATATGTAAAATTATATACTCTTTAGTATGTTTTGTCCCACATTGGAAAATAAGTAGGTGTGGTGAATATACTACATATAAATAGTAGAATTGTCCAACATCGAAAGATTAGTATAAGGTAGTGTGATCCTATGATTATAAATAGGAGACATATTTGGAACTTATAAAAGATATGTGCCAAATGAAATGTAAAAGTTTGGTATTAACGTAAAATTTTTTGATATAAAAGATATGTACTTCTTAATGTGTTATATGTCCCACATTGAAAAGCAATGTAAGTGCGGTGAATATACTATGTATAAATAAGAGTCATCCTTGAAAGTTAGGTATCAACCCAAAATCTTTTAAGTCTTTTAAGTATTGTCTTATAGAGAGCTCTTAAAAGTCCCAAAATCCTTGAAATTTCTTAATATGTTATTTGTCCCACATTGAAAATTAATGTAGGTGTGGTGTATACTACGATAGTAGAATCGACCCACATCGGATTACCATAAGGTGGGATGATCTTATGATTATAAATAGAAATAAGAGTTTGTATTATTGTCCCTACAATAATGATTACCAACCTAAATTAATTATCCCGTTGCAACGCACGGGCGTTCAACCTAGTATGTAATATACTTATATAAATACATAAGCCTCTTAAAATGACATGCCTAAATAGTAAAAGTAATTCTTTTAGTAGTGAAAAGAATTGTAGTAACATTGGATATATTAATATGATAGTAATCACTCATTTGAGTAGTCAAAATAACAGTATTAGGAGCGAGCGGGAGTAGTGAAAGTAATAGGAGTAAGAATAAGATGAGAGAAATTATCAATATTAATGCGGCAGTAGTGAAAGTAACAACACTTACGTAACAATAATTGTGGCGAGAGTAGTGAAAGTAACAATAGTAATAACGAATGTAATAAAAGTAGCAATACTAACAACAAAAGAAAATATGTATGAACAATTAGTTAACCAATCGATTTAAGTAAAATATTAATAGTGGAAATAATGAATTTGTCTCATAATTTATTCCATCGTAATTTTAAGATATGTCATAGAAAAATATATTAATGATAAATTTATGAGTTATGCAACTTTAAAGTAGTCTTATTCAATTGAAAATAAATTTTAATGCTAAAAAGAGGTTGCCCAGGCGGAGCCGGGCACCAATACTAGTTTATCATATTCCGAAATCATCATTGGTTGTATTTTGAGTAATTGGGTTCTTATATTGTTTAAAACATCCTTCTTTCACATGTTTGCCTAATAATATGATCTCTCAATGGCATGGTTGTAGGATTAATTATATAGATGCTAAAGTGGAATTTCAAGAAACAATTTCCTAACATCTATCCTAAGATCACATGCATAAGATGATATGAATCATGATAAAAGGCTAAAAGAATATTTACCTCTTGAAGCGTAAATTCCACAAATAGCTTATAGATAGGAGAGATCGGAGAGCCCCACTTGTTGCCCCTCTACTCGGTCCACAAGCACAACCCGAAAATCCACGTCTACTAGAACGGAAGATATGGATCACTGTCGCTCTCTTACTTTAATGGGTGCTTGAGGCAGACGGTGTATAAGAAGAACAATATGTTTTCTCCCTTGTGGTTTCTTATTGTAAAGCTTCATCATCTTTTTCCATCATCCAAGAACCCTTTATATATAATATCACATACCATAACAGAGTCCCAAAACTCTTTATATATAATATCACATACCATAATAGAGTCTAGGTAGAATAAGGAAAGAACTCCTATTCCTTTCCTAAAATCAGTGCCTCATATCTGTTTCCTTATAGGACTGATATTATTTCCTTATTGTGCTTATATGTGTGACCTTATAGAATTATATTATTTTAGTCATTAATCCAATCTTATTGTGACTAATTAGCATAATTATTCTCTAACAAGTAATTATGATTTAATAAAATAAAATAAGTGTCTCTATATTATATCCTATATTATATTTAGTAATTGTCGAAATATCTTAGGACACAATTCCTTCAGGGGTCAAAAGAAAAATTAGGGGAAAAATTATAACTATGAATTGTATGTAAGCCTAATTGGGGGATACAACTAAGGGAAGGAGGCAAGACATAAATTTAGGGATTCTTGTGTTCCCCCTCTACAATGCCTGTGACGACTATTTTTATAAGCTTCGCTATAAATACTAGCTAAGGAGTGTCATGGTTTGAAAATAGTGATGGCTGTTTGTGTTTGAGTTAATTAGTAATTAATCCCATCAACATACCATTTTTTTAACAATTACTCTTACGTATATTTTTTAAAAATTGCTTGCACATTATTAACGAGTTAAATGCTTTCATTGCCATTGTCAAAGTTGTTTATTTCTATTTTCGCCAATGTAAAATCATTTTTTTTGTTATTGCCATTGTAAAAGTAAAATAATATGTTTATTGCCAATTTGTGACTTGCTTTACTTGTTGTAGCAGGTTATTATTACTTCGATTTTCTCAATAAATTCAATTGTATTTTTCATACTTTTTATAAGATTACCAAGTATTCGTTTAATATACCAAAATAAAACCATACTGTTGTCTTTTTTATTTCCTCAAATCTTCTATGTCATGTTATTCAATTTCCCAAAAGTCATAAAAATGAAAGTTTTCAAATTTTTGAAAAAAATATTTATAATATAAAGGTTTACCTAAAAGTCAGTTTTTTTTCTGCATAGCTAACTATAACCAAACCGTTTGCATGTTTCTCAAAAAAAAATTAATCATCAAAATTTTGTTTTTTTACAACTTGTGTTCTTTCTCAATGATCATAAAAACGTAATTAAATAATTTGTAGACTAAATTTTATACAAAATATTTCTTTTTTACTAGTGATAAAAAAAGGGATTGTTTGGTTGAACGTGAGAATATGGAATTTCCGTAAAATTTTAAATTCACGTGGTGTTTCAATTCATGTGTCGATCAAGTGATGTTGAAGATTTTCGTAAAAAAAATATGTATGCTACGCAGGGATTGTTTGCTAAAACTTTATGTTATGAAGATTTTCGTAAAATAAAAAAGTTCAAAATATTCAAATTTTCCGACGTTTGAGTAGTCAAATGACAAGATCTAGAACATTCAAGAAAAAAAATCAAACATTTCGATTTGATATTTGGTCAACTATATACGAATCCCTAAGCTCGGGAAAAAAAACCATTGGAGAAAAAAATGTAATGGTAACCTGTTATAGCAAGTAAAACAAGTTATAAAAGGGTAATAAACATATTAATCTAATTTTACAATGGCAATTATAGAAAAAGTAATTTTATAATGACAAAAACAGAAATAAAAAACTTTTACAGTGGCAATGAAAGCTTTTAACTCCATTATTAACTCAGGTGAAAAATTGAACCCATAGCCCTTATCAGGTGAAAAATTGTTGAAACTGACGAAAATGCTCATGCGATAATTTGTTTGGTTACTAAAATAGCATGAACCCTAAAACCTAAACAAAAAACTCTAATATTGAGTATAAGACTGAATAAATTGCAAAGAATGCAAGAAAACAAAACAATGGTGTAATAAGGAGAGAAGGGAGTGAAATAACATAACATTGTAACATAAAGAAGAAGCAAGCGCATTTTCAACATAAATTTTGGCATTTAAAATGTAAATATGAAAATTGTCAAATAAACACACTTGAGAGTAGACTTGTTAAAAGATGAACCGATCCGAAAAATCGACCGAAACCCGCCTAAAAATAACCCACTCTTGCTAAAGAAACGCCATACCCCTCAAGAAATGTTTGAAGTGCCAAGGCTACGACCACTTGGCTAAGGAGTGCCCTACAAAGAGAGCAATGAGTATTCTAGAAGTAGTACAATGGGGGATGATGAGATCCTAGTTTGTGATGATGAGGAGGAAACTGAATAAGAAGAGACAGAAATGGTGGTGATACCTGATCCAGGCTTGAACTTGGGTTACTTTGAGAGTTATGCATACCAAATCTCAGCCTTTAGAAATGGATCAAAGACGATAAATCTTTAGGTCCAGGTGTAATGCCACAGGTTTCTGACCTTGGATTACTCGGTCGAGTAGGGCGTACTCGGTGAGTACGTCGAGTACTCAGCCGAGTAACCGGTCTGACGGGTTATTTCCACGGTTTTGATTAAAATGATTAGAGAAGTATAAATAGCGTGTTGAGCAGTTTCTAATCAGTTTCTAAATCATTAAACTTCTCTAATCATCTTCATAATTTCCTAAGCCAAGGGGGATCGATTGTGAGCTTTTAGATCTCGTTTTCCGTGTCGATTGTGTTTGTAAGTCTCTAGTATTTCTAATAAGTTTATCATTGTTATAATTAAAGTTTGTGCAAACCCTAATTTGGATTAATTTGGAGGAATGGTTTATAGTGATGGTATGTGATTATTGTGTGTAGGTGACGGTGTCATGGCAAACTGCCATTGGTTGCTTGTGTGTGCTTGTATTACATAAAGCAGGGTTTCCCTACTCAGTTGCCTGTTTAATTGATTTAAGACGATGTTGATTGATGTATTGGCATGATTAGTTTTGTGATTGGAATTATCTGTCTTGGATGTTCGGATTGGTTGCTGTTTGCCAATGGTTCTCGAGGTGCGCCCTCGGCTGAGTGGAGTCATCTTTGGGAATGGCTTCACGCTCAGGATTCGCCCCTTGTGGTTCCCGTCACAAAGGGAGATGTGCACATTAATGGACATGAGTTATTCGGTGGTTGCGATGAGCGAGTCTTAAGTGGGCAAGGCTGTGGTCCCTCACTGGCGGTGAGGATTACCTGTTGCGATGAGTAATCTAGAAGGGCTTGTAAAACCTCGTATTTATAAAGATTTAGACTTGACCGAGTAGACGATCTACTTGATCGAATGGAGGACCGATTACACTTTGGCAGTAGGCTAGAAGCCTGGAAAAGTGGTCACTCGACCGAGTGACCATCCACTCGACCGAGTGGAGCCCCCACTCGATCGAGTGGACCGACCACTCGACCGAGTGCCGGTCGAGTTCAGCTTATACGGGAAGTTGTTTGGTGAGATGTTGCTTTCGTGGCTTATCTTTTCAGATTTCCACCTAAAACCCTTCTAAACCTTATTCTCACCACACTCTAAACTTCCCCAAAAAATCTCTCTAAAATATCCACCAACCAATCCTCTCAAAAACCCTAGCATCCAAGTGAAGGATTTTTGCCTCCTTGTTCGTCCATCTTGTTTGTAAGTTAATTCATACTCCATTTCTTTTAATCTTGTCTTAGTAACCTTAATTATCCTAGTATACTGCCTCATAATTAATTAGGTTATGAGAATTAAGAATAATAATTAAAGATTTTAATTAGTAGATTTATTATAATAGTTTATAGCAATGAATGTAGTAATTAATGTGTGTAGGGAGTTTTATTGAGGAGCACTTCTAGTGGGCAGCTTGTGGATTTGTGAAGATAAGCTTGAGGTAGGGTTTTTCCTACTTAGCTATAATGATATGGGTGTTTAATTGTTCATTTATTGTCATTAATTATATTTGTCTCATTGTAGTTGCATTATAACATGTTTTGATAATTAAGGTTTATCACATAATATGACTTTATGATAATTATGTGAAGGTAAGTATGGTGAATTATCATAAGGTTGGTCACATTGCATTATAACATGTTAAAGAGCAATTAAATGAGAAGAAATTAATTAATGAAGAACTGAGCATGATTACACTTGTTGTATTAATTTGGTTACATAGTTGTGTTGGTTGGACTTGTTTGGCTTGTTCATGGTTTGGTTGACAATGGAGGATATTGGAGGATTCTTGGTTACGATTTTGGAGACGGAAGGCGGTTGGAAAACCGTCTTCCGCTCAAGTCACCCTTAGAGCTTCCCAATCCAAGGGGGATGTGCACATTTAGTACTTGGGTTATGGAGGGACTCGTGTGGTTGAGTTACGATGTCTGGCAGGGGACTCAAATCGCACTCGGGCCCGGTACCAAGGACGTGTTGCGAGTACCTCGTGTAGGTAGTGATGTAGTGGGCGTATCCCGGTCACCGGTTTGTAGAGATGTATGTTGGAGGATGACTTCATGTATTTTCATACCTTGTTGGAATGTTGGTTATTGCCTTTGCATTTTCACATGAGTAAGCATTAGTTGTCACCATTCTTGATTATCTTAGTTTTTGACATTTAAACTCCATTCTCTTCAGCTTGGTTGTACTATTTGGGATGACCTTTAAATCCCATAAACTTATAACCGTTTAACTAACTATAAGTTATCTATTTATATTATGCTAAGTACTTCTTTACTTTATTGTTCGCACTACAAACTTGGGAAGCCAAGCCTTGTAATGCCTCCATGTGTTGGGAATGCCTAGAATAAAGGGTCCCGACTTATGGGGGTGTTGCAAAGTGGTATCAGAGCAATGGTTTTGGAGCCTAAACCAATGAATTAGGGCGAGTCAATCTAAAATGAACCCGGGTTGAGTCATAGAGCTTGTGACAAGCTTGGGAGACGTCCCAAGGTTGTGCCCTTGTCCTCCTAACTTAAGTTGGTCACTACGCGTGGGTAATGGGGCGTATTTGGTGCATATGACTGTTGCATATTCCTTGTTTGGTGTTGTGGATTTATTACATGCTTAATGATATCTTATATGATAATATTGTTGATGGTAGTAAAAACTTGAGAAGGATGTGTTGGATGTATAGATGTGAACATACATGATAGTATCGTCATATGTGACTTGTATGTTGTATCTATGCCTCTACTTTTCTCCGTACTTGCATTTAGGAACATGTAAATAGGGTTATATGTGGACTTGTCTGAGTTGGGATGGATAAATGGCTCATATGATGTGTACTCGGTCAAGTGGAAAAAGGGACTCGCCGACTAAAAGGCACTCAACCGAGTGCCCCTGCCACTCGACCGAGTGGATGCCTTTCCAGACTCTATGAACCTGCTGTAAGTTGCGACACTCGACTGAGTGGGGGGATCACTCGACCGAGTGTGTATACCACTCGACCGAGTATACCATGGGGAGATTTCTGGAAACATTATTTAAGTTGAGGCACTCGACCGAGTGGGCTCACCACTCGACCGAGTGATATTCCTCGATCGAGTGGACTTGTATGGTGGTCAATACCCTTTGTCTCCTATTTTGGAGCATGTATGGACGTTTGTTACACTTATTGAAGAGACATAATGTCGAAAACTCGTGCAAGGACTCTTTCGCCTCCACCTCGCGTATCCGAGGAAAAAAATGGAGCGGCTCATTACTCAAAATGAGGCCCTCACCGAGGTCCTAGGAAATGTCACTAGGGAGAGAGATGCGGCGATGGATGCCTCCGCCATGAGAACCGCCATCTCGCGCCACCGCCACACCAAGTACCTTGGGGTGGGAGAGCCTTGTCTCTTTAGTGACTGGATAAGGGAAATGGAAAACGTGTTTGAGGTGGTAAGGTGCCCCGAAAAGCTCAAAGTGGAACAAGCCACCTTCTACTTGGCAGGTTTTGCGGGCGGATGGTGGTATAAAGAAAGGGACGCAATGAGAGGCTTCTTGATGTGACTCCTATTTACACACATTTAGTCCCCTAACTAGCCTAATTCCTATGCTTTTTAGTGTGTATTAGGGTCGTTTCTTGTCTTAGCTTCCTATTATGCATATTCTATGAGGTTTGATGTCCTTTGTAGAAGAGGAGCACTAACCTTGCCCAAACGGAGTGAAACGGACCTAAATTGATAACATCTAACGACCAAGCATCGAAGAGGAGACCAAGGCTAAAGGCCGTAGTTCAATAAATCAAGTTTTAGGGTAATGAAGGACAACCCCCACGACCCAAAAATCAATCCCCACGACCCAGAAGGATCCCCACGAATTAGAAGGGAGCCATTACAAGAGGAAGTTGCTTGGAACCAAACCAAGACTTGCTTATTTGGCTCTAAAAATATTCTAGATGAAACGGCGTCGAAAAATCAAGTGGTCTAGGCTTTTGAATCACTCCAATAAGAGCCCGGATGAGGAAATGACGTACGTTTTACAATCCGAGCTCAAATAGACAAGCTAACCGTCGGGACGCCCGACCTGAGCAGAGGTCGCCCGGATTGTTAGGTAGGAAGATTGTCTCAATCATGGGGAGTCGTGGGGCTCCTTAAGGACTTGCAAAGCGCTAGATTTAATTAAAGGGTCTAACCGTCATTTAAACCCTTAGTTAACCTAATCCTTGTACTACTACTATATATACTCCATTTGTAATAATCAAGAGATTAAGCCTTCTTAGACTATATTAGGAGCTAGTAGATTAGAATAGATTGATCTTAATCGTTCCACAAATTGCACTTTAATCTTTCCTTAATTGTTGTTCAAGATTTCTTATTGGGTCATTGAAGATTATTGGGTTATTATTTGGAGAATTGACAATTCTTCATCAATCAATCAAGTTCTCTTCTATTATCCTTTCTTTTCCATTTGTTCATATTAAGATTGGTATATTTTCTTTATTCTTTACTTTATTGCTTATTGTTTTACTCTTATATCATGTTTATACTTGTTAAGATGATTGACACCAATGTTAACATGTTTTCCATGATAATGAGTGAGTAGTCTCTTAACTAGGGATTAGTGGGGGATTAGGGGAGTTAACCATGGGGAAGATTTATGATTAATGAGTTCATATGAATGGTTGCTTATTGTTTTTCCAACTTATGCACATGCCATGTTTGATGAATTGCTTGATTGACAACCTAGCTTGATTCTCTTATCCTTTCAACAAGACTTGTAAGACATAAACTAATTCAAGGCTTGTTAGACCATGCATATAGTTGATTAGGAAGAAGTAAGTCGATTGTAGGTGTTGTAAAGTCTTGACCGACTCGGCTCCGGGACCCAAATCTTCCTAGGACTCATTTATGTTACTCACCATGAATAGGGAAAACCAAGTCGCCTTGTAGGTGTTGTAAAGTCTCAACCGACTCGGCTCCGAGAGCTAAGTTTCCCCTAGAAATCGTAAGATATGCATTAAATTGATTCCAACAATAATAATTGCTTGCATCTATGTAAACTTGTTTGTTTGATCTCACCATGATTCCCCTATGATCCCATGATTCCCTAGTATTGTTTATCATTTGATCACACCCTTGTTTTTATTTCTCGTTTTACCTTTCATTATTGCCTTTCCTTGATTTTATTAGTTTAGAATCATCAACCCAACCAATTGTGACAAACCTAGTGCAACTACAATTAGATTGAACAATTTGAGTACCCCCGTCCTTTGGATTCGACCCCGACTTGCTTGCTATGCTAGTAGTTGGGTATAAATGTGTTTGAGAGCATAGAACGACACGCACATCAAAATGGCGTTGTTGCCGGGGACGGTGTTGTGTATTTGAATCGTTCTTGTATAGTTTTAGTTGTACTTCTTCTTGAGAAATCTTGGTTCCTTGAGAATTTTAATTCTTGTACTTGCTTTATTTCATTTGTTCGACATGTCTACTTTTTGGCAATATGATAATGAGTCACTTGATAAGTATATTGAAAGATTTGAAGATTATATGACTCATGCTTGGCATCATGGTTTTACTCTTTCAAATTATGAAGCATGTTGTGTTGTTTATAATGGCATGAATCTTGAAAACCGCAACTTAGCATTTCACTTGAGTGGTGGTAGGATATGTGAGATGAGTTGTGAGGAATTTTGGGAGTTTGTTGAGTTCTTGGCCACCGAATGTCTTAAGCAAATTGTATATGACATCTTTGAAAGAGCCAAGGAAGGTATGTTGGAAGCGATAAATACCACATTTTAAAAATTCATTAAGGAAAACTATGATGAAAATGAGATTTATAAGAATGAGACACCTTCCTATAACCTTAATCTTACCCACTATGTTCACAAATTTGCCCCTCCTTGGGAAGATGGGTTGCTAGATGAAGAAAGTGATGATGATGAGGAGTACATTCTTGATTGTGAAACCAATGCTTGGATGCCGTCATCCTACTCTTCTTGTGTAACAATGAACCCAACTTCCATGGAATTTGATGTTAATGGCAAAGTGAGAGTGAAATGGATGTGAGCTTGAGTGAAAACTCACCCTTTGAGAATGACATGTTAGAGGGAGACAATTGTGTTGAGCTTGGTGAGCCTTATTACGACAACCCCTTTAATAATGGTCCTTGTTGGGGTGAGGATTATGATAACATTTGGGAACCCCAAATAGACACCATTAGAGTCACCTTGGATGATAATGAGAGTACATGCCTTGAGTGTGGTGACTTTGATTATTTGGAGGACGAGTTGAGTGATATGTCAAATTACTCGTTTCATGTTCCTTCCATCCATCACATCTCTTATGATTTTTGTCATAGTGTTCTTAACATGATTGTTCGGTCTATTACTTGGGAATTTTTCAATAGTATAATCTTGTGTTGTTATCCATGCATATTTATATCTCACTCCCAAGAATTTGACCGACTTCTACATGCTTTAAGTGCTAGTGATATTTTGACATAAATTTATTAATCAACAATCTTTGGTTTGATAGAGTTCCTCAATAACCATTAACTTGTATATATGCATTTAGTGTAGATTTGCATTCATTTAATAAATTGCATAAGAGATGAAAGGGAGGGATCTCATATTTTAATTGAGCATTTTGAAGGAAAAGATGAAATGAGAAGAGAGGAAATGTACAGAAATGAAAAGGATTAAAGAAGAGGGCATGATTGTGCTATCTAGCTTAAGCTAGACCTCAACCCCCACGGGCCCAACCAAGAAACAAGAAGGAGGCATCTCTGGCCTAGAATCCGCCCGGCTCAAACTCTGACCCGCCCGGATTCCCTCGAGCCGCCCGGACCGAGCATGACCCGCCCAGACCCAAAGGGTTAATTTCTGCCCGTGGTTCAGAATCCACTCGACCCCACTCCAGGCCGCTCGGCTCCACATGCTATCTTGTTTTCTCCGTCCATTGCCTCTCGTCCCCTTCATCCTACCTTCATCCTATCTTCATTCACATAGCATCTAAACCTTGGACAATTGTGAGTATATTCCCCCTCCTTTTCTAGCTCTCTCATGTTCATTAGTTTGCATTTCATATAGTATAACTTGCATTATAACATGTCTCATATAGTTAATTCATGTAGTTAAACTTGCATTCATGCATAGTCAATAATGACCAAACCTATTCCTTTCTACACTAGAAATAGTGCTTAAATCGGTTTAGGGAGGTTTGATCTTAGGTGGCCTAAGCATTAATATAGAGCATGCATCATCTAGAGTAGTTTAGATTGCATTCATTTGTTATATGTCATATAGAATTGCATTTATTAAGAGCATGCATTCATTCATATCATTGCATTGCATTTGTACTTCAATTTCCATAAAACTTTAAAAATCCAAAAACATGTATTTCTTTTTCATTCCTACTCCTACATGTACATTGAGGACAATGTCCAAAATAAAGTGGGGGATGTGAATTTATATTCCAAAATACATAAAAATTGAAAAATTTCAAAAAATATGTTCTTTAATTTCATAAAAACAAAATCCATAAAAATTTGAAAATTTAAAAATTCCAAAAACATGTTATTTCCTTTGTAGTGTAGAATTGTATATATTGTATATATTTGTTTGTTTGTTTGTCACTTATCACATTGGCTCGACTACGCCACATTCGAGGCACGAAGGAAATAGAAGACCGCATGGTATGATCTTTCCAAATATCCTTCCTCCTTTTTATATGTTAATGACAATGTGGCTATATTTTGATTGATGCGGTATGAACTAATGTGTTGTTAGGAGTTGCATCTAGATTATTTGGCATTTTAGTTGATAGAAGCATATGCATTAGAGTTGTATATATGTTAGTTGCATCATGGCATGTAGTTTGCATGGTTAGAAATTTTTTGTGAAAATGCCTATTTGGGAAGCTTGACAAGTGTATAAAAGGCCCTTGTAGATAATTTTTCTCCTTGAGACTTTGTTTGCTAGAATACTCTCAAGACACTCTAGGATGTGTCATACTAGTATCTTTTGTCCCATGGTCTAAGGCCTAGTCAAGAGTGCCTTGTGGTGTGATAACTCCTTGGCTACCATTTATTCCAAGGTGACCCATGATGCCATGCGACCGTCCTTACACTTCTATCATCATATTTTGTCAACAAAAAGGGAATGGGCACAAAGACATCAAATTGAGTTCAGGTACCAAATCGAAATCAAATGTTTGCAAATTGCATCAAATGAAAAGAGGAGCAAAAATAGACTCCTATGCTTTAATAGAAGTACCCTTGCTACAAATGGGGTTACTTTGAAAAATGTTCAAAAAATTCAAAATTAAAATTGTCAAGTATCAAAATGCCATACATAAAAAATGGCATGGAATGTTCTTAATCGTCAAATGCTACAAAAATGGGGGGGAAAATAAACCCAAAAGCAAACAACTATCATGAAACTCATACACTTTGAAACCCTTTAATCCATTGATGATCCTTTCTTTGTTGCATAGTGAAGAGGGGACGACTCTTCTTCTTGTCTAGGGGAGAGGGGAAATTCCGCGATCCTACAGTGTTTTCTACCACCATAGGGACTTAGCTCTTAACAAAAGCATTTAGCAATTGTGGACAAAGGGAACTTAGTTTAACACAACTTGGAGGTGACTTGTTTGTATCCTCTTGGACTTAGTAACTAGGAGAACCAATATCTATGATGGAGTGTGTGCCCTTGAATTGCTTCCCCTGTAGGTGATTTCCGCCACTTAGATGAGGAAAGTGGCTATTCTTTTGTTGATGCATCCATTATTTGTTTTGTGTGCTTAATGCTTGGATGTGTCGCCATTTTGGCAAGCCCCACCTTGCCTTGCAAGAAGGCATCTTACCTCATGGATGTCTTGTTGTGATTTGAAGGGCGGAGTGAGACTCGCTAATTGTCTCACAACGGCCATGTTAGTAGTATTAGTTTAAATAAGGGTCATAGTCTTAGTCACCTCTTTACTCGGGACGAGCAAAGGTTCGGTTTGGGGATATTTGATGTGATTCCTATTTACGCACATTTAGTCCCCTAACTAGCCTAGTTTCTATGCTTTTTAGTGTGTATTAGGTCATTTCTTGTCTTTAGCTTCCTATTATGCATATTCTACGAGGTTTGGTGTCCTTTGTAGAAGAGGAGCACTAACCTTGCCCAAACGGAGTGAAATGGACCTAAATTGATAACATCCAACGACCAAGCATCGAAGAGGAGACCAAGGCTAAAGGCCGTAGTTCGATAAATCAATTTTAGAGTAATGAAGTACAACCCCCACGACCCAAAAATCAATCCCCACGACCCACGAAGGATCCCTACGACCCAGAAAGGATCCCCACGAATTAGACGGGAGCCATTACAAGAGAAAGTTGCTTGGAACCAAACTAAGAATTTCTTATTTGGGTCTAAATATAAGCTAGATGAAACAGCGTCGAAAAATCAAGTGGTCTAGGCTTTTGAATCACTCCAATAAGAGCCCGGATGAGGAAATGACGTCCGTTTTACAATCCGAGCTCAAATGGACAAGCTAACCGTCGGGACGCCCGACCTGAGTAGAGGTCGCCCGGATTGTTGGGCAGGAAGATTGTCTCAATCATGGGGAGTCGTGGGGCTCCTTAAGGACTTGCAAAGCGCTAGATTTAATTAAAGGGTCTAACCGTCATTTAAACCCTTAGTTAACCTAATCCTTGTACTACTATATATACTCCATTTGTAATAATCAAGAGATTAAGTTTTCTTAGACTAAATTAGGAGTAGATACTGGTGTCCATTCGATAGTCCGGACCAAAGATCGGACCGGACCGCGCAATTTGGTCCGAACCAGACCGGACCATACTTTATTTGGTCCGGTCCACGGTCCACCTATTTACATAAGTTTGGTCTTCGGTCCGGTCCTGGACCAAACCAAACGGACCGCAGACCGGACCGTGGACCAAACTTGTGTAAAGAATATCTTTGAAATTGTATGATATACAAATATTTCTCCTAATCTCATAATATTACTTCGTAATATATTATTTTGACATATTCTACTACTCGAACAAAAAAAAAGATCAAGGTTATTAATATAAATTAAAGTAATCGTCGAAATAATAAAGTAACAAAAAATATATTATTTGGTCCATGTGGTCCGGTCCGGTCCGGTCCATACATTTTTATGGTCCGGACCGGACCAGACCATCATAACTATGGTCCGGTCCGTGGTCCACCATTTTACCCTTATTTGTCTTCGGTCCACTAAGTTTGGTCCGGTCCGGTCCGGTACCGGAACGATGAACACCCCTAGGAGTAGATTATAATATATTGATCTTTAATCATTCCACAAATTGCATTTTAATCTTTCCTTAATTATTGTTCTAGATTTCTTATTGGGTAATTGAAGATTATTGGGTTATTATTTGGAGAATTGACAACTCTTCATCAACCAATCCAGTTCTCTTCTATTATTTGTTGAGCCCAGAATTACCCTGCCTCGTTAGACATAAGTCAGGCGACGCCCAAAGCCAAACCTGAACCAAAGTCACCTAAAACAAGACAATTGGGACACCTAATCAGGCATCAACCAGGAGGGAAAGACATGACAGGCATCTAATAGGCCTGGCCTGAGGAGATACCACGTCAGGCATAAAGGCAGCATAATCAAAGAAGGTCAGGCAACAATGGAAGCACGCTCAGGCAATAGAAAAAAAGTCCCTATAAATAAGGAAGACCCATTCAACACTCAAATAAGAACATAAAAGAGTTGACAAAGCAAGGCAAACGGCTGGAATATAGCAGAAGTCAAATAACTACTTCCCACTAAATAGGGCACGAGTCCTATTTCCCAGGAAACCCTAAAACTAAGCTGAAGGAACTGTTGGCAAGCTATTATAAATAGAAGAAAAGAAGGAAAGAGGAGGACACATTAACACAGCTACTTACCCACATTCTATTCATATACTTGTATTCAACAAAAGATCTTAACATTATTACTAGACAGCCTTGTTTATTATCTTGCCTGACAAACATATTCCCTGTCAGGCTATCCAAACTCTTAGTGATAATCCCTCCTGGCTTGGTGCCCGTGGTTTTTCCCCTTATTCCCAGGGTTTTTCCACGTATAAATCTCTGTGTCACGTTTATTCATTTATTTCTTTATTTGTCCGGTTTTATTGGTCAGACTATTCAAATTGATTTAGATAACCCTGCAAAATCTTCCCCGGCAGGACATTTTCTTTGTGTAAATTCCTGCTAAAACAATTGGCGCCCACTATGGGGCATCTAGCTCAAAAATATTCAAAACCTAAAACCAAACAACACAAAAACAATTCCAAAAATGACTGAAGATAGCATTGAACAACAACTGGCTGCCGCCCAGCAACAATTGTTGGAAATGGAACAGCTGAAACAAAAAATAGCCCAGGCTGAAGCTAAAGTTATGAAACTAAAGGAATCAGAATCTAGTCTGAAACAAAGGCTAGGAGACAAAGCCTCAGGCTCAAAATTAAAAATACAGTCTGGCACACCATTCTCTTCAATCATTAAGAACATTGATTTTTCCAACTTTGGTACTCCAACTCCATCAAAATCCAGAGCAGGAGAAGGTGATACAAACTAAGAAGAAATCCCAAATGAAGAGGCTGTACCAGATCAAACCAACGCAGCAATAATGATGGCCATGATCCAGGAAATCCAAAAACTCCATGAGAAATTTGAGAAAATCCCTGGAGTACCCACACCCATTGAAGAAGCAAATCCAGAGAGTTATGCTGACTCACCCTTCATGGATGAGATAACAAGGATAGATCTACCAAAAAAGTTTGTGGTTCCATCAATGACAATCTATGATGGAACTACAGACCCACAAAATCATGTAGCCTACTACAAACAAAGAATGTTGGCAACCTCCATACCTAGTGAACTACAACAAGTTTGCATGTGCAAGGGATTTGGAACAACCCTGAATGGGCCTGCCCTACAATGGTACATAAATCTACCAAATGGAAGCATCAAGTCCTTTGCTGACCTGATAAACTCCTTCAACCACCAATTCGCCAGCGGCAGGGAACTTAAAAAGACATCTAGTGATCTGTACAAGATCAAGCAAAAGCCTGGTGAATCAATCAGAGCATTCATGACCAGATTCGACAAAGAAAAAGTATCAATTCCCAGATGTGATGTTGGAACAGCTGTGGAAGCTTTCAGGCAGGGGCTATCACTGGATAGTGATTTCTATGATGAAATGACTATGAAGCCTTACCAGACCTTTGAAAACGTCCGAGCATTAGCCCTTGGCTACATCCGGCTGGAAGAGCATAAAGGTTTCAAAGCAGATACCATTGACAACAACCCAGGATATGACAGGTCCAACAGGAAATGTTCCAATCACAGAGGAAGCAGTTCCAGGCCATCCCCTTATACCAGGCCTGACAGATCAGAAGTCAACTATGCATATGAACAACGAGGTAAATCCTATACTTATCCCCCTATTCAAGAATATAACTTCTCTGTTGACACTGCAGGTTTAATCAAAAGACTCGACAACATGGGAGATATTGTCAAGTGGCCAAAGAAGACAGATAACCCTAACTCAAGGAAAGACACAACAAGCTGGTGTGAATTCCACATGGACATAGGACACACAACTGAAGAATGTTTAGGACTATGCAAGCAAGTGGCTTACCTGTTAAACAGAGGCTACCTAAAAGATCTGATGCCATCAAAGAGTAGGGAAGACAATGGAGCAAGGAAGGACCAGGAGAAACCACAACGTGACCTGCCTCCAGCACCACCTAACTATGAGGTCAAATTCATCAACGAAGGATCTGAAATCTGTGGCCTGACCAGCTCTGCCGCAAAGAAAATAGCCAGGGAGTCAAAAATGAAATCTCCTTTTAAACCCAAAAATTTACCTCAAATTACTTTTGATGATACTAACATACAGGAAATCCCTGATGTACACCATGATGGCCTGGTCATTACCATGCAAATAGGAATTGCACGCGTCCTAAGAATTTTAGTAGATGGGGGCAGCTCGGCCAACCTGATCATGCTTGACGTCCTGAAAGCAATGAAGATTAATGAAAGCCAGATCATAAAGAAATCAAATGTCCTGGTAGGATTCAGTGGTGAAACAAAGAACACTCTGGGAGAAATCTACCTGCCAACATACGTGGAAAGAGTCTCCTCATATGAGAGAATTGGAGTCCTGGATTGCCTGTCATCCTACAATGCTATCCTAGGCAGACCATGCATCCACAACGTCAGAGCTATCCCTTCCACTTACCACCAGTGTGTCAAGATACCAACAAAGTGGGGAATAGCAACCATTAAAGGTGAAGAAAAGTCTGCCCAGGAATGCTATACTGAATCATTAAAGCCTTCCAAGGCAGGTAAGTCTCTCGCCTAGCAATTACAGTACCCTGTCAGGAGCACTTATGTGGCAGAAACTAAAATAGAGGCAGATCAAGTAATTTTAGACTCTGAGTATCCTGACAGGCATGTACTGGTAGGATCTGATGTCCCTGATAATATCAGACCAGAACTAGTAAGTTTTCTTAAAGATAAATTTTCATGTTTTGTCTAGTCCCACTTTGATATGACTAGTATAGACGCCAATATTATTACCCATAAACTCAACATTGACAAATCATTTAAGCCTGTGCAACAGAAAAGAAGGAAGTTTGCCCCTGAACGTAAATCTATTATTAATAAAGAAGTGGACAAACTACAAGATATGGGAATGATCAGAGAAGTCATGTACCGTGAATGGCTAGCAAACTTGGTTGTGGTACAAAAGAAAAATGGCAAGCGGAGAGTTTGTGTAGGATACACAGACGAAAACAAAGCCTGCCCAAAAGACCCATTCCCACTTTCTCATATTGATGCAATGGTAGATGCCACAGCAGGGCATGAACTCTTAACATTTATGGATGCCTCAAGTGGGTTCAATCAGATCAAGATGCACCGAGCTGACCAAGAAAACACTGTATTCATCACGGAAAGGGGCATATATTGTTACACAGCAATGCCCTTTGGCTTGAAGAATGCAGGGGCAACCTACCAACGCGTGGTCAACATGATGTTCAAAGATCAAATAGATGATACAATAGAGGTCTATATTGATGACATGGTGGTTAAATAAAAAAAGGCTGAAGATCATGTAAAGATTTAAAAGTAGCCTTCAAGATCCTGGAAGAATTCAATATGAAGCTCAACCCTTCCAAATGCCACTTTGGAGTCCCTTCAGGCAAATTCCTTAGATACATGGTGACAAAAAGAGGGATTGAAGCCAGCCCAGAACAGATAAAAGCCATCCTGGAATTAAAATCTCCCAAATCAGTTAAAGATATCCAAAGGTTAACAGGAAGAGTTGCAGCCCTGAACAGATTCATATCCAGATCATCAGAAAGATGCAGATCCTTCTATGACCTCCTCGGGAAGAAAAAATCATTCAAATGGTTGCCTGAACACGAAGCAGCCTTCCAGGACTTAAAAACACACCTGACTACTCCTCCACTGTTGGCTAAGCCAAACAAAGAAGAACCCCTGACGGTTTACTTATCTCTCACTGAAACAGCAGTAAGTGGAGTCCTAACCAAGGAGGTTGAAGGCCAACAACACCTTGTCTACTATGTAAGTAAAAGTCTCCTGGATGCTGAAACAAGGTATGAACTACTTGAAAAATATGTACTTGCTTTAATTATATCCTGTACTAAACTTAGACCTTACTTTGAGAGTCACCCAATAATTGTCAGGACCAACCTGCCTATCAAATCTGTCCTGAGAAAACCTGAGCTTTCAGGCAGAATGACAAAATGGTCAGTACAACTAAGTACTTATGACATAACCTTTGAACCTAGGACAACAATTAAATCTCAGGCATTGGCGGACTTTGTGGCTGAATTTAGTCCCAACCTAGAACCAGACCTCATTAAGAGGTCAACCATCTAGACACCCATAAATCAGGTCAGAAATGGACCTTACACGTAGATGGAGCAACAAATATGAGAGGAACTGGCCTAGAATTAGTACTAAAATCACCACAGGGAGACCTAATTGCTCAGGCTATTAGTTGTGAATTCAAAGCAACAAAAAATAAAGCTGAATATGAAGCCCTGATAGCTGGACTCAAGGTATGTATAGAACTTGGTGTAAAAAAATCTCAAGGTAAAAACTGACTCCCTTTTAATTTCCAATCAAGTCAAGGGAACATATGCTGCAAAGGATTCCAAAATGATTCTCTATCTAGACTACGTCAAAAACCTTTGCAAAAAGTTTAGTTCATTTGACATTGATCAAATACCAAGAGACTTGAATATTCAGGCTGATGCCCTAGCCAGCCTGGGATCAAATTTCAGCTCTGCTGTGTTTGATAAAATACCCATTGTTTAAGAGTACAAGAGTAGAAGTGAGAATGAGAGTGTGTTTCCTATCCCCTTTGTTTTTTATCTTCTCTTCAATTTATATTAGTTTCCTAAGTTCTCGTTTTCTGCCGTTTTAGGGTTTCCTGGTAAATAGGGCTTGTGCCCTATTTATCCGGAGGTGGTTGATAGC